>NC_056734.1:28161965-28486965 GCF_019279795.1 Protopterus annectens | reverse complement strand
TCTTGTGGACTGTCTGGAAAACATATGGGCAGATGGTAAGCACAGGACAGTTTTTTTTTTTATGTGATGTTTGCATCATGCGGTTGGTGCTTAGTGATGCCGACCTGCACTTATACATATACAGCAGACATCTGGTATATATATGAAAATAGAAACTGGATGTAATTAATTGCAAATTTTTTTTTTTTTTAGTTTTTTTTCTCTGTTTATGAATGGCGCTAGAATTAACAGCAATGCCATTGACAAATAAAAAAAGAAACTGATTAATTGATGTAGTTGTAGTTGTGTTGTGTAGCAAGCAGCGCAGTTTCGCCTTCCTTCACACACAGTTAAAGGGCATCTAGTAGTAGAGTGAAGATATATAAGATCCTTTTACTATTACAAGTGGCTGAATAGGTGTCATGACCTGACCTCTTGTAGTAGTAGATGATTCGACTCTGAACCATCCTACATTTTATATATATGTTGAATGTAAAATGTGTCAGGTGACTAAACATTGAAAATTAAAAAATTAAAAAACTGTTACATTTAGAAAAGCTGTGCAATGCAGAGCACTACTTAGTCATTATCAATGGTCTCTATCGCTTGTGCATTTGCTAATTGCTGCTTTTTCATAGTTTCAGCATTGCATGACATGGTAAACATTTTTTTTATTTTTTATAAAGTTATAGTATGACGGGAATATGGGAATGCAGCCTAATTAAAGGCCAATAGGACAGAATTTCACATTCATTCATTGGCGTCTAGTGGTCACTGTAATAATAAGTCTGGTAGTGTCGGAGGCGGAGGGTGCTGAGGAAAAGAAATGGGGTGTGCAAATGGTCTGTGGTTTTTGTTTTACAACTACTCCTAACTGCTGCTGCCGGCTGCTGCCCGACTGCTGCAGGACTGTGAGTGTGCTGAGCCAGGTAACTCTTCAGCCTGTTGGGAACTTATCAACTGGACTGTGCCTCCTGCATATATGAGCAGTGTTGATGATTATGTATGTAGGATGATTGTAGGATGGGGAAACTGTCCAAGTATCTCCAAAGTTACCAGGGTCCAAGTAGATATAAGATATATTATAATAACAGTTAAGTACATGTAGAATTAGCACAACATTGGTATGTACAATTGGTATGCATAATGAAATGCTTCTCTTGAGACAAGACACCTGAAGAGAGCTCACCTGGTCCGCTGGCACACTGTCCAGGTAAGGTGGATGAGGATGAGGTAATAAAAATGAAAATAAAAAAAGTAAACAAATAATAAAATAATATTATAATAAATTATAATAATTGTTTGCAGTATTAACAGTCAGGTTCATTAATAATGGGACATGTTGGTATACTAATGTGTGTCAAGTAAATATAAAAAATAATGTGTAGTATAATCAAGTAACATACTATTGTGTGGTAATCTAATAAACATATATAGGTATGCCCGGAATCTACACATACTGGAATGTTGGTATTTACTTCCATTATGTAGTATGCCTCTGGTATATTATGATGCTTTGCATTAATAGACGTACTATGGCCAATTTATTAGATGAATTACACAGCTTATTATGGTTTACATGCCACATGGCAGACAACGCATTAATCAAATAACTACTGGTTTAAGTATTCATAAATAAAAAAGTGTTCAAAATTCTAATAAAGTCTGCATGTGTCAAAAACTGTGACAAATAACTGTTAAAAACTGTTAAATAAAAATAATGTAAGTAAATAACAAGAAGTTTAAAACTAATGTACCCCCAGAATTCAATTATGGTATATAATTATTTTGTGCAAATGTCTGAATAGTTGCCAGATAATGAACATAACAGATGAAATAACATAACTCAATATGCCTAAATTATCCATGTCGAAAACACATCAATTTTTCAAAACATAGAAATACAGTTTTTTTTCAACATATCTTTAGTAGGTAATCTTTTCATTGCAGTGTTCATTAACTGAGCGTCCTGCATGTGTAAAATGTAACTCAATTACCAGAGTACTGTTAAATGCTGAACCTGACACATTCAAATGAAAATAATTGCAAATGTTCACAAAAGTCAATGAAGAGTGTATATGGGTAGTAACTGTGGCCATTCTACTGTGTGTAATTCTGCATAATGTTTCACAATAAAAACAACATAATATATCAATAAACAAACTATAATACTGGGGTAATATACTATTTTAATACACAACATTAAAAGTAATGTGTGTAATAATTTAAATAAGGAAAACTTTTTGAATCAAAGATTTAGTTTTTCATGTTTCCTTTATATTTTCAGTTAGGCATTTCTAATGACTGTCTTTTAATTGCATGATATTTTCAATGAGGTTGCTAACAATTACCAGTATTTAAAATTATTACCAATCTGTTAATTCAATTTTCCTTTCACAACATTCTGGTAATATTTCCATATATTTTTAGCATAAAATTAAATAATATATTAATCTATTATTACAATATATAATATATTTTAATTCAATTATAAAATAATTTATTCATTAATTTTAATAATATATAAAAATACATTAATTTATTTTTATATATTTTTTTTTTACATATTTTTAATAATTTCATTTCAATATATATAATTACATTATTTACAATTATTTATACACACTTATTTTAATGCTAAATATAAATAATATTAAATTTTAGATACAAAATATAATTTATTAATTAGTCAAATTACAAATGAACTTTTAGCCAGTTCAATTTTTGAAGTGTTTAAATAAATTATGATTTGGATTAATATTCTCTCATGAATTTAACAAGGAAAAAATTAATTTTCCGGTTGTAATGCTGTATAGTAATTTAGAACAAATTGGTTTTAGACCATTTAGGAAGAATACTGTGGTCAATATGTTTCTACATGCTAATAGCATGCACCCAGAACACTTATTACGTTCATTACCTCTAGGTGAATTTAAAAGAATATGTGATCATACTAGTGATGAGAGGGAGAAAATAAATGAATTGAATGATGTTGAAATTAGATTGAGTGAGAGGGGGTACAATAAAAATCTCTTACTTAAATATAAAAGGAGACAACTTGGGAAAAGAGATGAGGGTCTGCGGAAATTTGGTAAATCAAGATGTACTTTGGAAAAAGTGGGAGCTCCAAAATATGTTGAGAAAGAAGATATTGCTGGGGAAAAGTTATTTTTTGTTACCAATTTTACCCCATTTTCAGAAAAATTAAGGAGAATAATGATGAAATATTGGTATTTAATTAAAGAGGATGATACAATTGGCCGTTTGTTTCCAGAATATATTACTTTTTCTTATAAAAGGGGAAAGAATATAAAAGAGTTATTAAATTATAATTTTATGAAAGGGAATGAAATTAAGAATTTTATCCCGGGTACATTCCAATGTGGACACTGTAGTTTGTGTAATAGGGTAATGAATGTGGAGAGTATTAAAGGTATTTCTGTTAATCTCAAATTTTACTTCAACTGCAGGTCGGTGGGTGTAGTTTATGCTTTATGTTGCTCTTGTAAAGATGTTTGGTATATTGGGCAAACAAAAAAAATGGTTAGAATTCATGTTTTAGAACACTTAAGAGATATTAGAAATTGTAGTGAAGTAAATCCTGTGGCACAGCACTTCCTTGGAAAACATGGAGGTCTTCCTAGTAGTTTAAAGTTCTGTGTTTTGTGAAACCTTTTTTCATGGGAGTGAGTGATTACTCTCAAAAAGTATTGGAATTAGAGACAAAATTGATCTTGAAATTTAAAACTTTAAAGCCCTTTGGACTTAATTTGGAACAGGCTGTTTAGTCTAATGTAATTTGATATAAGTTAATGAAATTAATTTTTGTATCTAAATTAATGTATTATTTATATTTTAGTATTTAAAATAGTGTGTATTTATAATTGTTAAAAGAAATGTATAGATAATTGAAACAAAATAGATATTAATATGTGGATTTAGATGGATATATTTAAAATTTTGGATAAAAATGTTTAAATTTAATATGTAAAATGGGGATGAAAAGTTTATTGAATAATTGAATGAATTGATTAAGTTGTTTGTGTTAATTGCTTTGTAAGGTGTATATAAATGTGCTTAAAGCATACACTTTTTGTGATCCCTTGAAGGCGAAAGGCCGAGGTACTAGATCGCATTGTTAATAAAGGAAAATACTGGTAAAGTGCTTGGACTTGTGTTTTGTTACATAATATTTTTTGTGGAGTTGTGGAGGTGTTTGGAATTGAACTGTTACATATTAACTAAGAAATAATGCATCATCACATTTCAAAAAGGATGTAATGCATGTAGTGCAATACCCAGAGTAACTATCAATCCACAGTTCAGATAATTTCCCAGAAATATGCTGTACATAGTACTCAGTAAATGAACAGGGTATATGGTTAGATCAAGTGACAACCTACACAGCCATACATGTGCGTAACTGCCACATTTCATGTGACAATACTCGTTACAGTGTGAATGGAGATGATGCTTTGATAACTACTGTTTTCAACTCAAGTACTCATTATTCATGTGTTCATTGCATTTGCTTTCCAATGTGGTACCACACACAGCTATGCACAGCTATACATGTGTGTAAATGTAGGATTTCACATAAAATGTTTAAGAAAAGTCTTAAAGGAGATGGTGTTTTGAGAATTCATTATATTGAAATAAAGTGCATACAATTCCTGCAGTCACTGCTTGTGGGTTCTAATCCCATGGCAGGCTGCTGAGGAATAACCAGCTGTCTAGTATACTTAGTGTACATGAACATACCTCTCAACTGTCATGCTTTTGAAGAATATAATGACTAGTTTCCCTTATGACTGGCCCTCGAATAGCAGGTGCATGACATTACTTGGAATGCAATTTCTTGGCAAATCTGTTTTCAGAACACCTTGGTAGTGATGTATGAGCTCAGTATGTAAAACAGTTCCCTGTAGTTGTGCCTGTGTACCAGCATTTGTCAGTGCCTGGCCCATACTGTTCCATGCTAACAGGTTGAGAGCTATATATGTGCAGCATCATCTATACAAGAGTTGTAGTCACTGTTCTGAAAACTGAAATTGCACATTTGTAGAAGTATGTATTAGTAGTCTGTGTAGAAATATTACCTGAGATGTTACTAATGATATTTTTTCTCTCTCCCCACCCCTTATCTTCTTTAGTTTATTAATCTTATTTATTATTATGATTTGACATTAATATATTATTTGTAACCAACTTTTATATTGGTCTTATGTATTATTTCATACTGGTTTGCTCTTGAAATAGATTCCTTTATGTTATTTATCGGGTGTTCCACATTATATTCCTTTACATGTGTATTGATTAATCAATATTATCTTCCATTATGTTAATATTATTATTTGTTTGGTTATGTTTATTTTTACCTTATGTTTATATTTAATTTACTACAGGGAGACAAGGTAGGCTGGTTCCTGGTGAGCCACCTACATTGGCTCCCCTGGCAGTAGCAGCAGGGCTCAGCACATCTAGGCCACAGCCTGGTGGTGCCCCCTCTGCATCCCCTGCACTACCTGTGGCATTGGGTAGTTTTGCCCTACAAGGTGGGGGTGGGCCCCCTCTGGGAGTGAAAATGGAGGGGGTGATTTTGTCACCTGTGAGGAACTGCCAGGCATAGTGCATGGGTTGTTGCACCAAACTATTGGTGAAAGCCTACGGTGGATGGAGAGCATGCTGTCTATCCAGGTGGGGCAGCCTCACCCCCAGATGCCAGTGTTCACCACTGCCTCCACAGGAGCAGTGAAGGAGCAGTGCTGACAGTCCCGTGGGTGTGGACTTGAGTCATACTGCTAATGTGTGTGACATTTATGGGACTGGCATTCTACAACACCTTCTCCATCCAAGTTATTCAACCTCCTCTTGTGTCACACACCAACCCTGTCTTCTGTCTTGTCTATCTTCTCTCTCTGAAAAAGCTTCCTCACCTTACCAATTTACCTCCACCACATGTACCTATTTTGCTTCCCCAACATTTCCACTCTCACCTTAAAATAAAAAAAATGGGCACCTGTCCCAAAAAAAATATTGTCCAATTCTTTGCTTTCCATTTCACACACATGTCCATTGGACAGACTTAATTTGGTCCAATTAGCTTGACAACACACTTATGTTGTCGTCACCCCTCTCTGGGGGTGACAGTCCAAATTCAGCTTCAAAATCTGTGAAAGTGCACAGTCATTGCTGTTCAAGGTATGGATAGCTATGGTTCTTTATTACACCTGTCCTGCACATCCCTACCTGCCTTTAACTATGTTTCCCCCTATTTGCACCCCATTTCACTACTGTCCTACCTCCCCATTTTTATTTTCTTTAAAGATTTTTTTGCGTGACGTGTTGTGCCACATCGCTTATCTATGCTAAATAATGCTACACTGATATAAGCTTTTGAAACAATATTAATCATGTTTAAAAAGTACATCTGCACCCTATTTCAAACCTATGACTATTGCACCTCTAGAACACTGGATCAACCCGCTAAGCCACACAGCTGCTAATTGCCACAGGTGCTTTAATCAAAACATAGTGATGCTCAAGTTCCCTTTATTAAGCATATTTAAGCGATGGTGCACACCGCTCCACACCGTGCAAATCAACTAAGAGATTAATAGAAACAATAGTACTCTAATTTGCACTGTAGTAGAGAAATACATCACTATTAAGCAAAAAAACATAAGATTAGATGTAAGTGAGATATTTCATAGCAGGTAATCCTGCAGTTATATGTACAACATGCAAGAACACACTTGCTAAAACATTAATGGAAAATAGGATTTTAACTGGGACTCTGGTATACAAATACAGCACTCTAAAGCCATACACATAATAATAACTGTAAGTGCTGTATGTAACAGCAGATAACTGTGGAATGATATCTACAATGTGAAAATAAACCTACTATAGCAGTGACTCTGTAGCTTGGTCTGTACAAAAGCACTGAGAACATTACTTTTGGTACACATGGTCCTGGGTTCAACTACAGCTGTGTCTAGCAATGAAAATAAATGTATGTGGACATCAACATTATAAAATGTGATATGTATGTATGTCTCATCGCCTATTCCTCCACTCAGAGCAGTACAGTTGGAATGTCTGCATTTAAATAATAGAGGTCAGAGGCTTAAAGATAGAACCACTCTTAACTAGTCCTAGTACAACACTAGAAAGTGCAGAGAATGTCAGGTCATGCATTAGCCTGAATTCCCAGAGGATGTCAGTGTGTACTGAAATTGTGACCCAGTAATATCAGACTGCAGCCCACAATAATTTGCAAGTGACATCACAGACAACCACAGCTGCACCAGTAACATATTTATTTGGAGGTTCTGCTAGAGGCAAGGATTGCCAGCAAACACTTAACAGGGGACTACCATAAAATAACACATGACTTTGGCAGTTGTCAAACTATGTGACATAATGGTTAATGTACACTCTACCTTTTTCTAGGACACACCATGTAGTTTGCCTTTTTATTGTGTTACTGATACCATTGATTGACATACTTACCTTAAAAACATCCCTTAATATCCAGTGGGATGGGTACCCTCAATCTGGTCTGCCTATACAACAAGGCTGCCACAGGTCCCACACTTACCTTTAAAGCTTATTGTCCTGCAAAGTGTTCATCCTCCTTGATTATGTCTATTGCCTGCAACAGCAGCTTCAGCTTTAGCCCATAGCGCACACATTTGTATGCAAAAAGTAGCTGTTACATGATGTAACATCTGTTCCCCACTATCTTTCAACCCAACACATGAGAAAGGGGTTGTGATCTACATTAAGGCCTTATATCTTGTTCAGTGGTTGCATGAAATTTGCTGACTATACCACAAATCAGCTATGTTGGCTGCAATTAGCATTTCAGAAGCATAGACTGGTTCACAGGCAATCACTTGCTAATGAGAACCATGTTAAAAAGGCATACAGCTAGCTAGGGGAACCATTGTGTATAAGAGTTACTTTGCAGGGTGAACTCGTTGTCACAACATTTATATATCTGTACCTTTCAACAGAGGAGTAATGTACTCCAGCAGGTATAGGATCATAGGATCATAGGAGGTTACTAGGCTAATGGCCCTGGGGCCCTTCCAAGTCTAGCCAAAAGTTTATCCTGAAAGAGAAACCTTAGTTAGCACTTGTTGCTCCTGTCAGTGAGGAACACAGATGGAACCCCTGGGACAAATTTGTGGTTTCCCATCTACTCATCAAGGTTGCACTTTGAGAGGGTCGGTGAGGTACTCTGTTTGATGTGTATGGGAAGTCTATTCCAGAGATGGGGCAGCATCTGGGACACAAACCTGTCTCTCCAGCAGGTTTTGTTGATGTCACATATTAGATTCAGGCATTTTGAGGGGGTAGTGTGCGAGGAGCTAGACTTACAGATATGGAACATCTCTAGTAGGCAGGGTCTGAAATTGCCTTGTAAGTGAGACTTAGATCACCCCCTCCCCTGAGCAATCTGTACAATACTGAGTAGAGAGATAGTGATTTGAGCCTGTCAGCATAGGACGGGTGTTGGAGGCCAAGGATTTTTTTTGTGAGGTATTTCAGTGGCCTTTCCAGTTGGTGCAGATGTTTGGAGAGGTACATTCCAAACCAGGCGTTATACTTGATTATTGGTCTAATGAAGGAGGAGTATACATCGGTATTAACCTCCTTTTTTCTGGATGCAATCCCTTTACTTATGAGATGACCCAAGTAAAAGGCTTTTCTGACCATTGCCTCTACATGATGGTCGAAGATGAGGTTGTTTCCAACCTGAGTGCCCAAGTCTTTCACCACAGGTTGTGTGCTTAGAGGGTTGCCGTTGATGTGGTAATCAAAAGGAGTCATGTTTTTGCCAAATGGTATGATGATACATTTTTTTGCATTTAGCTTGAGGCCATGACTTTGGCACCAGTCATTAGTTGCTGTGAGACCCTCTTGCAGTATGTTAACATCATTTGGGGAGTCAATGATGGCATCCAACTTACTTGGTCAATCACAGGCCTTTGTCTTTGCCTGGACCTCTGAAAAATAGATGCCAAACAGTAGGGGTCCCAGGACAGTTCCCTGGAGAACTCTACTAGTGACAGGTCTGCTATTGCAGGTGGAGGTGCCTATTTTGACTTTGAGGGTCCTGATGGTGAACCAGTTGGCCACCCACCTGATGAGATAGGGATTTATGCCAAGTTGTGTTAGCTTTTTGATGAAGACCGAGTGGGAGATTGTGTCCAAGGCCTTGGCCAAGTCAAGATAAGCTATATGTACTGACTTTCCCACATCCAGGGCCTTGGTGACAGTCTCAAAGAAGTCAACCAGGTTCACCAGGTAAGTACTGCCCTTGAAGATTCCAAACTGGGTGGAGTCAAGTGCTTGGAGATTGCCTATGTCCTTGTTTATGAGATACATAATAATACACTCCATGGCTTTATGGATCAGACTTGTCACGCTAATGGGGCGATAGTTTCCAGGGTCAGTAATGGCACCACATTTGTGCAAGGAGATGACAATGGCAGTTCTCCACTCTGCTGGAATGAAGCCAGTACTTAAGCTGTGGTTGAACAGGGTGCTCAATGGTGAAGCCAGTTCTTGCTGCAGATTGTGCAGAATACATCCTGGGATACTATCAGGTCCCATTGAAGCTGTGTTCTTTGCCTTGGATAGGGCCTGTAACACTTGATCTATGGAGATTTGAGGTGCGGGACAAGTATCAGGGATGTCAAAAAGGCCTTTGGGGGGACAGGAAGGTGAAGTTTGCACTGAACTAATCTGCTAGCATGTTAGCTAAGTCAACAGGCTCAGTGTACAGTAAGTGATACTGTTAAATACTAATTTAGAACAAACCTGGGCTTTGCCACAGAGGTTCCTGATGTAACTGAAGAAGACTTTATGGTCACCCTTTTTTATTTGGAATTTTTTCCCTTTTACCCTTAGACAACATTTCCTTCCTTTTGTTGTAAAGTCTGTTGATAGAGAATGTTGACCAAACAGGTTTGTGCTTCCTTGAGGAACAGGTTTTATTTCTGTTGGATATGGCTGAGTCCATGCAGTTGTACAGATGCTTTTATACTGCACTGGCATACTGTTCGGCATAGTTGTCTGCATCCTTTGAGGGAGACAGTGGTGTGAAGCCACAGATACCCTCCCTTAGGAGGTTTTAGTCAGCTTTTGGGAAGTTTTTTAGCTTGATTATGGCGGGGGGGGGGGGTTGTGGAAGAGAAACTTTGAATGAGACAGTTGGATGATCTGATCTCACCAGGGAAGAACATACTATGGGTGTGGTGCATTGGTCACCCATTTGGTAAGAACCAAGTCCAGAATGTTATCTCCCTTGTGGGGGATGAGAAGAACTGCTCTAGTCCTTAGAATTGATGACACTGAGGAATCGTTGAGAGAATGCATTAGTGCAAGAGTAGTTCACTAAGTCTATGGTGGGGTAATTGAATTCACCAAGGATCTGGGTGTTAGGGGATACCTTGATGGAGTCAAGTAGATCCAGGTAAGAGGAGTGGGTGTCCTGAGTCATGGAGGGGGCTCTACAGCTAGCTATAACTTGGACGGGTGTCTTGTCAACTGTCAGTTGTACCTGGAGAAGTTCCAGTGCATCATGCTGACAAACCAGTCTGGAGGTGTGCCTGCCCTGAATGAAGATAGAGACACCACCACCCTTAGTCTTCTCAACTTCATTTTGGGGTTGGAATGTGGGGAATGAGGTATAGCCTGGTGAGGCAGTGGTGCCCTCTGCAGCCCTGAGCCAAGTTTCTGTGACTGCACAGATATCAGCATCTTCCAGTGCAAGGAGGGCCTCCAGTGAGTCCATTTTCAGGTTAACTCTCCTAGCATTAAGAAGCAAGACCTTCAATTGGCTTTTTGACAGATCTTTTAAGTTGGAAGGCTTGTCTTTGGGACATTGCCTAAAAAAGGCATGATGGGGGAGGTGAGAGCCTTGGTCAGGATCCAGAAATCCAGTGGTGATAGGTGAAGGCCATCTCTGGCAAAGCATTGAGGCCTGTCGACCATGTCATCTCAGGTAGACAGATACTGGATCCCCTTGGAATGAAAGCAGAACTAAGCCAGTTGTTGAAGTCAATCATTTTTCGTTGGTATTGTGGTATCATTCTTGGTGAAGGTAGGATGCTGCTTAGGGGTAGGGTCATACCTGCCTGGAACACATACTCTGAGAGTTCAATCATGTCTGTCTTCATATAGTCCAGTGAGGCACCTTAAGTCATTCACACCAACATGCACAATGACAGTCGTACTTGTACTTGTTGTGGAGAGACATAAGTGCTTACGTGATGTGGCAGATCCTGGCACCAGACAGACAACTGACAGTGAACTTCTTCTTGTTGAAACTGGTGAGGGGGGCATTGATGTGTCTCACAATTGAGTCACTAGTGTGTTTGGTTTATTGTTATGTCTTGTGGGCTGTGATGGTTTATTGTTTTGCCTTATCAGCTGTGTTTGTGAGACTTTGGCGTGTTGTCTGCTGTGTGTCATGCATTTGGTGTTGTGTGTGGAATGTTTATGTAACCATTTTGTTTCCAACATGATGCATATGTTTCAATATACTTAGGGGGAATGAGGATTACATAATTAAGCCTTTCCATGTCACTGATCTTTAGATGTGTTACACCTACAGAGGAACTAGACTACAGTAAGGGTAGAATGCTTTTTGTTAATTAGGTACACCAGTCTCCTGGAAATTTCCCTTGATAGCAGTTGTAATACTACACTGCTATTTGTTTGGCACTGTTGTTTTTATATATTATAAGGAGGTTTACCCCTAGGGGCCACACTACAATGGATTCCTATGTTGGGTGTGTAATCATGGATTCACTTCACTTGCTCGAAATACTGAAATCTTGAATTTCAATATCTTGAGACCAAGTGAGCGAGAATCCACAATGTTGAAGCAACAAAACATCGTGGATATCAAAATATCAAATTACAGTACACTGAATATTCACAGATTGGATAATTCAGCAATGCTTTTATTTCAATAAAGATATGTTCCACTGCAAACTACACCTCCCGACACCATTGAACACGTAGTGACATCCTTCACATAGAACTCCAGACACTGTAACACCCTCCTTAGTAGAACGCCCAACTCCGTAACATAGACAGCAACATCCCCACAAATAGTAACATCCTCAAAGTGCAGCAGCACCCGTGAACACAGCAATATGTACAAGTATGTCTGATCACATTTTCAGTAGCCTAGCTATCACTACTAAAAAGTCCAGTGTACTGTAGCTGGCCTTATTGGCTAACACATTTTCAAACTGGCCATGCTGTTTAACTATATGCCTACATTTAGGTGAAGAGGCAGTAGCTCTAGCTAACACACCCATCAGTAGTGCCAAATCAGTAGCCTTGTTACCTAACAGACACTTTATCCTATGATGCCATGCCTCAACACTGTTTTGCGTGCGGGGAAGAAATAGGGCATTCAACTCATTGATACTCCAAAAGGACACTGTGAACAAAGGTGGGAATCTACAGGATGTGGCTGTCCATGCTGTGAATTTCCGTACCTTTCCCAGCACATACCAGTCACTGAAGTACGTAATCAGATCCTTACCCTCGGTAGGGAATGTCTCTTTAAGTGCTTGAAAAGCCGGCAACAACTCTTCTTCCGGTAGGAACACCAAGGCCACAAGGGACTTCACCACCAACTGGAACCACATATTACTGTTGTGAAGCAGACCCAAACCTAACTGTTGGACTTTACGCCAGATATTCTGGCCAAAATGGAAAAGGCACCCTTTTGAGATTACACCCTGTAAATTCATCCTAATACTTTTAGTGGCCACAATTTCAAAGTCTGTCAACACATATTTAAAGAACCATTCAAAGCCATGCTCTGCTAGCAGTTCTAGGGCACAATACCACATGAAGTTGTAGGATTTCAATGATTTTTTGCTCATGAGGCAATACAGTAGTGGTACACATTTATGGAACCCACTATACTTGACTAAGCCATGGATACAATACAGCTGATGGCATATTATCCCTTTATAGATAAATGTACCATCCATGAGCCAGATTGTTGCTGTGCTTAGATATAGTAGGTTTTGTGTAGTGGTGAATACTACTATGGTGGTGTCTGTACTGCTATCTGACATTTATTTACTGACAAAGATCCCCATTTTAGTGGGATAGTCACTCACATTAATATCTTCCAAGTGTAAGGCAGGGGCAGTGCCTGCAGTTGTTACCTTTCTACATACTCTGCCAACCCTTTGTAGTAGAGCCTTCTGTGTTGGCATATCTGGTATTACTTCTGTGGATGTCGAAGCTAAAGCATCATCCACTATTAAGCACAGTGTTTCACAGGACATTGTAGCTCTAACTTTAAGCTCTGCACACATACTATAGCATTCAATTTCTGCAGGGTCACTGGTATGATTATGGCACGCTGACTTTAGTAATCTTTCACCTATGGGTGTGCTCTTAGTGATAGCCCTACCTTTGTACTTCTGGGAAGATTTCCACTTACAGCATCAATATGTCTTTTGCTTTAGGATCTGCTCACGAGTTAGGACATATCCTTCCAGGAGCAATACAGGCTTTCCCTTTTGTGAGGTACTCAATTTATAGATATTTCCAATCTGTCCTGATGCCATGGGTGTGCTATGTGCCATAGTAGCTATAATGGCGGTTTTCCTCTCGGCAGCTCAGAGTTGTAGTGTTACACTAGGCTGTGGGCTGTGTTGTCTCATTTGACATTTTAAAATTCGCTGTATTGGGTTTACAATATTGAGGATTCTCGCACACTTGGATTCGAGATACTGAAATTCGAGATTTCAGTATTTTGAGCAAGTGTAGTGAATCTGTAATCATACATCAGTATCTGTCATGGCATAGACAGGAATAGCTGGCTATTGGTACTATTCTAGTTGGATCCACACCCTTACTATGTTTGTAGAGTGTTGAAGATGAGATGTGCAATCAAACAATGAATACTAGTAGCCATCCGTTATTACTGTATGTCTACATACTGTACTCCCATGTATGTGATTCTGACGTGTTTCCATTTTGTTGTCTTTCAGGAAATATGTAACCCCAATGCCATAGATCTTTTACAGATGTTGAAAATGGCATCATCCCGGAGGCCTTGTGCCAACACCATTAACTCCTGCTGTCCAAGAGGAGGTCAAAGAGGGAAGAGCAGGCAGCACTGTGGGATGACCTGGTCTGTGATGTCAGTGCTATCACTCACCAGAGCAGGACATATAAGCAGGTGCAAAAAATGCTACTGATATGATCAACACCTCATCCAGAAGAGCAGCAGACATGGCCAGGGATCATGGTGTCACTGGTGGGGGGAATGCAGCAGAACAACCACTGTCAGCCACTGAGGAATTCCTGTCAAACCTAGGAACACAGGACAGCTCCCAGGCATCTGTCATATGGTTTATTGTGGATGTGGGTGCCACCATTTCATTGCAAGAGGAGCATCCAGGTATGCTCCTCTTGCATGGAAATGGTGGCATGCAAGAGGAGCATCCAGGTATGCTTAGTTGGATCAGCATTGGTATACTGTACCATTTAAAATGTCAGAGTATACATAGCTTAATGTGGATGTCAGGTATTTCTTTTTTTTTTGGGGGGGGGGTTGGCTGCATTTTGAATTTCATGCTCAGATTCTACCAACATACAAATTAACATAGTAGCTACTGTAAATGTGAGATATTTGGATGTATTACCCTGTTATAGTGCAACATGTGGTGCTGCTTAAATTTCATCTCCTTCAAATTTTCACAGGATCATCAGGACTTGGATGAGGCCATGCTCCTGCTCCTGGTAAGCACAACACTGCTTTGTTAGAGATGTAGATTTAGTGCAATGTATTTACTAATGTGTCATTCCAGGCCTGCTTGCTGAATTGATGTACTGTCTGCATGATTGCCAATTGCATAGATATTTTCCAACTGTACACAGTTTAGAGTCATACCTATGCCTTGTAGATGTGATCACACTGATAGATTTGACAGTATTTTAAGGACATTACAGATTACCATGTATCAACTGTGCAGAGTTTTGCCAAATGTCAACAGTGTACATCATTGCTGTCCATGAGATTCTTGTGTAAAGAGCTTTTATTTACAAGTAACTACAGATACCTGTTAGAAAATAATGCCCTAATTTCCTACTATATGAGGCTGGGGGCTAAACAAGTCTGTATTTGTGGCAGCAGTGTATACAGCTTAACATATATTGCAACATAGTACTGCAGAGCATAGTAGTGCAGGTATTAATGTATTGCTTTTCCATTTTTATCACAGGTGACCAGGGAGGTTGGTCTTTGTCCCCTTCACAACCTGATGTCAGTGTCTCTTCAGACTCTTATGATGATGGTGGCCAAAGTGAGGCACAGGTGAGGGTTGCAGGGGCTCAGTCTGTCACAGAGGTTTACATCCCTTTTTTGCCCTCATTATCACCATACACTGTCAGTATGCCTACGCATACCCAGTCTCTTGAGGCCACAGATATTGGACAGTCAGAGGGTGGGGACATTGAATAGGGAAGTGTGGCTACTATGGCTTCAGTGACTGTAGACACTGGTCATAGTCAAACAGTTGGCAAGGTTTTACACAGACAAACTGATAGTGGTGCTCATAGGAGGCCTGCTATGCCTCCACCACCCCTTACAGATGTCTCATCACATGTCACTCAGATTATGTTTGGGCCATCATGGAGGCACAGGCATGTTCCAAAACAAATTCCAAATGAATGCTCAGGGTTATGCATGCAGCACAGTTAGACATCCAGGACTGCCTGTACCACATTGCTGATACTCTGTATCAGTTGACTGATGCAGTGAAAAGACTTTGGCCTGAGACAGATTGCAGACTATCTGACTTGGAATGCACATTGTCTGTGACAGAATGTCTGGTTGGAGTTGATCATCAGACTTGTGGACATACAGTAGGCCAACAACTACATATTCTGAGAGTCCACCTGGCAGTGCACAATCATGCTTCTGAAGTGGCAGTACATCCAGAACTCCAGAGGGGAGTGCACTGTCAACACCAAGACATGGCAAGACATTGCGTCATGGTCCTGGGTGTTTCCATGGAGGACACAGCCCCAGCAGACAGCAGTCACCCTCAGGTAGTAGCCCTACTTCTGACCATGGGCATGGAGGTGCCAGTGCAATCCCTGGCAGAGTCATTTCTTGTGTTCAGAGGAAGAGACGGTGAACTGTCAGCTCTGCCATGCACGGTTCAAAGCTGTCCAACATACAAACACGTAGGGCTAGCACTGAGCTAGACTGTGTTCATGCAGACACTCACACACCACTGCCACAATCAGGTCACCTACCGACACACATAACACATTTCCATGGTCCATCTTGCCTGCTTCCCTTCCTGACTCCCACACATGCTTGCCAATCTATTGGGTCAGCTTAGGCCTCTTGCAGCCCCAAACAACACCCTGTGCAAGTGATGATACCTGTGCCACATCCCTGTCATCCTTGTCATCGATGCAGGGAAATGAAGCTATGTCCCTGATGCACAGGATGACTATCTAAATTAATATGTATTTGTTTCATACACTGTTGCCTTTGACATGCCACTTGTACTGGTCACTGACAGATATTGTTTGCTGCCACTGGTAGTGAGTAAACCACATTATTTGGTGTACATTATGTTGGATTATGTAATGACTGTATACTAACACAGTGAAAGGTGTCTCATGGAACTGTTTATGTTTCAGTTTCAGGATTGTGTAGGACACATCTATGGGTGCACAGCTACAATAAACCCATAAACATCAGAGCATAGGATAGAATGTCATCACAGATGAAAAATGTCTTCAGAAAGGTAAAGCAATATAGGTGCATGGCTCCATAGGTTCATGTGTGTGTAACAGGCTAACAAGAACAATGGCTTCTTTCAACCTCGTCATGTATTCCTAATCTCTGACAAGGTCTAATACCCTTGATAAGTGTAAGCAGGTTTTGGGAGCTGACACATCTACAAGTTGCATTGTGGTAGATGAACCACCTACAATTTCCCTGTGTCTATTACAAATATTTGTCCTAAAGCAGTTCTGATTGTGTTTTTTCGCATCCCATTGTGTACCTTGCACATGATGTGTGTTACAGCAGAAGAGTGCTTCACATGGATGGGGATCCTGTTAGAGTGTAGTGTTTGGGTTACAAACCTGTGTTTCCAGCATGTCCTATTTATACCACATTCAAGGTATAGGTGTGTAGAGCAGGTAATTCATGTACTAGTCCTTTCTTGCATATGCAGGAGGTACACAGTGAGATCTGACACCTCCCTGTAGGGAAACCATACACTTTCCCTACAAAGCATGTAGGAGTCAGACTACATATGTACGGTTTTGACACGGTCTGCATAGGACATGTTATCTACAATATGTATTGGTTTACCATGGAACCTGTGTGGCTGTTACTGTTATAAGATATGCCTTTGTAGTTACATAACAAATGTGGCATTGCACTCAATGATAGGTGTGATGAGTGCCAAATACAGCATAACAATGACAGTCTGGGATTTACATGCCATACCTTTCTGTATAGGTTGTACAAAATTGAATGAATCTCCACATCTTACTGACTAGTGAAAGTCAAAGGCTAGATCATTCTCTGTTTCCGTAAGTCCCTGACTAGTGGGTCAACTGTTGGAGGTGTGCGCACAATACAATATTTTCCAGGGGTGGATGACTTCTAAAAGGATAATATTCTGCATTCCTTGGCATGTGTGTGTGTCAGCCCACCCTGGATAACTATTGGCTCTGTGTGAGATTTAGTGACAGCTCCTAATTTGCAATCATCTGGAAATGTAGTCAGTCTGAGGTCACTGACAGTGGCTGTGACTGCAGATAAGGAATAGCTAGAAGGAATAGTCCCAGGAATGATTTGTGAGGGAAGTCCACTGGTGACTGGCCTCACTGTAGCAGTGGACTACTCAATGCTATCTTCCCGGATAATGACTGTCAGACACTTGGCTATCCACTGGCTGACATACTAGCTTGTAAATAACCTCTACAGTTTTTCAACAGTGCCTGATGGACTAATATTGTCAAATGCCTTGTCAGGCCATGGTAGGTGGAGTGTGTCATTTTCTCCTCATCCATTGCATAGTTTAACACTCAATGAGGAACACTGGTTAAGGTAGGCATGATCTGCACTTGACCAAAACAAACTGGGAATTGTCCACTGTCTGTAGGTGTACTGCATCATTACTGATAATTTCCATGATAGGTCTTTTCATGTCTTTAAATATCAGAACACTAAGACATCTGGGGGCAGTGCTTGTCACTACATGGTAGTTGTCCTGTGTGCAACTAAGTATTTCAGTTAATTCCATCATGGATTCCAAGAAAATAGTCATCCAAGGTGTCTGTGTCTGTACAGAGCACAGGCAAACAATGAAGGGGAAAGTAATATGTACACCTGTGAATGTAAGGAGGGAGTATTTACACAGTTATTGTGCATTTGGACACTACTCAAGAAGTGTCTACTGAAATGACACAATTATCTTGTGAAGAATGCTGAAAAGAGGGGATTCTCATGAATTGCTGGTGCCTGACTACTACTACTGCTCGTCTCATCACAACCACTCTCTCCTGGGATATCAAACTCCTATACTTTTTGTCTTACCAGAAACAAAACATTAGTCCCCAGCATCATGCAAGGTTCTGTAGGCTTGACATACCCTTTTCCAGATAGATGCCTTGATTAGCAACCAGGGCAATCATTTGAGTTTTGCATGTATTATGCCTTGTGTTCCAGGGTTGTTAGGATTTCACTAGGGTACTGACTAGATGATGATTATGAGCACATCTGCAGCATCACAATATAATATTCAATGTCTTGTGATATAGACATCCAAGATTGCTCAAACAAGCACCACAGTGGGAGTGATTCCTGTTAGGTGACAATTTCACAGCAATTCATGCACCCTGACCATCAACAGCCTAATAGCGGACATCTGCATGACACAGATTGGAGACCTACTGCAGAGGAGTGGTCACCTTTGGCCAAATAGTGTCTACCTCTCTCATGTCCTAGGTATGTCATACTTTACATTTATGTAACCGGAACATGTGTCTGTGTTCCCACATCATGTCACACATTAAGCTTGCTGACTGGTTGCTTGACAGACATTGTAGACGTGCAAGGCCAAAGTAATGACTGCAAACTTGAACAAATTCTCTGTGCATGCACAGACATCCACATCTTCACTGCAAGGAGTACCTACAGACATTGTGTTTGAGGCTGTCAACCCCAAGGTTGTATTAGCATGATCCTAACTTTGCTGGAGTTGTACATTGTCACATCTGTAGGTATGCTATTGTGACCATGCCTAATAACAGGATTATGGTTAATCCAAGGGCCACATGCCTGACAAAACATTGTACTCACTCATCCATGTTATGGCACACTGTCATGTGCTGTTTTACCTTAGGAGAACTATGTAAAGGTGAAAAAAATTGACATTTCAGCATCATCAGGCCACTGCCCAATGATGGCCTGATGTGACGTACTTACAAGACTCTATTGTTAATGGGATTATCAACACCTGCTGATGAGATGTGGAAAGTGCCTCCACCCCTCCACCTCTAGGCCACACAAACGCGATGTGTGAGAGATGTGACTATATTACAAACCTTGATTCCATGCTGTCTCACACACTGGTCAGTACATATGAGCAGTTTGCCAACATGCCCACCATACCTCCAACTTCACCCACTCATACACACCCCTGCATGTGTGGAGCTCCTTACCAGATGCATACACAAGCAACAGACACCTCAGAAACCAAAATGCAAGCTTACTATGCATAATCATACCTCTCCAGAGCACAGTACACATAATAGCACATGCACCACTCTGTCACCATTCAAACACCTGAGGCAAAACACAATATCAAACTTATTACTCATAGGTGATTACATCATGAAACACATTGATGTCCCTTTCACCAGGCTTCATATGAGAACGGTCACAGTTAGCTGTCTGTGAGGTGCCAGCATATGCCATACCACACATGCACACAAGTCTATTAACATCAGGTAATATTATGACATCATATTTCCTGTTAGTGTGTACAACTTGAGCCATACCTCACTCGTCTGTATGCAGACACATGACTGAGCTTACAGACATTGTGTCTCCAGTGGGCATGCTCATAGCCTTCAGCTGCATTTGACCTTAACCTAGGATGATGGCTCAATACACATGGAAAATAATTGAAGTCAATAATTGGCTTATCATGTGGTGTCCTTGTAAGGGGATCCACTACATGTCAGCCTGGGTTGACTTGCTCTACAGACCTCAATACTTTTCCAGAGATGGTATTCATCTGTCACCCCCCCCCCCCGGGATTTTGTGTACTGGCCAAGGCTGCTGACATCCCCATAGTACATCTTATTGGTGGTGTATCAAGGGAAAACTTTCAAATGAGAAAAATTATCTCTTTAAACAACATCACGGTGAAGGTTTCCCCACCTTGGAGGATGCAGACATTTGTCCAGTGACACACCTAGTTCAAGGTTGTCTACACACCACAGACATACCAGGCTACATGTCCTTCCACATGTTCAGACCTCAAACTGAAAGTGTGCCAGGTAATGCAGGAGGTGTGTACATATTCATTAAAGACAGATATGTATCCGAGATTGCTTAAATAGTGTGATTCCCTGAAGACACTGCAGGTACTATTCACTGCTGAAAGAGCACCTAATCAAACCATTGTCAGCTACAGGAGCAACTCCATCAATCAGGACACCCATTGTCCGTACTTGAATCTATTTGTGTCTATTAAGATACATCACAATTCCATGTTTTGAGGTGACTGTAACTACCCACCAGTGTTGGTTACTCATGCTCAAGCTCACTTGCTCAAAGATTAGTCCATGTACTTAACTACAATGTCCTGAACCAGTGGTGTGACATTCCCAAAAGGTAAACTGATGTACTGTATCAGGTGCTTACCAATATGGGTAACCACTGTAACACCTCCACTGTGAGGTCCTCCGTGGTGAGATCTGATCACAAATTGGTCTCCTTAAATGTAAGAATCACACCTGACCCCCCCCCCCCCTTGCAGCAAATACAGTAATAAACTTCAACAAATAAACTTACAACCTTCTATGGGATGATATAAATAGCTTGACTGACCCTCCCTCATCAGATGGGACAGGCAATTATGCTGAGCTCTACACCAATGCTTTATGCAAGCACCTATACAAATGCATAGAATTGGCTGTACCTGACAGGAGGAAAACAAGCTCCTCATAGCACAGCAAACCTGTCTGGTGGACAACTGCAATTAGCAGGCTGGACAATAAGTGGTAGACATTTCTGTGTGACAGTATGAGTGAGGGGAGACCCTTAAAATGGAAGCACACCCTCCTAAACTAAAACAGGCAAATAGTGTTGTTGTGACTTCCTGCAAAAGAAAGTATGTGACAAAATTAGCCTCCTCCACAAAGGATAACCACAGGGCATTGTGTAGTTACATGTGCAACCTAAGAGGAAAGGCCCAGATTGTTGGTGAACTTATACTTAATGATACCACATATAATGAACCTGTAGTCATAGCTGACCTGTTGTCCAACAGGTTCTGTAACAACTTCATTCCCCTATCCCCACCACGTTACACGTGACACCCCTTCAACCTGTCCCATACCTTCTATGTCTACAGAGCAGGTCATAAATGGCCTCTCTAAGTTGTAAAGACAGCTTCTATTGGACCTGTTAACAACCAAGACTGCATCATACATGGGATCCCACAATGATTACTAACAACATTGGGAACTCCTTGCAATCATAGTGTAACCACAGGCTGCATCCCAGCTGACTGGAAAACAGCAACTGGTATCCCCTTGCACAGCAGTGGTGCATCCACCGACCATAGGAAATAGAGACATATTAGCCTGAGTAGCCATATATGTAAGCCCATGGGTAAATCATCATGAACCTTATCAGCATACATACATGAAATTTACACACAGTTGACCCTACACAGTTTGGATGTCTGAAAGGAAAATCATGCCTGTTAAACTTGGTGGCATGTATGTGGCATTCACCAAGGACCTGGATGAGGGGACATCTATGCATATAACCCCGTGGACTTATCCAAGCCATGTGACACTATTCCCCACTCAGGCATCATTGAAAAAATCACCCAAGTAGATATCAACAGTATTATCATTAGAGGGGGTATTTAGTGGCTCACTGATAGAACTCATATTCAAAATAGAGGACTCCACCTCCAATAGCTGATCTGAAACCAGTGGTGTTCCCGAGGTCCTCTACTACTTGGAATCCATATAACTAAAGTACAAGCACAAAGTGAATGTCTGTGACTGATCAGGTTTGGTGATGCCTGTAAACTGGGAGCAGTCATACAGTCTCCCAGTTATGTCAGTCTTCTGCAAGAGGCTCTTCTTGAACAAATGCTTGTTGTCATACATAGACTCTATGCAAATATCTATGCAGTATCATTTCCATTGGTAACACCAATGTTCCTGGTAATCAGCACATCAGTAGCAACACCTGACGTACATACTCAGTGGTGATAGACCTGGGCACACAGGCCTGGCCACACAGGTTTACACCTACTTTAACATAGATCACCATGACACTCCAGTGGTAAGAAGGAATTATTTCATGCTCATCTCATAACCAGAGGCACTGTTGCCTGAAAATGACATAGTTATAACCTCTGTGTACTCCTCCCTCAGCATGCCAATATATGAGTGCAATGGCCATTTTGTCATGTACCTTTCTAAGCACCAGTGACTATTACACACAACACAAAGGTTCATCACAATGGAACTTCAAGTCTCCAGTATATGTCCTATGGGGATCACCTGAAATAGCTGTCATTGTACCCTGTGTCATATAGGCTACTCACAAGTGCTCACTGCCTTGCATACAGGGCAATGTCTGACCCTTCTTTTTTTGGAAATGCTGCATATCTGTAGGTGGAATGGTACATGGGGTACTCACTGTAAGGACATTAACCTGGTATGTGACATTACAAATACATGCTGGTGGGAGATATGTGTCTACCAGACTTTAGCAAACCTTTGGAACAGACTTAATTGCAAATAGGGCATGTCACTGGTCCTGTTGAGATGCAATCTGAATGATTAGCTGGATGACCACCATTTCACCACATGGCTTCTGTCTGTGTCCCTTGTGGAGAGGGGCATTATGTGCTGATCATGTAAATAAGGGTAAGAACTTGTCTAGGACAGTAGGGGCCCTAAGGCCAATAGCCTAGTAAAGTCCAGTGATCCTATGATCCTGTACACTAATATAAAATGCTCTAATATCCACATCCACAAACCTGGCTAGAGTGAGAATTGTACCACTACCAATTAACATTAACTGAACACTGTGCAGCCCACACACACTCCAAGTTAGGTGCAATTAGATTAGAACTACCTATCTAATAGTACACACAACAGATCAGTGTACTTAACATAAGCACCATAGCTCATGTCTGCTATTAACATTTCTTTGGGTAATGTTATGCTAGAGGACATCAGCAGGCCTTGCTGTGGTCAGGAATTTGTAGGCTCATGTCACCTGCTACAACCAAAATACTGCAAAACCTAACCTCTTTAGAAGTCAGTGTGGTGATCATATTTATTTTGTAGACAGATGCACACAAACACACACACACACACACACACACACACACACACACACACACACACACACACACACACACACACACACACACACACATATGATTAGCAACCCTACCTATCTTGCCTTACAAAGTACAGATCACAATACTTATCACACATGGCACAGCTGAAGTCTAATATTAGACTGGCAGTTGGTAGTTTTAAGGTACATGACATCAGCAAGCCTTGTGGAAGACAGGGTTTGGAGGTGAGCATCAACTGCAAGGGCCAAAAAGTGCAGAACCACAGCAGTTCAGTAGTCAATGTAGGATTCTCACTAGTTTTTCAGGGAGATGCACGCATACACAGAAACAAACCAATTAGCCTGGAGGGAGTTTAGAACCCCTATCTATATAGTATTACACTTTACAGATCACAGTACCTATCACACATATCACAGCTGAAGCTGGCTTATACATGATTGCAGGCAAACTACTTGTGGAGAATATAAACAAGGTTTGTGTTGAACAGAGTGTGGGGCCTGCAGAGTGACCTTGCTTCTAACTGTTATCTGGATCTAGTAGCCTAGCAGTCAGATAACTGTTTTTTTATCCTAGCTATGTGGCTACAGTGGCCTTTTTGGCCATATGTGACTGTTTGCATTTGGATGGGCAAGCATGTGGACTGCTTAGAATGTCGATTTGTTTGGAAGGCAAGAATCAACATTCAATAGTGACTGGGCGGCTCACCATCCAAAAAATAAACTGTCTACAATACATACATATTTCTGTTGTTTTGCAGGGGGGCAAGCCCCCCTGCACCCCCATATGAGATGATGTGCCCCACCACTCCCTGGTAATTATATATTCTAACTCTAAGATCACACTACAGTGAGGAAAAGGGTAATTTTCCTGATCCCCACTGTAGTGCGAACCAGCTCAAAACAATGACACTCAAATTTGTGAACACAAGTTATGTGTCAACGTTTCAGAGTTGACAGGATTTGTGTTAGCAGTTTTGCCTTTTTGCACCACTCCATTCAACCGTCTGACAGAGGGTGAGGTACCATTCATTATTTTGATAGTAAACCACACACACACACACACACACACACACACACACACACACACACACACACACACACATATATATATATATATATATATATATATATATATATATATATACACTGTACATATAGAGATAGATATCTATGGGGAGTGTGAGATTGTGAGACAGATATGTATACACATATTTATGTATCTAAAGACATATCTATATATAAAACGTCATTTTGAGTTTGGAGCAACAGAATTACGCTCTGCTTAAAGTGTATGAGCATGCCCAGTGGGATTTTCAATAGTTATAACATGACTCCAGCCCACACCTACCTGTAATCCAGTCCATGATTTTGTGTGTTGCACAAAATGACATTTGCCCATCTTTCATAGGTTCACTGGTAGGTACTAGGCTATCGGCCCAAGAGCCTACGTAAGCCTAGCCAACAAGGTTCCCTGGCTTACGCCACCCAAGAAAGTTATTTTCCTGATCCACTGTTGAGCAGAGACACAGAAGTGATCACAGGGGTGTAGTTCCTATTTCCCATCCACTTATCAAGATTTTTCTAGAAGAGTGCTAATGAAGAACTTTGCTTATCATAAATGGATAGCCTGTTCCAGAGTATGGGAAGTCTCTGGGACAGAAATATATCTCTCCAGCATGTCCTGTTTATTGTGGTGACAAGGTTTAGATCCTTAGAGTGTGTAACTTAGAGGGATTGGGATTCTTTAGGTGTAGCATGTCCTACAGCTCTGGGTTTGACATAGCTTTATATGTTAGGCAGAGATCAACTTGGAGTAGGCTGTATGCTATGGAGTAAAGCTGGAGTTTTTTGAGACGGTCAGTGTAGGGCATTTGTTTGAGGCCAGTAATCCTCTTTGTGAGGTACTTCTGCGGCTTTTCCAGCTGCTGCAGATGTCTTGTGAGCTACATTCCAAAAGGGGCATTGTACTCTATAATGGGTCTAATGAGTGACGAGTAGAGGGGAACAATGACCTCTTTTTTCCTGGATGAGAACTCTATTATGATGAGGTGTGCCACTTAGAAGGACTTCCTGACTACTGTGGCGATGTGACTATCAAAGGAGAGACTACTGTCCACCTGGGTCCCAAGGTCTGTTATCACACATTCGGTGTTAATTAGATTGCTGCCTATGTGGTAGTTCATGGGTACAGAGTTTTTACCAAAAGGGATGACACTGCACTTTTTGACATTGAGTATGAGGCCATAGCTCTGACACCAGGCATCTGTCTCAGTGAGGCCCTTCTGTAGGATGTCCACATTATTTGGGGACTTGACTATCTTCTAGTTTGCAGTCATCTGCAAACTTCGTTAGCCAGAGGCCTTCTGTGTTAGCCTGTACTTCAGAGAAGTAGATACCAAACAGGAGAGGTCCCAGGATGGAATCCTGTGGTACTCCACTTGTCACTGCTTTTAGGTCACATTTGGAATCTGCAACATTTACAGTGTGGGTTCTGTCAGTGAGCCAGTTGGCAACCCATCTTATGACGTAGGGATTATACCTAGTTTAGTGAGTTTAGCTATACTTCCAGAATGGGGGATGGTGTCGAAAGCCTTGGCGAGGTCAAGATAGGCTGTGTGAACCACCTTACCCTCATTTCTTAACTGCTGCACTCAAATTGGCTACAACTTTCTAAAGTTGTCTGATGTAATTAATATATGACAGAGGTTAATAATATTACACAACACACAGACTGACAGTTTGTAAAACACAACTTACTAATACCTCACATCTAAAAGAAAGGGATACTTCTAGATTAGAACCATGAACAGCATCACACAAGCTAATTGCCCTAGCCCTTTGAACCACCAAAACTGCTTGACAAACAAGTGTCATTCATCACACAATCAACTGCATAAATATGTACATTATTATTCCTGCATAAAGTAAGATATACAATGTATGATCCATTGCTATGATACTGTCCTGAGACTGCCTGGAATGCTGATATACCTTTGATGAGTTATTGTTACAACAGTTATAAGGGACCACTGCTGTATTGGAAGTGGGGAGACAACACCACATGCTCTGCTGGGATACACAATAGTTTGACTATCATTTAACCACACTGTCTAACATCTCCCTTGACTGATGTACCAGTAATCTGTTGCAGTAGGACTGTATGAATATTCCATGCATGAGCCCTAGTGAATACAAATGGAAACATGACAGTGAAATGGGTATCAGTAGTCCCATGTGGATGTTGTTTCTGTCCAAGTAGCCCACTGTATTTACTTGCATAATGTACCAGATCAATACATACAATGCCATATCATAATAATACTTTTAAGTACTGTCTAGGTTATGGACTTAGATACCCACACAGGAACTGAAAGTACAGCTGGTGCAAAAGCCCACAAAACCTGAAGCAATCACAAAACTGGCCAGCACCAAATAGTGAAACCCAAAATGCTCTTTATTGTGGGAACTCCAAAAAGCTATAGCAAGCAAGCAAAACAGTCAAACTGGTTTCAGCATCAATATGCCTTCCTCAGTGAACATAGCAAACAAAAATATTTACTCATTTAGGTTATGGACTTACCTTGCAAATGCAGCAGGTGACACAACTGTAGTTCAAGGCTTACTCTGTCAGATGCAAGCAGTACACTGCTAATACATGGATAGGTACAAGATGTGTGTGTTGCCTGTCATCTATTTTAATATCTGTATGTGAGTAGGATTAAGGTGTCAGTCATTAGGTCCCTAGGTTGTCAGTGAATGTTCTATGCATTGCCTTTTAGCCAAAGCCAGGGTGTGCTGAGCATCTATTTTAATATCTGTATGTGAGTAGGATTAAGGTGTCAGTCATTAGGTCCCTAGGTTGTCAGTGAATGTTCTATGCATTGCCTTTTAGCCAAAGCCAGGGTGTACTGAGTATGCCTACATCTGCCTACAGGGACATCAGTTGGGGGGGGGTATTCCTCCGAGTCTTCCTGTGACTGTGTTGACCTTAGCACTAGTGGGGGGCTCTGTATCCCTTCCCTTTGCTGGTCCTGTTGCAGCTGTTTCCATAGGATCAGATTGTGTAGCATAGCACATACTGTGAATACATGTGCACATCTGGCTGAAAAATACTGAAGGGCTCCATCGGATATATCTAGGCACTTGAGCCTTGACTTCAGAAGCCCAAACACAGCCACAATGGTGTTCGTAGTTTGTGCATTTGCCTCATTATGGCCTTCTTCTTTGGGTGTGCATGCATTTCTGGTTGGTGTCATCATCCACATTTCCAGCGTGTAGCCAACACCCCCTAGTAAATGGCCATGTGGGATATCCCTCCTAGCATACAGCTGCTACAGCTGTGATGTATGGCAGATATGGATGTCATAATAACTGCCAGGGCTGCCAGCAAACACATTCAGGATAATCCTCTGGGCATTCCACACAACTTGGCAGTTGATGGAATGGTACCCTTGCAGTTAATGTAGATTCTACCCTGCTCACCAGGTGGTGCCTTGATGTGTACATGAGTGCAATCTATGGCAACCAGTACTAAAGGATAGTGTGCTACATGGTAGAACTGTTGTATATTGCTGGCCCTCGCCTCAGGGAAGAGAGGAAAAGACATGTGCTCACTGGCATGTGGTAACATAGCATCCAAGAACTGGTGGAGTATCCTGGATGCAGGTGCCTGTGACAACCCCATCATGCCCCCAGTTGGTCTTTGAAAAGTACCTGTAGCTAGTATCCTAAGGGTTACACAAACCTTTGTTTCCACAGGGATGGGTTCCCCTCTGTTGGCTCTAGCTCTGAGTTGACAGAAGCAGATCTCCATTAGTTCTTGTAATATGACCCTGCCCACCCTGTAGTGTGCTATTATCTACAGTCCATGTACCTCCTGGAAGGTTACCCTGTGCCTGAACACTCTTCTCCTTCTCGGCCTAGGCCTATTGTCAGTGGCACCAGCAGCTATGACTTCAGTATTTAGCAAACAGATGTAGCAGACCTGCAGCAGCCCCTAACATTATCTCATTTAAAACTAGCAAGTCTGTGCTACAATGGTCCAGAATATTGGGGGAAAATCAGAATGTAGGGTGTATGCATACTTTATAGGTCTGCTGTAGGTCCAGCTTGTGATCAGCAATTTTTATGCATTTCACCTGCCTAGAATGTAATTCACATCTTTTAATGGTTCTACTTTAGTGCACAGCAGACCACTATGCGCCACGCAGCATAGCTTATACACAACGATAAATATTCTTTGGATATATCTGCCTTCTATTCATTGCTGCCTACATCATCACTGTCACATGGGTAGTGTGCCACATGACCACATTGAGCTATGCAGTGCCCCACGTAGCATAGCTTAGACAAAAGTCAAAATCAATAATTGAATATATTGGGTATTAATTACTTGCTGCCTATGTCATTACTGTCACATGGGTGTTCTTTCCACATGAACACGCTCATCTATGTGGCATGCAGGGCAAACACATGCAGCAGGAATTAAACAATCCTAAAAGTGACTGGACTCACCCCCCCTGCTGGCATCCACATCCAGTGGAAATATCAACATGGTGTGGCAGCCTACACTAAGTGAATATGCAGACGCAATTACTTATTTTTTGCTATTCAGGATATATACCTTATTTGCATTCATATCCATGCTGACAACCTGGAAACTTCATAGTTCATAGCCAAAACGGAGCCATGACAACTCCAAATAAAGGGTGTATATAACATGTAAAGCATGCCAATGGTCAAATATATGGCCACTGGCATGGAAAACAGTTGCAAAAAAAAATAAATAAATAAATAACTTTTATTTTGTTTGGCCGATTTCAGCTGTTTAAGCATAGGGCAGTGGCGTGCAAATGGGATCAGCCCAAAAATAAAAAAAAAAACAACTTGAAATAAGCATTCTGCCCAAAATCACAATTTTGCCATTATACTCAATAGCAGGCAGAAGACAACATAGCCGGTGAATAGTGGTTACTAAGGGGGAAGGCTCAGTGTGGGACTTGTAACTAGGCATTAGCAGGCAATCCTATACAAATGAGGGGAATGATACTGAATCACAGATTTCCCCTCATGGCTAGCCTGCACCCAACCATGTAGGTGCAGGAAGACCATGGTGCAAGCCTAAGAGCTAGCTGACATCATAGAGGGATGTGTCAGGCATTCTGTAAGCTTATTGGAGCCCTGTGGCTTTGGTTTGCCATTAGCTTAGCAGAGCTAAGCATGGGGGTGTGTGTCTGAAGCTTCCAAGCACTCTTTACATTGCCTAAGCGGGTGTGCGCACCACAAACCATGTTTTAAAGGGGAAAAAAAGTAAACCAGGAAATAGCAGCTGCGTGCACATCTGAGCACTGTGTTTGCATGGGGTACCCCTGTGCTTAAACAAAAAGGCAATGGGAAGGGAGAACAGCAGTAGGAAGATAATCTAGGAGAACTAGCATAGCTGGTAGGTGAAATGTATCACAATTAGCCAATTACAGAGGCAGCAGCCCAGCCCAGCACACCACTATAAACTATGCAAACACCTTTCCCTTTGGTTTTTACCACAAACTCTACACCACTGGTGTACACAACCGGGGAAATTTTACCAATCAAAAGCAATAAAATGATAGGGGCTGCAGCAGCTATCTTAAATCAACATGGGGAAGAGGCTGATGGTGGTGAGGATGAGAATGCTGATGACCAACCCATAGTGAGGAGAAGGAGAAGAGTGCACAGACCCAGGGTAACCTACCAGGGCTACATGAGCTGGAGATAGTGGAGTGCTATAGGGTGGACAGGGAACTCCTACAGCAAACTGTTGAGCTGTGCCAGCCACACCTCACACACATAACCAACAGAGGGGAACCCATCCCAGTGGATACCAAAGTATGTGTAGGCCTAAGAATACTAGCCACAGGTACCTTCTAAAGGCCAACTGGGAATATCATGGGGATCTCACAGGCATCAGCATCCAGGGTACTCCACCAATTCCTGGATGCCATGTCAGCACATGCCAGTGAGCATGTATATTTCCACAACAGCCGTGAGGTGTTGACCAGCAATATGCATCTCTTTCACCAAATAGCAGAATAACCTGAGGTAGTGGGTGCTATAGACTGGACGCACATACACATCAAAGCACCACCTGGTGAGTGGGGTAGGGTCTACATCAACTGCAAGGGCTTCCCATCCATCAACTGCTAGGTTGAGTGGGTTGCCCATGGCATTATAATGAATGTGTGTGCTGGCTGCCCTGGGAGCTATCATGACTTCCACATCTGGCATATGACACAGCTGTACCAGATATTTGCCAATGGGGACATCCCTTATGCCCACCTAGTGAGAAATTCTGGTTATGCACTAGAGCTTTGGCTGATGACACCCATTAGAAATGCACACACACCCAAACAAGAACTCCATAATGAGGCACACGCACAGACCAGAATCATAATAGAGTGTATGTTTGGGATGCTCAAGTCATGGTTCCAGTTCCAGGACATATCCGGTGGAGCCTTGCAGTACTCTCCAGCTACACGTACCCAAATTGTCATTGTATGTGCCATGCTACACAATATGCTCCTGTGGAAACAGCTGCAGCAGGAATAGCTTGGGACAGGGCCACACAGCCCCCCCACCAATGCCAAGGCCTGCAGAGCCACAGACTGACTCAAAGGAGGAACAACCTGAGCCTGCCGCAGTAGGCAAAATAAGGCATTTCCAGTATGCTCAGGCCATGGTAAAGAGGCAATGCATAGCACATACACTGATGTGGTAGGAACCCAGGGAATGACACCTCTATCTGACTCGCACATACAGTAAAAGGGATGCCAAACATGACACTACCTGTGCTTAACCATGTATAGGGAGGGTACTATGTACATCTGACATAGTCAGTCCTCCAGCACCATAGTCAGTACTGGCACAGCCACAAGGTAAGTCACTCTCCCTATCATTTGCCGACTGGAGTAGTATGTTTTGTTACTTGTATCTATGGTATGGATCTGAGCATGCAAGCGAATCGGGTGGCTGAATGGGATGCCAGCAGATAGTAGACACCTATAGTGGCAGCATGAAATCTGTAACAAATACTGGTGCCACCATATTAGCCAGTACAAGACAAGGTGACAAAACTCACTGCAGGAAATGTGGTGTGCCACATGTGTGTCCATAGGACACACACATGCCAGTCAGGGAGGCTCACATACCCAACAACAGTCTCAGCCAGCAGGACAGGCGTAGACAAACACAAACAAAAGGCTGTGCTAAGGCCTCTGATTGATGTCTATGGAGAACATCCCCTCTCCTGACCCACACAGTCAGACTACAACAGGTCAGATAGTGGGATGTGAGTTCTGCAGGGTAAGAAACCTGAAACTGAAATTGTAGGTCAATCAAATCTAAGACCTGTAGTACACTGATATGCCTTTAGTCAGCATGATAGGTCAGAATGCAGAATGAAATGGAGTACCTGAAATACCAGTACAGTCATAGCAAATGCATACTAGTGTCAGGTGTGACCCCCCCCCAATCCTATGTAGAAATGTAGTAACATGTATATGTAGGAATAATAACAGTGGTGCACAGATTACCTGAGCCAGCCAAAGTAGCAGGATAGACTATAGATGTGTACAATATGCAGGGCTGCATGTGTTAGGTTGATGTGTGTTGTATACTGTAGGCATGGTGAGGCTTGTCCTGGTGGCAATTGGCCAGTACTGCCAATGACAGGGCCAAGTTCTCACAACTGCTGTGTCAAAAACAATGCATCCCAGCAAAACACATTCCAGCAGTAAGCCATAGTAAATGTTTGGAAGTAATATATGTCACCATCTGAAAGATGGACATGGCATGAATGTGGTCCCAGACATGCAAACAGTACACAGGTGGAAGTATCCCAGACAGACAGTGTATAATATGTTACTGTCAAATGGACACACCTTTGGAATTGAACATACAGGTTAGCAGCACATTAATTGGGTTTGTAGTATGGAATACCAATGTCATCTGGCCAAACACTGGCAGACCACAAAGGTCACAGGTATGAAATATTGAGAAACTGCTGATGTCCCTGCAAAAGCCAGCATAAGTGGAATGCCCATGCATATCTGTGAGTCAGATGCAAGTAGTGTCCATAGCACACATGCACCCAGCTCACCCCACCATCACCCACAGTTACCTTTCTGGTCTTATCCCTGCTGTTTGGAATGAGTACAATATGACCCCCACCTCTGTATGGCAAAAGCCAAAGAATGCAGCATGCAGAACAGGTGTCTCATTCAGGTGTGTCTTTAGCTATAAGCAGCACCCTGCCAGCATCCACACCACTGGATCAATAATGAAAGAAAGTATTGCCATTAACACCTTGCCCACCTACCCTGTCACCCCAGGGTAATATAGTGTCTTGCAGTCTGGGACTGTAGGAGTGACACAATGCAATAGCCTGCTCCAGCTGGCCTGCATCGCTACCAAATAGCCTACAGTCCTCTGCCAAAGGCCTGGGTCTCACCCGTACTGCCAATGTATGTTATGTCATGGAATCCCAAATAACAACATAACACACTCCACAGAACCCAAATGCAAGCCCATGTGGATAAATCCCAGTAACATGTCCACCATGTCCTACTGTATGAACTGTGGACCAACACCAAATTACTGCTGGGATGAGGTGATAACTATAGGGAACTTATCAGATAATATTTGCATAATGTTTGGAAGGGGATAGAATAATAGGGGGGGGGTAGGAGCATGGACGGCATGGAGTGTCTGAAGTCTGAAACTCAGCCATGTGCACATAATATCCCTGCCTGCAAATACAGGAATGAGTGGCTACAAACCTGCTTGTAAACCACAATGTGAAGGGGTAATGTCCAGAATTATGACCCCTACCTCTGGGTAACCTGTGTGAATCTGTACAGCTGTGAGTTATTGCCATAGATGGACATGGCCATACTGTCACATTAATGGATGTACGAGCATGGGATCCTCAGCCACCACTGTACCAAGGTGAAGAACCATTTGCACAGACACATCAGCAAGTGTTTGCAGCTTCCCCTCCAGAATGGTATGATTGTGCAAGAATATGTAGGCTGCAGACCACAATACTGGACACAGCTACATTCACCCTGTGTTCCCCAGGACATTACTGCAAGCAAATATGTATACCTGACAGTACTTGATGACATAAAACATCACAGTGTAAAACAGTACATATGTCTGAATATCTCTGCTAACACCAAGACTATGTAGCAGAAGCAGCACATACACAAATACCTACAGTAACCCACTATCCTTTGCCCATTTTGACCCCATATTGTCAACCGATCTACAGATATCCTGCAGAATCAGGTTGCTAGCTGTAGGTGTAGACAACAAAAGCCTGCACTGGAGTACGACCTACCTGGAATGGATTCACACATTCAATACAGAAGGTCATACTGGGCATGCTTCCACACTTACAGAAATAAAGCCCATGTCTAGCAACAACAGTGGACTATACATATCTGACAGTCACAGATGTTTGTGCACACACTTCTCAGTACACACCAGTCATGCTTTGCACACACATTGGATAAGACTACATACATATATCCAAGGAAAAACACACTATAATAGGCCAAAAGTACACATACATAGATGTGTGGAAGAGAGTGACAGACAGTGATAAAGACCTCCCATCATGAGGCCTGTCCCACCCAGCACACATCCAACTGGTTAAAACCACATGATGTGCAAATGTCAATCACTGTAGACATTTGCCTCTGGTATCCCTCAGCACTATAGTGTCTGTGGTGCTTGTGATAACTGTATAACATGACTGTACAAGTCAGTAGTCAACTAGCAGTTGTATACACATACCTGTGAAATATAAACCTGTGTGTGCCTGACTGTTGTGTCTACTTCCAGATGAATGGGTTATGGCCCATGCACGAACACACTGCACTCCCCATTGCCTTACTATGACAAGCCTGCTGATGTCTTCACCTTGAAATACACCTTTGGGGAAGGAGTAGCCTGGTAAGCTTCTTGGCGCATGCTATAACTGCATAATGCTGTAGTGTGATGTACTAGTTAGGTTGAAGTTCTTTACCCAGACATGGCAACTGTAGAACTTTATCTGTGTAGGGATCAATGCTTTTGAGGCCATTCACACTCACTACAATTTCAAATGCCCTACTTTGGCAGGGCTGCTGCTGTCATTCACTTTGAAATACACTTTTGGGGAAGGAGTAACCTAGCAAGCTCTGTGGTGCATCCTATAACTGTGTAGTGCTGTAGTGTGATGTACTAGTTAGGTAGGAGTTCTAATCCCAGACATGGCAACTGTGAAACTGTGTGTGTGTGTGTGTGTGTGTGTGTGTGTGTGTGTGTGTGTGTGTGTGTGTGTGTGTGTGTGTGTAGGGATCAATGTTATGTGGCTATTCACAGTCTCTAGGCACTCCTAAACATGGAGAACATTGGTATATGTGCAGTAACAGATACCTGATCCAAAGCTCCAGAGAGCAGCCATGCAAAACCAGCTACAGCTCTCACCACATCTGTCAGCCACCAAAACAATAAAGGTGGAGGAGTGTCCATATTCACCAGGGATTTTCACACTACCAGGCTACTTACCCAGTAGAATGCATCTGAAATAACCCCAATACAACAACACTAGGTCAGACTGCAATCCAAATTGCATAGCTTGCTACAGATCCCCCACCATGCCCCAAGATTCCCACTACACCTTTTGAAACATACTGGGAAATATTATGATACAAACAAATAACCTAATACTGGGTGACTTACACTACCCTGCCATTAACTGTGAAAAGTACTTGTGTACCAACACGTGTGCCCAACGGTTCTTGGAAGTCGTAATTCCCAATGCATTGGATCTAGTAACCCATAGCCCCACCAGGGACTCAAATATCCTAGAGCTGGTCATTATCAACATGGGAAATCAATGCTCCACATCTATGGTCACCCCATCATGGTCAGGTCTGCCCATAAGCTGATCACCCTTAACATCCACATCCCTCCCCCACACCCCAGTAAGGAAATCTCTGTAATGCACACTTCCAAAGCCATCATGCTACACATGTCAAATGTGACTAACGTCATGACACCCATGCAGATGGGAACTGAAAGGATGACTGCTGAATCCTACAAGAAGGCACTGTATGAGCAATTCCACTCATGCATGAATTGTGCCATCCAATATAGAACCAAATGCTCCCCACCACGAAAAGGAAGCCAATGTGGTGGCCCCCTGCCATAAACACACTGTACAACAAAAGGCAGAAAGTGTTGCAGAAATGGGGGAATTTCCAGGAAGCAAAATGCTCCCTTGCCAGCCATAGTAAGAAGATGAGATCCCTCATACCATTCTCCAAAGCTAGTCATGAACATAATATAGCCAAAAATGCCAAAGACAACTGCAAGCCGTTCCATAACTATGTCAAGAATCTAAATTGCAATGCTTAGATCTGCTCTGAGCTACAACAGGATGGTATTAAATGCACTGCTCCCAAGGATATTGCCAATATCCTGGCAGATCGATTCAGTGCCAACTGCACCCACCTCCCACCCCTGAAAGTGCCCATCTCAACACTGAAGGATTGCCAGATTCTGGTAATGATGGCCGCACAGGTAAAAAACACACTCTCCAGAGCTAAGACAACAGCAGCCATGGAACCAGTCAACATTTCTGTCTGTGTACTACATGAACTACAAAATAAACTGGCATGTCACCTACGCGCTGTGTCTAACCATGGGCACACCTCAGGCTTCATGCCCACTGTGTGGCACACAGCTACAGTTATCCCAGTCGACAATGGGGGATCCAACTTAGATCCTGGGAACTACAGCCCCAACAGTATGATGTGCCTGATCTGCAAGGCCATGGAATGTATTATCATGGAAATTAAAAAAAGACATTGGCAACCTGCAAACACTGGACCCCAACAAGTTTGGGTTTGTGAAGGGTTGATCATGTCACCTCAACCTGATTGACAACTTTGAATCAGTCTCAAGAGCTGTAGATGAGGGTAAGGTGGTTCACACAACCTCTTCAGACCTCTCCAAGGCCTTCAACACCATCCTCGAGTCTAGAATCATACATAAATGTACCAAGCTGGCCATTAATCCCTATGTCGCCTGATGGGCTGCCGACTGCTATACTAACAGAACCCATACTGTAAATGTAGGTGATACCAACTCCAGCCCCAGACAAGTGACAGTTGTAGTACCTCAGGTTTCAGTCCTGGGACCGACCTTGTTTGGCATCTACTGCTCTGAAGTACAGTCCAACACTAAGGGACTCTGGCACACAAAGGTCGCAGATGACTGCACATTGGGAGCCAATACTGAATACTACATGATGTGGATATTCTACAGAAGGGCCTTACAGAAAGACATACTTGGTTCCTGAGCCATGGCCTCAAGATCAATGCCAAGAAATGTATAGTTATCCCCGTTGGGAAGGGCCATGTAGGTGGCAGTATACTAAACACCTAAAGTGAGATAAGAGATGTAGGGACACAGGTGGACAGTGGTCTTACCTTTGTTAACCACATTGCCACAACAGTCAGGAAATCCACCTATGTGGCACACCTCATTACTAAGGGCTTTACATTCAGGAAAAAAGAGGCCATTGCCCCACTTTAGTCATCTCTCAGTAGACCCAGTACAGACTACAATGGCCAGTTATATATGTACCTCACAAGACATCTGCAACAACTAGAAAGGCTAAAGACATGCCTCACTAAAAGAATCACAGGCCTAAACCAGATGCCCTAAGCTGACTGTCTGAAAATCATCCAGATATACTCTGTCAAATATTGTGTACTCAGGGGCGATCACTGCTTAACATAAAATGCCAAGTCAAACCCACAGCTGTTGGACATGCTACACTTAAAGAATTCCAAACCCTCACAGCCTCATGCTGCAGGGATCCAAACCTTGTCATCACAATGAACAAAACATGCTGGAGGGATGTGTTCCTGTCCCAGAGACTCCCCAGGCTCTGGAATAGACTACCCATACATGTCAAGCAAAGTGCATCTTTGGCCCTCTTCAAAAGGAATGTGTATGATTGGATGGAAGATAGGAAATTGACCCCGGGGATCATGTTAGTTGCCCTGCTACACAGGGGTCCAAGTAAATAAATAGTGTGAGAAGACATAGCCAGGGAATTATCATGGCTAAGCATGTATAGGCCCTAGGGCCAATAGCCTAGTACCAACTTATGAACCTATGAATCTATGACCTACACTTTCCATTGCCCAACCTTGGCAAGGCTGCTGATGTCATTCACTTTGAAATACACCTTTGGGGAAGGGGTAGCCCAGTAATCTCTGTGCACATGCTATAACTGTGTAATGCTGTAATGTGATGTACTAGTTAGGTAGGAGTTCTAATCCCAGACATGGAAACTGTAAAACTTTGTGTGTTTGTGTGTGTGTTTGTTTGTCTGTGTAGGGATCAATGCTTTGGAGGCCATTTAAAGTCACTACAACTTCCATTGCTAAACTTTGGCAAGCCTGCTGATGTCATTCACTTTGAAATACACCTTTGGGGAATGAATGCTGTAGTGTGATGTACTAGATGGGTAGGAATTCTAATCCCAGACATGGCAACTGTAAAATGTGTGTTTGTGTGTGTTTGTTTGTCTTTGTAGGGATCAATGCTTTTAAGGCCATTCACAGTCACTACAACTTCCATTGCCCTACTTTGGCAAGCCTGCTGATGTCATTCACTTTGAAATACACCTTTAGCTCCATGGCACATGCTATAACTGCGTAATGCTGTAGTGTGATGTACTAGTTAGGTAGGTGTTCTAATCTTGTGTGTGTGTGTGTGTGGTGTGTGTGTGTGTGTGTGTGTGTGTGTGTGTGTGTGTGTGTGTCTTTGAGTAATAACAGGACTTATTGCAAATTTCTTAAATGTCCACCTTACAAGGATAACAGATGTCAAACAGCAGAGAGGCTGGGGTAGACAATCCACCCATGTCTCATACACAAACACACTTGGCTAGGCAACAACTACTATGTTGGCATTTCCCCTGCATATTGCCCACAGATAGTAACCATGATGTGATTGCAGTGAACTACAGATGACATGGCACCCTGCCCCATCCCTACAATAGGCAAATCATTGCATACAGTGCTCCTTCACTATGTTTAAGGACATACCATGCTGGACAGATGCCACAGACACCAGGGAATACCTCTCACCACAGGAGGTCAGGAATGGCACATCTGATGATAACAATCTGTCTACACAACATGCCCCAGACACCCCAGGTACACTTCATGACTGGATGGTGAATGCAATACTCACCTGTGTGGGCCAAACCAGACACTACACCCCTGAGCCACACTGCAGACCATTGTCCCCATTTCACTACACCTCTCATTGGCCTACTGAAGCATGCCTTCTGATGTCAGACACCTTGACATACCCTTTGCCCATACATCATCCTGATAACCCCTGAGGTGCATGTGATACTTTTGTATTACTGTATTGTGGCAAACTAGCTAGCTCGGAGGTCTAATCCTGACCCTGCCAACTGTGATAATAGGTTCATAGGTTCATAGGTAGGTACTAGGCTATCAGCCATGGGGCCTACACAAGCCCAGCCCAAAAAGGTACCTGGATATTGCCAGCCAATAAAATTATTTTCCTGCGCCACTGTCGAGCAGAGCTACAGAAGTGATTCCTGGGGTGAATTTCCTATTTCCCATCCAATCATCAAGATTTTTCTTGAAGAGTGCTAATGAGCGGCTTTGTTTGATATAGATAGGTAGTTTATTCCAGAGTATGGAAAGTCTCTGGGACAGGAATCTATCCCTCTGGCATGTTCTGTCCATTGTGGTGACAAGGTTTAGGTCCTAGACCATGTAGCTCAGAAGGATTGGGATTTCTTTAAGTGGGGCATGTCCAACAGCTCTGGGTTTGACATAGCTTTGTATGTTAGGCAGAGATCACCTCTAAGTAGGCAATATGAGATGGAGTAAATATGAAGTTTTTTGAGATGGTCTGTGTAGGGCATCTGTTTGAGGCTGGTAATCCTCTTTGTGAGGTATTTCTGCAGCCTTTCCAGTTATTGTAGATGTCTTGTGAGGTACATACCAAAAGGGGTGTTGTACTCTATAATGGATCTAATGAGTGATGAGTAGAGGGGAACAATGACCTCTTTTTTTCTGGGTGAGAAACCTTTTGTGATGAGGTGTGCCATGTAGAAGGATTTCCTGACTACTGTGGCAATGTGATTATCAAAGGAGAGACTACTGTCCACCTGTGTCCCAATGTTTCTTATCACACTTTCAGTGTTAAGTATACTACCGCCTATGTTGTAGTTCATGGGTACAGAGTTTTTACCAAAGGGGATGACAATGCATTTTTTGGCATTGAGCTTGAGGCCATGGCTTTGACACCAGGCATCTGTCTCAGTGAGGCCCTTTTGTAGGATGTCCACATCGTTAGGAGTTTCAATTATGGCTCCTAGTGTGCAGTCATCTGCAAAATTCATTAGCCAAAGACGTTCTGTGTTAGCCTGTACTTCAGAGAAGTAGATACCAAACAAGAGAGGACCCAGGACTGAACCCTGTGGTACTCCACTTGTCACTGGTCTGAAGTCAGATTTGGAGTCTGCTACTTTCACAGTGTGGGTTCTGTCAGTGAGCCAGTTGGCAACCCATCTAGTGACATAGGGATTTATACCTAGTTTAGTGAGTTTATCTATAATTACAGAGTGGGGGATGGTGTTGAAAGCCTTGGCAAGATCTAGATAGGCTGTGTGAACCACCTTACCCTCGTCTATGGCTTTGGTGACTGCTTCAAAGAAGTCTATCAGGTTTAGGAGACATGCTCTGCCTTTTACAAACCCGAACTGGGTGGGGTCCAGAGTTTGGAGATTACCAATGTCTTTGTTTATAAGTTCCACGATGATACTTTCCATGGCCTTGCAGACCCGGCTCATCAGGCTAATGGGGCAGTAGTTCCCGGGGTCCATGGTGGCTCCCCTTGTGGAGTGGGATAAACATTGCTGTGCGCCATTCAGCAGGCACAAAGCCTAAGGTGAGGCTATGACTGAACATGGTACTTAGGTGGGCTGCCAGTTTGTTCTGTAGTTCATGTAGAAAGCAGCCTGGGATGTTGCCTGGTCTCATGGATGCTATGTTCTTGGCTCTGGAGAGTGTAGTTTTTACCTGTGCAGCTGTGATTACAGGTACTTTGCATTCTTCCAGTATAGAGACACGCTCTTTAGGGGGTGAGAGTGGGGTAAAGTTAGCATTGAACCTTTCTGCCAGGATGTTGGCAATATTATTTGGGTCTGTATATTTAGTGAAATTGTGCTGTAACTCAGAGCGATCTGAGTGTTGCCATTGAGATTCTTGACATAGCTATAGAATGCTTTGTGGTTGTCTTGAGAATCAGTGGCGATTTTGTTTACATAACTAGTTTTGGAGGATTTTATCAGGGATCGCAGCTTCTTACTGAGGCTGACCAAGGAGCTCCTCCACTCATGGGATTTTACTCTCTTTTGCAACAGTTTCTTCCTTCTGTTGTACAGTTTGTTTATGGCAGGGGACCACCAGACTGGCTTCCTTCTTTTGGAGGATAGCGTCTTGGTTCTGTTTGGGATAGCACAATCCATGCACTCGTTTAAGTGCTTATATTGTGCAATTGTGTAGGATTCAGTAGTTGTAACTGTATTGTCCATCTACATGGGTGTCATGATGTTCATCACTTCTGTTTTAAGAAGCATGAAGTTGGCTTTGGAGATATTTTTTACCATGGTTTCCATAATGTGGGGTGGGGGCAGGATGTGGATATCTAGGGTAATTAGCTTATGGTCAGATCGGACCAATGAGGCTTTGACTTCAGGTTTGGAACACCAGTCACTCATGTTGGTAATGACTAGATCTAGGATATTGTTGCCCCTGGTGGGGGTGTGGATAAGCTGATCCAGGGCACTGGAGTTTATGAATTCCAGAAAACGTTGAGCGAAGGAGTTGGTACATGAGTAGTTTTCCCAGTTAATGGTGGGGTAGTTGAAATCACCCATTATTAGGATGTTTGGTTGAACCCTAATATTTTCCAGTACATCAAGAAAAGAGGAGTGAGAATCCTAGAGCATGGTGGGGGATCTGTAGCAAGCTAAAATTTGGATTGCAGTTTTGCCCAGAGTTAGTTGCACTTGGATAACCTCGGCTGCATTATGCTGAGCAACTAGCCTAGAAGTGTGGATATCCTTAATGAATATGGACACATCTCTGCCTTTGGTGTTCCAATCCAGGTTACATGGCTGAAACATCTGGTATGAGTTATAGCCTGGTAGTGCAGGGGTGCTCTCTGGAGCCTTGAACCAGGTCTCAGTCACTGCACAGATATCAATGTTCTCTATTTTAAGGAGTGCCTTGAGTGAGTGCATTTTGAGATTTAGACTTCTAACATTGAGCAGCATCACCCTCAGTTTTTGCTTGCCTGTTCCTGTTATGGTGGTGAATTTGTCATTTGAACCTTGCCTAAAAAGGCACTATAGGGGTGGCAAGAACCTTAGCCAGTATCCGGAATCCCAGGGGTGACAGGTGCTGGCCCTCTCTGGCAAAGCATAGTGGTCTGTCGACCATGTCATCCCAGGCAGACAGATACTGGATCCCTTTAGAATGACACCAGAAGCTTAGCCAATTGTTGAACTCAATCATTTTGTCCTTGTACTGCAGCATCATTCTGGGTGATGGCAGAATGCTACTCAGGGCTAGGGTCATACCTGCCTGGGCTACAAAATCAGAGAGCTCTTCCATGTCTCTTTTCATGTAGTCCAGGGAGGTACATCTCAGGTCATTCACACCAGCATGGACAATGACAGAGTCATATTTGTACTTGTTGTGGAGTGACCTGAGTGCATGGTTTCGTGGTGGATCCTGGCTCCCGACAGGCAGCTGACAGTAACCTTCTCCTTGTTTAGCCTGGTGAGTGGGGCATCGGTGTGCCTGACTATAGAGTCACCTATGACTAGTGTGTTGGGTACATTGTTTTGCCTTCTTTTCTGTGGTTGAGTGGCACACTGAGTCTGTGGGCTATGTGTCATTTGGGTTGTGTTGGGGGGTTGGAGGTTGCTTGCATTTCTGCTTTGGAGGTCTCTGTTGCTTGAGCAGGTTATTATTGAGAGCCTCCGCAAATGTTTTTGTGTTTCTATGTGTGGATTTTGGTGGTCTAGAATTAGTGAGACTATGTGATGAGTGTGGTGTGCTGCAAGTGTTTACCTTCTCCTCTTGACTGTCAAGTTCAGTCTTGGTTGGAGAGAGCATTACCTCCAGTTTGGCTAGATAAGTGCATCTCTCACAGGTTGTAGTGTTGGGTGGTAGGAGGAGAGGGTTGTCTGTGTACATGACGCAATTTCTACATCGCCCCGTTCCCAGATTAATCAGATAGACAGGAGAAAAACCTGGGAGCTGACCCTTGGACATGCCTGAATAAAAAACTATTTTCCTCTAGATAAGTGAGGAAAGTGAGTACAAGAGCTGTTTTTCTGTAAGCAAGTAAGGAAAGTAAGTACCAAAACTGTTTTTCTCTATGTAATGAGGAAGGTTGAGTGCTGTAGTTATTAGTAGGTTATTTAGTGCTTACAACAAGTTCTGAACAAGTGCTGATTATGAATAAGCAAATTCAAGTGCTAAAACTAAGAATCTGTATCTGGACTAAACTAGTTACAGGAAAGGGGGAAACAAGTGCAAATGTGGGCTTTTAAATCAGAAAGTTGAGTAAGATGGAAAAACTGCCCAAATGGCCAATAACTACAATTTCTGAGCCAGAACCACTCCTTATGTGGTAGATTGGTTACCTAGTGCTTACCACTCCCACTGATAAGCTAGAAGGCTTCCCTCCAACACATAAAGCTTGGGGGGGCTCAGAAACTTACATACAGTCCTGGATACAGCAAATCTGAATCTGGACTACACTAGTTACAGGAAAGGTAGGAAACAGGCTTAGATTTTATATATATATATATATATATATATATATATATATATATATATATATATATATACAGAAAAGTAGCTAAAACAGCAGTAAAAACAATTCAAATGCAGTGCAAGCTAGCACACTTCAGTATGTAGCAATGTTAGACCAAACAGTTTAAAAAAATGCAATTAAATTAAAAATTAGAAGGAGCCTATTAGGTAGTATGAGGTAAAGAGATGGGACTGGGGGGAGTGTCCCAGATCAAATCTACAGTGTGTATGAGTCCTTGAGAGAGAGTGGCTGTGTTGACCTTGACACCTGTTCTTGTGGACAGACACATGTACTACACCTACCTTATCCCTTCTTTATCACTGTTGCTGATGTCACTCACCATCAAATATACCTTTGGACAGCCCCCCAACATATAAGCTTTGTGGTGCATGCAATAACTGCATAGACATGTAATAGCAATACATAGTCAGGCAGGGGTTTAAAATCCAGTATTGGTAAGTGTGTGACACAAACATGCTTAGGTTTTACTATCCCACCCCATCTCTGTCTTACTTTGTCTCTGTCTGTCTCTCTCACTCCCTCTCTGATGTATGTGGAGAAGTACACCTGCTTTGCTTAGGCAGCAGCTTGTGTTTTGTAAGTGATGCTCATGATCAGCTAATGGCCTCTGCATGAATTGCAGCCCCCCACTAGCTGATTGCACGTGGAACAGCTGTGGTAACATCCCCATAGTCAGTTACATGGAAACACACTCCTATAACTAGGAACATCATGTGGGTGTTGGCCATTTTCATTCACGTTGATCAGGACTTCATGTTGGAGTTTGGTAAACAGCATCACAGATGGTAGTTGGATATACCTCTAACAACATACACTGTGGAGACAGGCCAACAAACAGGAGGGGGATGTTCCAGACATTACTGCAGAATGTAAGTATTGCACTTCTTCATTTGGAGTAATGTTGGTTTAACAGGATTTGTGTGGATATGGCTAGTTTACATGATTTAATACCTGTCATGACAGTGTTATGTGTTTGAGGAAACTCCCACTTGTAGGGTTATCTGCAGACTGGCCAGTGTTTGGAGTATTATGTGTCTTGTGTTACTCACAGATTACCTGTCTTAGAACTGCAGACATATAGTCCGAGGATTGCAGTCAGTACATGGTGACAGCCATGAGAGTTGCTGACTTCATATCCCTCATAGCACATATGTCACAACAAACCCTGTTACAACAGTAAATGTATGAGGTTATCACAGCAACATGTCAATATTGGCCCTGTGTTTGTGCCTCCAGCCACAAGACTGTCAACCTTTGTACATATGTCATGCAGTAAGAGGTGTATATATTCTGTACACCATTATTTATTGACAACATACCTGATAACAAGCCAGTTAGATATCAGACTACTAGACATGTTAAGTATAGTAGGGGTTATATTTGAGGACATAACCTGGGCATTCTGTGGTTGTGTGTATAGTAGTGAGGTCTGTGTACTTATGGTGATTGTTGACAGTATGTGTTTTGTGAATACATACCTTGGCCTGTGTACAGACTATGGTATATGTCATTGTTCTTTGTCCTGTTCTCTCTGATGATACATGCTGCTCCAGTGTATGGTACCCTATTGGCTTACATGTTTGTAGGGCCAACCACACACATGTATCATACCACAGGCAGGCATCGTACCATACTGTGTTGTGGAACAGTATATGTAGGGTTAGTGAGTGAGTGGCACATACGAGGATGGTGTTGATCAGACATTCCATATACTGTAATATTAAGCTTGCTTACCATATGTGGCTGTGGCTGTGTTCACATTGGTTGTGGATATGCACTTTCACACAGGTGTCTGTTACTCTGTGCAGTGACATACATGTAGAGCCTGCTATATTTGCAGGTACATGTGTATTCCCCCATATGAAATGTAAGCCAGTGTTGTAGCAGTCTGCCTGTAGTTTGCACAGTGCTTTTTTACATGCCTAGCAGCTAAGTGTAATTACCCAGTGTGATGTTATGTCCAGATATTTGCCAAATGTACTACTGCTGGGCCACCATAACTATCATGTATTTCTGACAAAGCAGTGGGATGTTGTACAGATGAATGTCACAAACTAGTGGGTAGTATGTGGCCATATGACCTCTGCACCACCAGTTAGTATGTGTCAGGACAGACAGGAGTGTGTGAATGCATAAACTGTGTGAGCATATGTAGTCCAGTATTTACGTGATATAACCATTTACATGGATTTTAACATCCACATTGTCAGGCTTGGTCCACATGTTTTGCACTAAGGAAATCTGTGTATACCTCTAGACTGACCAGAGTGTGCCAGACTGTCCACATTTAGTGGTCATATCTCTGCTGTAGCCCACAGGATCATTACTGTGATATCAGTGGTTCTGTATGATGACCTTAGGATGTCTGTCAGTAACTGATGGCGTACATGTCAATAGCAGATGTGACATCCCACACACAACATTTCTGTTAAGACAACCCCAGTTACAGCAGAAACAGTCTACATATATACCTGCAATACATACATGACATCCCCTTGCATTAGGAGGTTGAGACTTTTGGTGCTGAGGTATGACTACACTCCATGTTCTGGACATATGGTAAACATATATATATATATATATATATATATATATATATATATATATATATATATATATATATATATATATATATATCCATGCATCTATATAGATATATACACATATACATACATATATATATATATATATATATATATATATATATATATATATATATATATATATATATATATATGCACACATATATATATATATATATATATATATATATATATATATATATATATATATATATATATATATATATATATAATATAATATAATATACACATCTATATATGTCTACACATATACAGATATATAGATATATATGCACATATAGTCATAGATATCTACATATATATCAAAATAAATATATATATATATATATATATATATATATATATATTTATATATATATATATATATACAGAGAGATCTATATGTGGCCATATATATGATGCACTATACATGCACTATACAGCTGTATATAAATACATATATATGAATATATATGTGTATGTACACGTACATATATCTACATATGTATATGTGTATATCCATATCCTTGTCATGTGTAAACATTACTGTTGTGTATACCTTCCCAGATATATCACACCGTATGTCTCTGATATGTGTATATTTATATATAACAAGATATGTGATGCAACAGTAATATCACTAAAAAGTACTACACAATTGTAGAAGTCACTGCAGTTGTTCAGTACTATTCAATATGTGCACTGACAGATATATTGGAACAACAACTGTCAACACAGCTGTCATGGTGTAGTGGTTTACTGTTGTGACTATAGTGTAGAGGGTCCTGGGTTCAAGACCTGCAATGACTTTTTATTTTGTTGCTGGGCAAAACAAGGGCTGCTGGATACAGAGTGGTTAAGGCAGTTTTGAGCAGCTTTTAGCATGTTTGCTCGGATTTGCATGAAGCTAAGCAGTGTTAACTTATGGTTAAATGTACGGGTGCTTACACCATGTAGGCTTCGCTTACCAGTGCGCAAATGTGCTTAGCTGTTATATTGCAGCAATGCTGACACCTGCTAAGCATGGCTCAGCCCTGGTAACCAGTGCTCACATTCCAGTCTGATAACATAGTAGTCTGATAACGTAAGTGCATGTAATGCCATGTACATAACATGCGTCTATGTGCTGTCATTACAGTAGCAAGGGATGTGAGTCTCCTGTCTGGGACACATGAGTATATATGGCTTATACAACACTATTATCTGGGTGAATGTGTTACATACAAGGGTAGTATCCCAGGTTATATGCAGTCGCACTGGCATGTTGTGTATCATTACATTACTACTGTTGACAGTGCTTTCCCAAATAAGAGTAGTTTGCTAATTGTAGTACTGGAAACAAACACCCCTGCATACAAAGATGGACTCTGAGTCCTCACTGTCATGTTCCTGGTGTGTGAGCTCTGTCTCATGATTTATTTCCTATTGGATAATGATCTGACATGTGGAAAATAACTGTAGACTACTGTGTGTATAGCACATGTCAGTGAGGGCTGCAATCATGTAGTAATGGCATACTTATTGGTGTCAGACATCTATCTGTTAGCACATTCATCCTAATGCATAGCTAGTTCGGGAGCTGATATCTGTCAGTCCCTGTACAGATGTGCAGATGTCAGGTATCCATCTTGGATACATACGGCAATCTATGTTTGACTGACACTGACATGTCTGCCAAGTTGTGTTATGAATGCCACAGCTAGGAATCCAAACCCTGCATGCACCACACACCATGGATACCTCAACTACACTACCACAGTAAACAGAACATGCTTGGGTACAGGTCTCCAGGACAGACACTGACCATGTTATGTAATACATGTTGCATACATGTCAACTGGAGGACCTTGCCGGACCTCTGCAGGAGGCACCCAGAGGATTGGCTGATGCATGTCACTCTCTCCCTGAGGGTCACCACAGTGGTGTCTGTTGATAGATGGCCTGCTAGCACATGGCAGGTTTTGTGATACCACTGTACACACATCCCCTACACGTCCCATCTCTAAATGGACAATAGCCTGGTACACACCTATGAACACCTGCACCAATGCACTCCAGTACTGACAAATGTGTACATGTGCATTACTGAGAATATCAGTGTCTGTGTGTTTGTAGACCTGTAGTTGGGAATATCCCAAGGCCCTTCACACCTACCGCACCACCCATTGCCATAGTTAGATGTAGCTACTGCTGTACCAGGCATTACATGTACTTTGTTACGCTCCTCTCCCTAAGGGCTACCTGGGCCTTGCAGTACCAACACAACACTGTTGTGCAAATGGTTTGATAGGTATTAGATACCCACTGAGTTCTGACAGGTGTGTGTGTATGTGTGCATGTGTGTATATATGTAGGGTACAGCATTCCGAGGCCACATACTCCTATTACAATATGCATTGCCACACAGTATAAGGGGTAGTGATTTTGCTGTCTGTAGGAGAGGCATGACAATGCATCACCCTATTATGCCTGTGGCATGTGCATTAGATGCATATCCCAGTAGTAGCCCTCTTGGGATGGACAAGGGGTTGTATTGCAGTCCTGATAAATGTGTGATGGTGGGTATGTCAGAGTGTAATCATGGGTTGCAGTGTGTACAATATCCACAGTGGGATGTGGGTGTTGGATATACTGTCATTACACCATGGTACCCCCGGTACATGTCCCATGTACCACTGTATGGTGACCACTGTCACCATCAACCATATAGGTAACCGATAACACTATCCAGCCCAGTTATGCATGTGCTGCATGCAAACTACCTGTAACACAATTGACAAACTGACAAGGTAGTTAGCACTGATAGGCCAAGGTCTCTTAGATGTGTGTCTGACTGTTACGTGTTTGTCAATGTGTATACAGTGGTATGTCACATTATGTATTGTCCATATACAACCATTACATCCCCCATTACCATACTGTACATTCCTGGGGATGTTCTGCATGTAACATATTACCTGGAACACACCTCATCCTAAAAGCTGTGTGGTGTGTGCAATTAAAGCCACACACATCAATAGCACTACATACCTAGGTAAGGGACTAGTCCCAGTGTTGCCAAGTAAGAGTGTGCGTGCATGTAGAGGGATCTACTTCAGGTTGCAAAATATACATATCCCAGGGGGTCAACTGTCCAAGAACTGCGTGGCACATGCTAACATGTCACAGGTATCATCCTGTGGACATACATTCCATCACAACTATTGTTAGCTGTGTAAATGGCCTCTTCCCCACTGTATGGGTGTGCAGTGATACTAGGGTTGGTATATATAGCTGGCTGTGGCTGTTGTGGACACAGCTAACATCATTGCGGTTACTGTTGAGTGTATCCCCCATGTAGCTGGCCGTAATTCTGTACAGTTCATGTTAACAGGTTAGGTATTTGTCTATCACACTATCTGTGGTTCTACAGCACCTCTCACCCTCCAGAGGGTAAGAGTGTGCCACCCACACAAGCACACATATGTTTACCGTGTTCAGGATTGCACTACAATGGGGAAGGGGACATATATCCTGCCGGTATCATCTTCAATGACATTAAACTAGTTGACTGCTTATTCCACAATGTGTTGTTCTGTATAGTCTGGCTTGGGGGGATTACATAGGCTACAATGGGTTCCTTGCACAGGTACATACATTCATGTGTACAGTATTCTCTGTGTAGTGCATCAACACCTAAGCCTCTGTGTGTGTTATACATAAACTTGTGGTGTGTACCACCCAGTGCAACTACCATTGTCCACTGTAGAAGGGCTGCTAACAGCAGCCACCATGCACTTACCTGTATACACCACCCCCAAACCTATCGGCCATGTGGCACAGGCAGTAACTGTTCTACAGACCTGTGACACATGTTCACCTGTACCCAGGATATGGCACAGCCAAGGTGTCACCACAGTGCTATACCCCTTGTGAGATATGACAGCAGACCATCTTCCTGCTGACACATGGACACCTACAACACAAATGGATAACACTATGGAGACCATAATCACTCAGTGTTAATAACAGCTATAATGCATCATGACTGGACAGCTACACTACCTGCCTGACATGTAAGCATTAAACTTTACTGCTGACAACATGTTACACAGCAGTACATTGGTACAGTGTAGTATAGTCACTGTGTGCACCAGAACCATATTGGCCTGTCCCCGCATCACTGTGAAGGATGACAGGGATGTGGCACAGGTACCATCATATGCACAGGCTGTGTTGTTGGTTTGCCAGAGACCTAGGCTGGGCCATACGTTTGACGCCATGTGTGTGAATGAGGGGCTTTAATTACTGATATGGTTGTGGTGATGTGTGTTGCCCTAGATGTGTTTGTATTGTGTATGAGTATGCATGCACACAGTTCTGCTATGTGTCTGCCCTATACAGGCATTTGTTGGACAGCTGCAGACCATACTTGGCAGGGTGTGCAGTTCACCGCCTCCAGCCACGGACACAAGAACTGTGCCTGCCATGGGTTCCACAGGCACATCCAGGTACAAGCCTCAATATGCTACTCTCCCTGATGATGATATATTCTGGCTGGAACCAGGTCCCTCCTGGGACTGGCCAGGGCCATGTGCATGTGGCCTGCTGTAGTGTGGTGTGGATAGTGCCCCCCCTGCAGTGCTGTGGCTGGTACTGCCACTACAGGAGCGGCTTGGTTTCCTTGCACATCCATGTCAACCTCCATATGTTGGTGTTGCTGGCCTACATCCATGTGGCTATTGCAACACTCCCACCACATGCTCTAGCACAGATAATCCATGGTCGAGGAGTTCCCCCATCTCACCTTACCATCTATCCATGACCTCTGTAAAATAACGGAGGGCACCTGCAAGATCATGGATTTCGTCACAGCTGAAAGAGCAGCCATTTGCAGCCTCAGACCCTGTCTGGTGTACTGTTCCATACATGCCTGCACCTCCGTGACAGCCTGAAACATGTGTCTGGTGGTACCAGATGTGGGACTTCTGCTAGGGGCACGATGACCAGCAGCTCTCCCATGAGCACCCCTGTACATCTGTCTATGTGGTACCCTGCTTGACATCCGGCTATGGCTGATGTGCCCAGACACAGCAACCATAGATACCACACTGTCCTGTGCACTGCCACCAACCACCAACTGTCCCTCTGCTATGGCCACTGGTAATGGGGTATCTATAGGCACTGTGACTGTGTGCAGGGATGGGGTGGATAACAGGGGGATGTCAAATGATGGTGCAGTTTCGGCCTCTGACAACCCCACCTATGCCTCAACACACCTACCATCATTTTCTGTGTCTGTATGGACACCAACATCCGATTGCCTGCAGGAGGGACCCTGACCTACCTCACCACCTGTGCGGGGAAACAAGAAACAAACTTTAAGACCTGTGCATCATTGCTCAACAATACACATACACACACACGCACACACACACACACACACGCACACACACGCACACACACACACACACACACACACACACACACACACTCACACATGCAAACCCTGACATTCCACCATAATACCTACCTGTCCCTAAGTTTACAGACTGTCACAACTTTATTCTCTTAAGTTCCTCATCTTGCATCACACTTGGAAACTTACACTCATTAATACCAATTATTAACATATCATTCTTCTAATTGTCTAGACAAGTGATCACAAAACATGACCTGTTACTCCATTACCCTCTTTAACTTGATTGGAGTCCATTTTACAGGGACTCACTGCTGTTATCCAGTGTTCACCTTTGGTTTGTCCACACATCGTAAGCATGACCCCCCATATGTTATGGGCTACTACAGTCACTGAATAATGTCATGCACTGAAGTGTCATAAGTAACTATTGCTCAGTAGATGCAAGATCTGTTGCTCTATTAACTTATTATGTAGACAACAGTAATATTTAGATACATTCACTGGTGTTGTCTAGTAATTCCCCAATGCACCTGTAGTGCTGCATATGTGGGTATTCTTTCACCTTTCTGCTGATTGCAATTATAGCAGTATACCTGGTGTCTAGTTTCCCTCCCAATGCAAGTTCATTGCTACATATCTTATTATACTATCAGTTGTCCTGAGATTACACATCAGACAAGTATTCCTGGTGTCTCATGTGTCAGTCCATGTCCATGTATTACACAATTTCAAAGGGAAGTCGAGATGTATGAACAACCCCACAATCACACATGTGCATACATGGACACTCACACACATACTCACACACACACACACACACACACACACACACACACACACACACACACACACACACACACACACACACACACACACACACACACACACACACACACACACACACACACATCAACCCCCCTCCACTCCACCAGATTGGACTTACAGACATAATAACCCCCCCCACACACACACACACACACACACACACTTACAGGTGAGGTTGCACAAGGATATTACACACAGACCTCCCATTACCCATTTGTCAACATGCATAACATATGGTACTCAACAGCATGCAGTGCAGTTATAGTCAATCCATGCTAGCAACAGTATACATGTGTGTGATGCATGGGCTGTGTTAGTAGGTGATGCCCTTCCCCTGAAAAACACTGTACCCATGTACACAGTATTGCTGTGCACCTGTTCAGCACCTTGCCATGTACTGTGCACCATACCTCACAGGTGTACACACCATTCCTGAATGTGTATTACTGTGTCAGTTATGTCTGCTCTGCTGCGCCTCACAGCCACTATGTGTTTTTCCCACACATACCTGAGATGATATGTGGACAGATGTCATTTGTGAATGCCTGATGTTTGATTTACAGATGTCATCGTCTGCGGTGCATGTATGACCAATACGATACAATTACACTGACAACCGTCAAACCTTACCATGGCTATGGGGAGTGTACATAACCTTATTGATATGATGCCCTCTTCCTTGATATGCCATGGGACCACATTACTGCATATGTTAACATTACATGAGCCTGATATGTGACATATGTCCTGTACAATCAAATGCAGTGTCAAAGAAATGTGTTAGTTGTGCTGATGCTGATTGAGATGCATACACTTCATGGGTACATATGTGTGCACGCCCTTATCATGATGGTTTGTTGCACCTACTGTTATGTGTACTACAGCAGTCACTATTCCAGGCAGGGGTATACTAGCATGGGCCATCTGCATTTGCCAGTATTTGGTCAGTCTGCCTACACATGTCCCCCAACTCTGCATGATTGCAAGGTCAACTCATGTGCCCATCCCTTGGAGTTCACACAGTGCCGTCACTATTGCTGTGGAGTCAGGGTTATGTCTGCCACAGTTCCTGACCCTGAATGTGTGCAGATACAGCCATTGGTAGCATCCTTTGGATGCCTGCTGCAATGGACTGTTGTGTCATGATGACACCCCTCTCCACCTTCAGCCTTTTTGCAGCTGCTTAACAATTCTGGCCTACACATGTGTGTCAGTTTGCAGTATCCCAAACACTGAACACCATGTGTAACAGCCTAGACCCAGCTAATGAATGGCAAACATACAGATGTACACTGGCATCAGCACGGTATGGATGGGGATGGTGGGGCTGACGTGGGGTGAGGTGTTGGTTGTGCAGCACATGTATCTTACATGATACTGTCTGTAGGTTTCCAACGTGGTCTTGGTACACCAGTACACATTGCAATGCATGCCTTTTGGGGACCTTTTCTGTTACGCATATGCTACCTGTAGTGAGGCCTGGCTGATGTTTCCTGTGGTGCAACTGTCCCATCTTATTACCCTAACCCATGGGCCACACATTTGCAGAGTCCAGGCAATTGCTGACATGGGTACTGCACAGCTAGTACTTGCTAGACATTCCTGCAACTCCCTCAGTGTTGTGGTATGTTACTAGGCAGCCTGCATGACCGGTTTGCTACATGTGACATCATCTGTCTTGGATGGCCATCTGTTTATTTCCTACATTATTCCTTTCCCATACATCCTCACCACATACATGACTGTCTGCACTGTTTGCCATGGTATATGCAATGGTGTGGTATGGCTACATGTCCAACTCCTGGGTGCTACCTGTTGGGTACGGGGTCCACACAATGGCATGTAAGATGTGTGCAAGCCACTGCTGCCCCTGTTGCAGGTAAGTGGGCACATTTGATGGCCAAATGTCTTGGACAGCAGACCATTTCTTGGTGTGACATTGGAGATGTGTACTTGATGGAAGGTGCATTTCCATGACAAATGCATGCGGTCAGTACCTCAACAGCTGCTTCCACTATATTGTATCTTGATGAATGGATGGGAAATAGGAAATACACCCCAGGGATCACTTCTGTGTCTCTGCTGGACAGTGGCAAAGGAAAATAACTTTCTTGGGTGGAGTAAGCTATGGAACCTTGCTGGCTAGGCTTACGTAGGCCCTTGGACCGGTAGTCTAGTACCTATCTATGAATCTATGAACCTATAAGTGTGTGTACACATATTCCTCCAGTTTTTGTGAAGGTATGTATTCCTCATTTAAGTATGTTTGTATGCCCCATTTGTCATGTACCGTACTAAGCACCTGCAGCAACTAGAGAGACCTCAGAGGTTTCTAATAAAGAAGATCAAGGGGTATTGGCATGTGTCTTACACCAACCGACTGAAGTCCCTGTCACTATATTCCATATCATATATATATATATATATATATATATATATATATATATATATATATATATATATATATATATATATATATATATATATATATATCATATAGACTTCTTAGGGGAGATTCATGCCTAGCCTACAGAGCAAACCAAGACCCAAACCTAATGAACTTGCTGCATATCCATAAATCAAATGGGACTATGGTTACATGTTTCAATGTTGTAAATACGGCCTGCATCTTAAATAGGATATGCTGGAGGGACAGCTTTATCTCCCAGCTACTGCCATGTCTTTGGAACAAGCTATCAATTCATGTGAAACAGTGTACCTCTATGACATTGTTCAATAGGAACCTGGATGAGTGGATGGGGCTCCGTAAAATCTTATCTGGGATAGAGCACACAACCCTCCTGGACATGGGCAGTCATCACTAAATTCGGTCTTGGGTATTGACTAGTATTTCTATGGTATAACATTGGGATGAAATGGCTAGGCTTAAAATCACTTCCGGGTCAATAGCCTAGTAATCTGCTATGATGCTATGATTATAAGGTATATGCTGCAGAGGTCCGGTCCGCTAATAATTGGCAGTTGATTTTTGCGTACCGGCTTGCCAGGCCTGACGCACAACCTTCAACGAAGATACACCCATTCACACATGTCTCCATGCAGAAGACGGTCTAGCTGAGAATCGAACAGCATCTTACTGTGAGGCGACAACGCTACCGCAGCACCACCATGGCGGGTCTGGAATAGACTGCTTTGTGTAAGTATTGTAAAACTAGGTGGTCCAGGTTTTATCTATTAACTTCAGTAGGAGTTTTTGATTTGCTCAACAGAGATATGGTCACATTTAAGTTAAAGAATTGTGTAATGGTTGTTTATGCTATGCTTAGATGTGCTGAATTGGCCAAACAGGAACAAATAGTTTTTATTTGTTAAGTGTTATGCCACTTAGATATAATCAGGAAGTCACAGTGTGAATGTAATAATTCACTTTACAAGCTATAATAAAATTAGCTGGATCTAGGAAAGGATTTTGATGCATGGATTTTTTTTGGTTTCCTTAATTTGTCAATAGTGTTCTTGAACTGCTTTGGATTGTGAGTGGTGGCTGTTTGTAATATGAGCTAGAATATTTGCTTTTTTTTTTTGCTTTTAACTTTGTTTGTGATGGTTATATGCATGTGAAGTGAGGATGTTGTCTTGCTTTGTTTCCTAGTTTTCCAGGCTTTGTCTCTTTGATACATTAGAAGTTTGATCTTAGAGGTCAGCCATAGAGCTGGAGAGTTTTTTGTTTTTCTTTTTCTTGAATTCAGCTAATGTGTTGAATATATTTAAGAAAGCGTTGTTGAAATATGAAACTACTTCATCTAGGGAGAGGAAGTTTTCTGGTGTCCAGTTACAGTGCTGTAACAAGGAGCTAAATTGATGAGGATATTTTACTTTGCCTACTCTATATGAATTAAGTTATTCTGGGTATTTTGGCATGAGTCTACATAGTCAATTGTTATGCTCACTAAATGATCTACAGAGTGCCATAAGATATTTCTTTTGTTAACTGATGTTAATACCTAGTCTAGCATACTGTTTTGTTTAAGCATTTGTCTATTTTAGTATGTTCTTCTATAAACTGTTATTTGAAGATGGTTGGTTGATATTTTTTGCTTTGTCTTTCAGTGACTTTGTTTTGAATTGGTGTGGCTTGAGTAGTTTATTTGATTTTTTAAAGAAAAGTGTGGAGGATTGTTTATTTGTTGGAAAGCAGTTTTGTTGTACCATGACCTAATCCAGTCATCACTGATTATGGCCAGGATGATGTACGATGACAGCAATTTGTTCCTTACTGATGACATCCTGCAAAACGCCGATATAGGCCTCCTTAAAGATACACTATTTATAGACCTGACAAAGGCATTTAACTTCATTGACCACTATTATCTTCAAAACGAACAAATTGAAATTTGCATCATTCTAGATGCAAACTTCCTCGCTGACAGAAACTTCAGTTAAAACAGCATCCTCATAATCAGAATCTGCATGTATTACCAAAGGTGTACCAAAAAGATCCATTCCTTCCCCCCTCCTCTTCTCCATATTCATTAACAAACTTCCTCATGACCTTTTCCATCTCCTATTCATCCTCTATGCCGATAACATGGTCATTTACTGATCATGACACTCTCAAACAAACATTTAATGCCAAATTCTGTCTGACTTACATAAACTCCACTAATGTTCCATGAACCATAAATTACTTCTCAGTCCTTCTAAGACCAAAACTATGCTTTGCAGAATTCCATAGAAAATTTCCCAACACCTGACTTTTTATCAGTTTTGACTTATACAATAATTCCAATGAAATAGCCTCCACCTTCAAATACATAGGATTATGGCTGGATCATTCTTTACACTTCCATTTCTACATAGGCAAAGACAGAGCCAAATTAAACTCCCTCCTCTTCTGGGCCAAAAGCAATCCCATTTTCCATCCTAACTAGACAGAGCATTCATCAAGAAAGTAGTTCTCCTTTCTCAGATTGAATATGGAGTTCACATTTTCACTACTGCCCTCAAGAAAAAAGACAGGCACACTCCAAACAATCTGTTACATCATCTGCCACTTCATTTCAAGCTCACCACTTGATGGGTATCACTATATCAAACAGATAATACAAATGTCTATCCATAAATAAAACCTAGCTAACTGTTAAGATCCCAGCTCTACAAACTACTCCAGTTCCACAGTTAGTCTGCTTGCAGTTAGACTTCTTGAGAAATCCTCCTCATACAGCTTGGGCACTACTCATAAACCACACCAGCTCACATTAACCTTAGAACTAAACTAAACAGCACTGTACATGCATTTTCCTCTCAGACACCTACTCTTAGGCACGCACTTCCCATCAACCTAAAGGAAAAGAACACTCACTCAAAAGTCAGACTGCAACTCAAAAAGCACTTTTTCATCCAAGCTAAATGCTCCTGCTTCAACACAGAACATATTACCTAACCCACTATCTTTATATCCTTTCAAAGTCTCATCTCCTCTCTCAGATTTACAGAAGACAGAAAATGGTGCATCTACTATATATTACATTTTTCTTGTTCACTAGAATATATATCTGTACAACCTTTTTTGTGTAACTAGTCTGAACTCCTCTGTTATTGCTTACATTTCTGTGTGTATCTTTATATCTATATCTTTAGCTCTATAGCTCTCTCTATATATATATATATATATATATATATATATATATATACACACACACAACACACACACACACACACACACACACACACACACACACACACACACACACACACACACACACACACACACACATGAAATGGAACTGAAATTGGCCCATACTGATCACTGCACTACACTGATAAACACATGTAAGTAAAATAAATAAGTTCTGTGTTCAAAATAGTAGGTGTATGTATGAAATACAGTAAAGTATGCTACCCACAAGAAGTTTGCTGCTATTGAGACTACTAGATTACATTGGGGAAACCATTTCATTAATGTGCACATGAAAGCAATGACTGACATACACATTTTGTGGATAAGTAGGAAGGATTAGGAGATGGGAACATAAATGGATATAAGTCAAAACCAATCAGGATGCCTGTGGTAGCCAATCAGTTTTAAAATGTGCACTTCACATGATAAGCTGTGGCTACAACTATGGAAGACCTTCACTACCATTATGTAATAAATATATTTGTGAGAGACAATAATTATAAAACACAACAAATCACAAATAAACAAGGAAACTATTATTATTACAACAAATATACTCAAAACATGTATTGTTGCAACTAAAAAGGTTGGGTAATGTTACATTATATAAACATTTTACAAGTAACTGCATGGGTTCAGAACACAATATTCACTATCCACCAATCAAACTAGTGTATTCATTTGTCCTTTGGTATTTTTAGAAAATACAGATTTAAAAAGAGTTTGCATTTCAACATAGCTCAGATGTGTTGGTAAAGGAAGATACACTACCTAATATTGTGTAGAACACTTCATTAGAAAAATATGTTCACAGAAAATGTAGACGTATTATGTCTTCAGTAATTTGAAAAGTAAGGACGGGTAAGGCTAACTATCTCTATGCATCCAGAGATAAGGTCAGGCAAGCAACCTGCTGTGGAAAGTCAGGATAATGTATCTTCATCTCAAGTTGTGCTGCTCCATAACCCTGACAGTAGTACCATCAGTTGAGGGCTTCTGGTTTTCTTTTAACAATGAGTATGCTTTTCCCATTTACTCTAGGTAATTATAAAGCTTTTTCGTTCCATTTAATTTTTATTCCGTCTTTCTATCTATCTCTGTCTCAGTTCTTTTAAATAAATAAATCAAGCATGTGTTATACTTTTATGCTGCATAAGAAGCCAGTGTGGAAACCCAAAATAACATTACAAAACTGCTAGAATAATCTACCACTGCTGCTGCTGCCAATAGTCATTTTGGATATAAAGCATGCCCCTTATTCTGAACAAACATCCTGTTTGGTTATTGATTCACTAGGGCCTTCAGATCAACAGTCTGGAATGCAGCATCTGGTGTTTTTCATTAACCAGTTTTTAGTGTCTATAAAATATGGAGTTGATATATTAGCATCTTAAGACAGACTCCAGTGTTATATTCAGATGGATATAAAGGTGGACATAACTGAAACTGCTGTGGAAAATGAGCATCAGATCATTTTTTTTTCCTTTCCATTTTTTTTCACTTTATTTTTTACCAGAGACAAAATGACAGACTGAAAAATTAAAAATATAAAAGCCATTGTAATAACATCAAATCTTTTGTGTATGCAGGAAGGCTGTGAGTAGTAAAACATGGTGGGCACCCTACAAATGTGGTATCCTGTAATTTTAAAGTTTGATATTGTTAACTAAGTTGTCAACTGAGAGGGCAGATAAATAAATTACCTTCAAACCCTCAACTTTAGGGAATTGAGCCATGAGGATATTTGTTGGACTCCTTTATTTTTTGAAAAAAAAATGTGTAGGCTAAATCAGATATTCCTAAAAGTATACCCAAAGTAGTTTTTATGAATTCTAGTAGTATTGAAGATATTTTAGAAAGTAAATAGGACAATAATAATATGGGTAGAATGAGTGATAGAAGGAAAATTGGTACCTACAAATGTGGGAAGTGTAACGTGTGAATATATCACTAATGAAGGAAAAATTTATTTAGAAAGTAGAGGGAGATGGTTAATTAGTAAAGGTTTTTTTAATTGTGAATCTAGGGGTTTAGTATACTTAGCCACGTGTAAAAAATGTAACTCCTTTTATGTGGGTAAAATGGAGAGGACTCTTAAGAGAAGAATATATGAACATAATTATGATATAACAAAAGGGAAAGAAACAAATGCCCTGTATAAGCACTCTAAGACATGTGATGGCTATAAATTTCCCTTTTTTGTTTTAGAACAAGTTAAAAGTGATATTAGGGGTGGCCCCTGGGAGGATACAATAGGATATAAAGAATTATGGTGGCAAGTAACTTTGGAAGCAAGTAAAACCCCAGGTTTAAATGAATATGTATCTACTCTTCCACTTCTGTAATTGAGAGCAGCTAAACTATGATAGTTTTAATTAAGATGATGTAATATTTAAAAATAACAGAAGGTGGCACTGCTGGATTGGGAACTTAGTTTCTAAACAGATGAATGCAAAAAGTTTTTAACTAATATAATTTACGTAGATTTTATATATTTATTCTTATTTTTATAATGAGATTTTTATGAGATTATGATAGTGGGACAATGCACAATAATAACTTAAATATGTGTGTTTTAATTCAATATGATAAAGTTCAAGTGGAAATGAAGTAATGTTGATTAATAATTATGAGCCCAAACAAAACTTGATTTGTTTATTTAAAATGTAATGAATGCTTTTTATTGGTTTGTCGTTTTAATGGGTGGTATAAAGGTGATTAATTATTGTAAATTTAAACATCTGATGAAGTCCAGTGGTTAGGACGAAAACGCGAATGAATTTAAGGCGTTTATGATACTGTATTTTGTGGTTGGTTAACAATAAAGGTTTTGGCCAGACAATTCATTTCATTTTCCAAGCAGCTTGCTCTCCTTGTACTTTACTAAATCAGATATTCACTACTTAAGAAGGAAGATGTAATTTGATCATCAGAATAGGATGATTTGATCAAGATCTTCTTGGCAATTTTATAGAGAAGCATAAGATACAGTGTACCTTATACAAGCAGCGCTGCCATAACATTTTAAAATTGCCATGCTATATCCCTCTGGGCTGAAGAATGTAATAGTTGAAAGTCAACAACATTTTGATCACCTGAAATGCAATAATATGCCTACAGAACAAAGGTCTTCTATTGTCAATGGACACTGTGCAGTGGATGTCCCAAAGGAAAAAAAAGAAACTAGCAGCCATTCCATCAAATTGCAACATCAGTGAACTTGAAAATCCCACAGAATCCAAAGACATTTTGGTATTTGGAAATGTACCTGTAAGTATGACTTGACTGCAGTAAATCTTTGCATTACATGGGTCCCTTCTTTTCTATATCCATTTTAGGTCATAAGCTACCTGAGCCTGATATGTTGCTTGGACTCATTTCTAATGTTTACTTGAAATTCTTAAATATCTGACTGCTATGTAATATAAGTAAAATGGTGCGTATTTACATAATGTGCAACTTGTCTTTCATAGACATGCAGGTATAGTTACACTTTCTTGAGGAGTGTTTCTTTTTCAAGAACCTGATACTCAGATCATTCATAATATTGTTAATTGGAGAGTGAGTTGACTGCTGAAGCATATATGCTGGTTTTCCCATTAGGTTGTAATTATTTTTGTGGCTCAGGGACAAGACTGTGAGGTCTTAGCTATATTTCTAATAAAAAAAGTTTGAGTTTAAAGTATATGGAAATTGCCATCACAATGTTATGTTTATCTTTTGAGCTCTGTCTTTTTTAATAATATATAAAGGAGAAACGCATTTCCATAATAAAGCAAAATAACAACTATTTACATAAATGTTAATAAAAATTATTTCTGTTTGCATTACTAAACTTTATAAAGCAGCCAAGCAGACAGCTAAACTGATCATAAAGCGTACATTAATATTTCACAATTAAAGGATTCATTATTATCCATTGATATATTGTTTGGTTGTTTTCTTTTTATCTTAATAGTGGACATTTCTTTTAATAATTTTATTATTATTGTTTTGAAAATAAAGAAATGAAGTCATTCCTAGAATGAAAATAAGGAATGATTAACTCTTCTAGCTGTCTGTGTTAGGAGGCAGCTTGGTAGCTGTCCTTAGGGATCACCCCAATGTGATACTTTTCTTTTCAGAGTGTACAGCTGCATTGATTGTGCTTTTTAGATGTACCACTCAACAACAAATTGTTGCTGCAGCCTTCTGGTTTCAGCAATGTAACTTGCAGACAAGTGTCTCTCGAGTTACATGGCAGAACGCAAAAATAATAGCTTATTGTATTCAGTTATTATTGTTTTAACATTTTTTATAAATTATTGTTGCTATATGTTTACAATGGCATGTAAGCGTAACCCTTAAATGTTTAATATCTTTACAATCCCTTTTAACTTTTTTGTTTTGATCAAAATATTTAACTATTTATTAATTAATAAGGTGTTAGTTTTATTCTCATTAAACTCTCAGCTTGATATCAGTTCAAAATATTTGAATGATTTTTTTTATATTTATTAGAAAAGAATCAATATTGGCTATTGTTAACTGTATATCTTCAGCTAATAACTAAACTTTGAAAGTATATTTATCATTTATTTTAAATCTTACTATATCACTGTTAAGATTTATGTGCTATAGGAACGATAAACAAAGCAAAAAATAAAGGAGATGAGGGACAATCATATTTCATGCCCTTGCTCATATCTATTGACTGAAGAGTAAATAGACCTAGTTTAACATATAAGAAAGAAGTTTAATGTTGTTTATCTTTCAGCTTTTCCTGGTTAGGGGTCGCCACAGCGGAACTCCGGTCTGCTAATGATTGGCAGTAGATCTTTCATGAACACCAAGGTCCCAGCTCGACGTTCAACCTTCAACGAAGGCACACCTATTTACGCATGTCTTTCGAACACCCATGCAACCACGGAGAGGACATGCAGACTCCACACAGATGGCACTCCCTGCAATCCAGCCGAGAATCAAACAGGAAAACCTCTTGCTGTGAGGCAACAAAGCTACTGCTGCACCACCGTGGATGTATAAGAAAGAAGTTTAATGAAATACAATAAATAAGAGAAACAAAATTACTAGAAATCTCTATATTTTTAATTCTTTAGTTAAGTAAGGCCAGTTTATTGAAACAAGTACTTTATTTTAATTCATGCTAATTATATATATATATATATATATATATATATATATATATATATATATATATATACACTATTTTATGCAATTCTCGTTTACTGCTATTAACATAGGTTCATAGGTAGGTACTAGGCTATCTGCCCGAAGGCATTTATAAGCCTAGCCAGAATGTGTTGGCTTTCGCCGCCCCCTTAGATTAGTTCCCTGTGCCTTTGCCCAGCAGAGGCATTGACGTGATCCCTGGGGTAAACTTTCTGTTTCCCATCCACTCATCAAGGTTTCTCTTGAAGAGGGTTAGCGAGGAGCTCTGCCTAATGTAGATTGGAATCTTGTTCCAGAGCATGGGAAGTCTCTGGGACATGAATCTATCCCTCCAGCATGTCCTATTTATTGTTGTGGTGAGATTTGGAGCCCTGGAGCGTGTGGCTCGAGGGGATATCGTTTTCTTTAGGTGGAGCATGTCCATCAATTCTGGGTTGGACATGGCCTTATAGAGATCACCTCTGACTAGGCGGTATGCAACTGAGTACAGCTGGAGTTTCTTCAGTCGAGCTGCATAGGGCATCTGCTTGAGGCCAGTGATACTCTTGGTGAGGTAAGTCTGTGGTCTTTCCAGTTGTTGCAGGTGTCTTGTAAGGTACATCCCAAATGGGGCATTCTACTCTATGATGGGTCTGATGAGTGATGCATAGAGGGGCCCAATGACCTCTTTCGATCTGGATGCAAACCCTTTTGTGATTAAGTGGGCCACATAGAAGGATTTTTTAACCACTTTGGCAATGTGATTATGAAAGGAGAGTTACTATCTACTTGGGTCCCCAGATCCCTTATTACGTCTTCCATATTTAGGGGGCTATCACCTAGGTGGTATTTTATGCGTACTTTATTTTTTTCCAAAGGGGATGACTATGCACTTTTTGGCATTTAGCTCGAGGCCACGGTTTTGACACCAGGTATCTGTCTCAGTGAACTCTTTTGGAGGATGTCTGTGTCAGCCGCAGAGTCAATTAAAGCCCCTAGTTTGCAGTTGTCTGCCAAATTGGTCAGCCATAGTCCTCCTGTGCTTGCCTGTACCTCTGAGACGTATATGCTGAACAGGAGGGGTCCTAGGACTGAGCCTTGAGGAATGCCACTTGTAACCGGTTTAGAGTCAGACCTAGCTCCTGCAACTCTTACCATGTGGGTTCTGTCAGTGAGCCAGTTGGCAACCCATCTCAAGACATAGGGGTTTATGTTCAGGCTGGTGAGCTTGTCTATAATACCTGAGTGGGGAATGGTGTTGAAGGCCTTTGCAAGGTCTAGGTAGGCTGTGTGGACCACCTTTCCTTCATCTATAGCCTTGGTAACTGTCTCAAAGAAGTCCACCAGGTTTAGGAGGCATGATCTGCCTTTAACAAAGCTGAACTGGGTAGGATCCAGTGTTTGGAGGTTTCCAATGTGTCTGTTAATGAAATCCATGATGATGCACTCCATAGCTTTGCAGACCAAGCTAGTCAGGCTTATAGGACGATAGTTCCCGGGGTCCGTTGTGGTTCCACCTTTGTGGAGTGGAATAACTGTTGCTGTGCACCACTCTGTGGGCACATAGCCTGTTGAGAGGCTGAGTTTAAACAGTGTGTTTAGGTGAGGGGCTAGTTCATCTTTAAGCTCATGTAGGACACAGCCTGAGACACCATCTGGTCCCATTGATGCTGTGTTTTTGGCTTTGGAGAGGGCTGTTTTAACCTGAGTGTCTGTGATTTCAAGGGCACTACATTCTTCTGGTATAGTTATGGGCCCTTTTGGGGGTGAGAGGGGGGTGAAGTTTGCACTAAACCTGTCTGCCAGGATGTTTGCTATATCGGTCGGTTCAGTGTATTTTGTGCCATTCTGCACTAACTCCGAGCAGATCTGAGAATTGCCACTTAGATTCTTGACATAGCTAAAGAATGCCTTGTGGTTATCTTTGTAGTCCATTACAATTTTTCTTTCAATGCTAGCCTTGGATGATTTTATGAGGGAATGTAGTTTCTTGCTGATACTGATCACGGATGTCTTCGCTTCTTGGGATTTTCCTCCTTCTATTGTATAGCTTGTTTATGGCAGGAGTCCACCAGACTGGTTTCCTTTTCTTGGAGGAGTGAGTCTTGGTTTTGTTTGGGATAGCATGATCCATATATTTTTGTAGGTGCCCGTAGAGTGCATTAGTAAAGTATTTTGAAGCTTGGACAGCGTTATCCTATAGCATGGGAGCCTTGAAACGTCCCACCTTGGTCTTAAGTAACGTGAAGTTTGATTTTGAAAAGTTTTTCACGGTGGTTTATTTGACCGGGGGTGGTGTCAGAATGTGGATATCCAGAATGATTAGTTTATGGTCAGATCTAACCAGCGAGGGGTTGACCTCCAGTGTGGAACACTGGTCGCCCATGACCAGGTCCAATATGTTGTCACCTCTGGTGGGGGTGTTGACCAGTTGATCCAGGGCATTTGAGTATATAAATTCTAGGAAATGTTGGGCAAGGGAGTTTGTACTTGAGTAGTTCTCCCAGTTAATGTTTGGGTAATTGAAATCACCCAATGTCAGGGTGTTTAGTAGGACTTTTATGTTTCCCAGTGTTTCCAGTAATGCGGAGTGGGGTCCTGGGACATGGTGGGTGATCTGTAGCAAGCTATAATTTGAATAGCAGTTTTGCCCATTGTTAGTTGCACGTGGATGATCTCTGAAGCATCGTGTTGTGCCACTAACCTGGAGGTGTGGGTATCCTTGATGAATATGGATACTCCCCTGCCTTTTGTATTTTGGTCCGGGTTTTGTGGCCAAAATGTATGGTATGACTTGTAGCCTGGTAGTGCTGGGGTGCTCTCTGGAGACTTAAACCAGGTTTCTGTTACAGCACATATATCGATTTTCTCCATACTGAGGAGTGCCTCGAGTGCATGCATTATGAGGTTTAGACTTCTGGCATTGAGTAGCATCGTCCTCAGTTTTTTGTTACTTGTGTTATTTATGGCAGTGGGTTTGTCTTTTGAGCATTGCCTAAAAAAAACACTATGGAGGTGGCAAGAGCCTTGGCCAGTATTTGAAAGCCTAAGGGTGACAGGTGCAAGCCATCTCTAGCGAAGCAGCGTGGCTTGTCGAGCATGTCATCCCAGGCTAACAAACATTGGATCTCCTTTGAATGATACCAGAAGCTTAGCCAATTGTTGAAATTGATAATTTTTTCTCTATATTGTGGTATCATTCTTGGTGAGGACAGGATGCTACTTAGGTTCAGGGTCATATTGGCCTGGGCTACATGATTAGAGAGCTCCTCCATGTCTCTTTTCATGTAGTCCAAGGAGGTACGGCTCGACCATTCCCCATTCAGGTATTATTGATAAACTCACCAACCTGGACATAAATCCTTATGTCACAAGATGGATCTCTCAGACAGATCCCACAAAGTAAGAGTAGCGGGATCTATGTCCGAATCCAGACCAGTAACAAGTGGTGTGCCTCAGGGCTTTGTCCTGGAGCCCCTCCTGTTTGGCATATACTTCTCAGAAGTACAGGCAAGCACTGAAGGGCTTTGGTTGACCAAGTTTGCGGATGACTGCAAACTGGGTGCTATAATAGTGTCTAAAGCTGACATGGATATCCTCCAGAAGGGCCTTAATGAGACTGATGCATGGCGTCAAAGCCATGGTCTCAAGCTAAATGCTAAAAAATACGTAGCAATCCCCACAAACTACCACATAGGAGGTAACTCCCTGAAATCTGAAGAAGTAATAAGGGATCTAGGGACCCAAGTAGATAGTCAGCTTTCCTTTGATAACCATGTTGCCAAGGTGGTTAGAAAATCCTTCAATGTGACCCATATGATCACGAAAGGGTTCGCATCAAGATCTAAGGATGTAGTGGTGTCCCTCTACTCTTCCCATATCAGACTCATTATTGAGTACAATGCAACAAATGGAATGTACCTGGCTAGGCATCACCAGCAGCTGGAGAGACCACAGAGGTACCTCACTAAGAGGATTACTGGCTTCAAACAGTTACCCTATGCAGCACGATTGAAAAAACTAAGGCTTTTCTCTGTTGCATACCGCCTTCTCAGAGGCGATCTCTGTCTAACATACAGAGCCATGTCCATCCCAGAACTGTTGAATATGCTCCATCTTAGCAAAACCAAATCTACTCGAGCTACATGCTCTAGGGATATAAACTTCAGCACAACAATGAATAGAACATGCTGGAGGGATAGATTACCTTCACAAAGACTGCCCTTGCTATGGAACAAGGTCCCAATCTACATAAGACAGAGCCCCTCACTATCACTCTTTAAGAGGAACCTTGGCAAGTGGATGGGTAACAGAAAGTTCACACCAGGGATCATACTAACAGCTCTACTAGATAGGGGCCAAGGGTACTAGCTGCTAGATCAAGGGCATAGGGAACTAAACAAAGAGGCAGTGAATACCGCACAATGTGGCTGGACTAATATATGCCTTTGGGCAGATAGCCCAGTACCTATCTATGAACCTATGAACCTATGAACCTAGGTCATTCACACCAACATGGACAATGACAGAGTCATATTTGTACCTGTTCTGGAGTGACCTGAGTGCTTGTGTTATATGGTGGATCCTGGCACCCGACAGGCAGCTAACAGTAACCTTCTCCTTTTCAGCCTAGTGAGTGGGACATCAGTGTGCCTGACTATAGAGTCACCTATTACTAGTGTGTTGGGTATGTTATTTTGCCTTAAGGGCTGTGATTGTGTGGCACACTGGTTTTGTGAAGTATGTGTTTCATGGTTTGTGTTGGAGCATGGAGGTTGCTTGGATGTCTGCTTTGGAGGTCTCTGTTGCTTCTGCAGATTTTTATTTAGAGCCCCTAAGTATGTTTTCTTGTATTTATGTGTGTATTTTGCCGGTGCTGGTTTCATAGGTCTATGTGAGACTGGTGGTGTGATGCAAGCAATTCCCTTCTCCTCTTGACTGCCTGGTCCAGTCTTGGGTTGAGAGAGAGCTTAGCCTCCAGTTTGGCTGTATAATTGCATCTCTCGCATGTATTAGTGTTTGGTGGAAGGAGGAGAGGGTTGTCTGTGTACATTAGGCAACTGTAACATTGCCGCAAGATGCCCAGATTCACCAGTTGGACTGGCAAGTACACCTGACACTGACCTTTGGACATGCCTGGATAGGTACAGTGAACTGTTTTACTGATTGGCTGGTAAGGTCAAATAGAGAGCCTTGGCCTTCTCTACAGTATAGTGGGGGGGGGCGGTCGAGTGCTAAGGTTTATTAGTGCTTGCTATGAGTTTTGAGCAAGTGCCGGTATGAGAAGTGAATGGTTTGAGTGCTTAAGTTGAAAGTTTGTCTAGTTCCAAGGGAAAAATTGAAGAGTATACTTTGTGGAGCCGGGAATAGTTATACCCTAGCTAACCGGTGCTGCCCGGCATGCAAAACATCGCAAATGTGGGTTTTATAGCAGGGAAATGAAAGAGATAAAAATTAGCCCAAAATGGCCAATAAACTACTCATTTCTGGGTTGAAACCACTCCTCCAGGGACAGATAGGCTGCTCAAAGCTCCCTCTCTCACAGTGAACAGAGAAACTTCCTTCTATCCAAGTAAGGTATGGGCAAACACAGAAACTTATAACACAGCCCTGAATTCAGCACTAACCTGAAAACTGGACTATACTAGCTTAGAAACACAGGAAAACAAGTATTTTTTTGTTTTTTTTTTTTCAGAAAATAAAGCAGATACAATAAAAAAAAGCACTTTAAATGCATATAAATGGCTATCACACTTGAGTGTGTAGCCTACAACAGTTAAACAGGTAATTTAAACACAAATATATATAAAAATAAGTATATACGAGTCTGAAGAAGCCAAGTAGGTGAAAGCGCTTACTCGATTAAAATTTGTGTTGTTTTCAGTACGTTTTTAGTACGTTTGAGTTTTTTGATACATCTCCATAAGCTGTGTTCACTCCTCCGTATCTGGACTTTACTATTAACATAAAATATATTATTGATATATTTTATACAACTTGGGAATGATGACATCATCACCTGGAGCATTTCCTTCTTCCTTTTAATTTACTCTTTATTTCTGTTATAGAAGTAGTTATTTCTTCTTTTGTTATTTGATTGAAAATTAACTTTTGTATATTTCTGTTTAAAAATAAATCTTTTTTTTATTTTACATTTTATACTGTACTGTTCTATGTGTTAATGACCCACAGTAGTGGTGCTGCGGTAGCGTTGTCACCTCACAGCAAGACGTTGTCGCGTTCGATTCTCAGCCAGAGCGTCTTCTGTGTGGAGGCATGCATGAATAGGTGTGCCTTCATTGAAGGTTGTGCATCAGGGCTGGTAACTCGGCATGTAAAAATCCACTGCCAAGCATTAGTGGACCGGAGTTCCGCTGTGGCGACCCCTAATCGGGATAAGCCGAAAGAAACAACAGCAACTGTTCTATGTGTTAATATTCTCATATTTTTAAGTAGTGCAGAAATTCTTCCACATCCTTGTACTTCCTGTTATTATTTGAGGTAGATACACTATTGATGTGATTCATTCTTGCTATAATTTTTAAGCTAAGGGAGAACTTGTGCAAGCTTTTAGAAGTTAGAGAATAAGAACATAATTTGACTTTTTTTAAGCTAATGGAAATAAATGCTGCATATTCTTAATCTGCACTGAGTTTTTTTTATCATAGGATTTTTCACCTTCTTACATATTTAACTTTATTTTGCCTATGTTTTTGTACTATTCCATTACATCTTTAGTCCTTTGTTTTATCTTTTTCTTGTCCTAGGTTGAGGTTTTGCTGTAAAAATATGTTTTCTTTGAATCCCATGTAATCACATCATTAACTTCATAATTATTACTGGTATAAAAACTATTGCATTTCTGTTAGAAACCACTCTTTAAAATTATTTAACTTTGTGATATAAGCTGGCAGTTTATTAAAATTGTTTAACTTTGTTATATAAGCTGGCAGTATATTAAATAATTAGCATTGCTCAGGTGATCTGCCCTATCTGTCAAAGCAAAGTGTCTTGTTTTAAGTCTACAACTCAGCTGGATATTATAGACCTCAGCAAAAGTTTTTCAGAGTTTTCTGATGTACTTACAGAAGCACAAATATTGTCAGAGAACACTGCCAAGATGCATCTGTAAGCTCATACAATAAAAACACAATCTTCTAATATGACAACTGAAAGAAACAAGTATTTTTATTACTCCTACTGTTCTAAAAGTAGCAGGTGTACTGTTGAATCCCATATTGTGGCATTATAGTCACAAGCATTGCATAATCCCTACATATTTAGTTTTTAACTTATGATTAAATAACAACAAAAAGTTTAAAAAAATTAAAATTAACTCACACATAAGCCTCCCTCAACAAGTGTGCATTAAACAGAAATTAAAAGTGGAGAAAGTTAGATACATTAGCAAAAATTAACTGTAAATGTGCTGAAGTCAGGTGTTTGGTGAACAAACTGGCATCATGTGTCTGTTGCACAAACCAGTCATATACTCTGACATCTATCTGTCTTCCTAAACTTTCTTGATCCTTTCATTTGTAGGTGAGTACTGTGCTTCTATTTTTAAAAACATTGGTAGTGTCTTACCTCTCTTTTTCTTATACTAGGTTTTCCTAAATCCTGAGAGGTGTATGTGTGGCTCAGTCATTCTATGACATCATAACGGTGGGAAATTTCTGTTTGAATGAATTGGCTAAACACTGATTGAGGGACATGCAGACTTACTTTTGTATGTATCATTTTTGCTGTAATATTTAAATCCTACCGTATATTTGCTGTTTCCCTTTTAAAATGTTGATTTCTGGTAAATGGTATGTCTTTAAGACATTAATGTTTCATACTTAATATTGTTCTGTAATGACTGTTGATGTAAAACATATTGTTCTATTAAATTTTAAAGTGAATTTAATCAGTATTCAGAAACTGCTCCTTATTTTTTTTTATTTTAGGGGACATGAATTGCTCATTAGTGCAATACAGCTTCATGTCCATACCAACACTTCAGTATGCAAGTACAGAAATGAATTCCAACAGGCCATCTCTAATGCAACAGCAGTAGCAAGCTGTTCACAGTTTGAAAATGTGGAAGACACTTTTTTTCTCCTTGACATACAGTTGAGGGATATAGAGGACTTGGTGCTATTGCTGATCATCAATGAGAAGTGCTAGATTAGGAAATAGATCTTTGTTACAGTATATGGTGTCTGGATTTGTAAGCTTAATTCATTTTGCAAATTGCAGTAAGCAACATTTTGCTTATTGATTGACTGACAATAGATGAACTAACAGATAATTAATGTGGCATACAAATAAATCTCAAAAGAACAGAGCTTTTGGGTAAAAAAACCTTCTTCAATGTGTATCAAATTTGAAAATCTCTACATTTATATACCTAATAACAATAACATGACACAGACAACAATTAATCAATAAAACAGTAAAGCGATCAGCCAGTTTGAAAGTCATTTAAACAACACAATGGTCATAACTTCATCCTCTTTGTCATTCAAATATTCTTGTAAAACATACAATTGTATATAAGAATTGTATGTAAGAACCCATCCATATAATGTCATAAAATATTAAAATATATATATACAAAATGCATTCATTCATTCATTAAATATATATGTATATACATTCATATACCCTTCAGCACCCTTTGTTTTTTCTTAACACTGGTTTTATACTAACAGATGTGTTTATCGCTGACCAACATTCAGCGTTCCAGCTTAGAATCTAATCTAGTTCACATAATTCCAAAGTGTTATTTAAATCACCACCCTTCCTGTTCTTAAATTTAATGTCTATGACCCAAAACTTAAATTTATGCTCAATACCTTTTCTCTTATGTGTTTAGTGAGGGCATTACTAGATATTTCTCTCTTGATTTCTGATTTATGTTCAGTAATTCTTTATTTTAACTTACTTGTACTTTTACCTATATAGAATGCACAACATTTGACACAATTAGCCATACACTCTATATTGGTGGTATCACAGATTGCAAAACATTTAAAACTATACTCCGTTAGTAACTGGATGTACAAAACTATCAAGTTTTAAAATGTTGACACAACATTTACAATTATAACACAGCACAGTGCCAGTTTTCACAGACATCTGTATTCTTTTTTCAGTGTTGCCTGTCATATCCTTATAGCATAACCTCTGTTTTAGATTCTTACATTTTTTATAACCAAAATTAGGTGTGGTTCCTATTACATTAACTGTCTCTGGTGTTGATTTCAAAATATCCCAATTCCTTCTAATAATACTCTTAATTCCTTCAGTCCTTCTATTAAATGTAGTAATATATCTCAAATACTGACTTTCCTTATGCTTACCAATATTACTAATAACTGAGTGCTTTCCAGAAAAATAGGGCTTAGAAAAATATTTTCTAGAAGCTAGCACATCACATCAGCTTTAACTTTCTCTAATAGAGTGTCTTCATAGCCCTGCTCCTTAAAATCAAGTGCCACTTCATCAATATTATTATTGCATAATTCTTCATCAGTATTGAGTCTACTTGCTCTCATATGTTTGCTTTTGACTATGCTTTTAAAAGTATGGGGTGCATGCATGCTGGTTCTATGAACATACCTATTCATATGAACTGTTTTTTTATAGACAAAGTTTTAATCTCACCATTTTCTATCATTAACTTAATATCCAAATAATTTATATTACTATTCGAATATTCTGCCATAAAGTGCAGAAAATTTGTAATGAAGTTTGAATATTCAACAAACAAATTTAGCTCAGTGGCATCACCTGCCCATAACAGAAAAATATCATCCAGGAAATGCTTGAAAAAAAACTTCTTTCCTACTTAATTCATGTGTACTATCAAAAGTATGTTCTTGCTCCCATTCCCCTACCACAATATTTGTATACGTATTCCCCATTGAAGTATCCATTGCCACTCCTGTTGTCTGATGGTAATAATGCTCTTGAAATATAAAGATGTTATTATCAAGTATTAATTCTAAAAATTCACAAATTGTTTCTACATCTCTTCCTCTAATATTCATGTTAGCACATAAGAATTGACGTACTGCATTAATTCCATAAAGGTTTAGCTTTTTGGCATATTTAGAATATGGCATAGCTCCCAGAGGACTACGAGTGCTTAAAATGCCTTCAACTGGCAATCTCTACCCTGGACTCTTGGTGAAGTGGCAGCAACTGAATTTAAAGTTGACTGTTGATTATATGAACTTTTGAATGATTTTTTTTTTTTCTAAAAACAGAAATAGTTCTACAAGATGGGATTGCTGTAGCTGAAAGCAAGCTACTAGATATGTCTGCCTTTGCCAGTCATCATGTTGTGTACAATCAAATGCTGCAACATATTATTGATTTTGAAAAATAAGTTAATTGATACAAAAAAGCATAAACTGCTTTGTGACCTTAGAGACTTCAGAAACAGAAATATTTTTTTCCTGGCCGAAGGGACAACAAACTGCTAATATGAGTAGAGGGGATGTGAATAATGTAAATGATATGGCTGGGCAATGACTGGACACATTAGATAGCTTCACATTAAATAATATTATTTTTGGTGTAAATAATACAAATGAAGCAAATGAGCAGCCTAGTAATAGTGGTCTCATCCCCTCAAATGATTGCTCAGAGCAACCGAGAAGATCTATAAATGGAGTGGGGATCACCCAGATAAGTCTAACAATGGTACGACCCATCCCACATCTTATTTTCATAATAGTGCCATCCCTTTACTGTTAAGGCTACTGGAAGTGGTAACATACAAACAGAGAGATGTTTCAAGAGGGAGAACACAGGCAAAGGGAAATGAACAAAAAAGATGGCGCAGCAAAGGGCCTCAAACAAGGAGCCATGCAACATTTGAAATAAAATAAATGGTGTCTCCATTGTAAACTTTTTCTTAATGACTGTCACCTTAAACTGCTAGGTAAGGGTTTACAATTTATATTTACAGGAGCCGACAATGTTGTTGATTCAATAATAGATTTGAAATTATTTGTATGAAATTTCAGTTTAAAACTATTATATAAAAACTCTAGTACACAGGTAGCATCAGTGTGTAAAAAATCAAGTGTGTTTGTTGCTGTTAATTGTTCTGTAGTAGATGCATTTTATAACATCTGTGAGCATGACATTAGAGACTATTACAGCTCTGCTGATAAATATAAGCATAATAACCTAACTGTATCTGACCATGAAGCACTTAAAAGATTGGAAAGTAATGAAAATATTGTTGGAAAGCAAGCTGACAAAGGGGGCCATGGTGGTTCTAAAGAAGACTGATTATAAAAAGTCAAAGAATGAACGGTTGAATGATGCAACTGCTTTTGAAGAGATAAGTACAGATATTTTTAAGTTTGTCAGTAAAGTTAATATGGCAGTTTATCAGTTACAGGTCAACTTTGATATATCATTACAATTGTTTAATTATTTTACTGTCTCCTGTCCCAAAACACCTGTTATATATGGAATACCTAAAATCCTCAAAGATGTATACCACCCACCAATGAGACCTATAGTCTCAGGTAATGGTTGGATAGCAGAACCAATATCAATATACATACAGACTGTGCTGAGTGAACACCTGGAAAAAGTGAAAAGCTATATACAAGAAACTAAAGATTTTTTGAATAAGTTGTATAGTTGGTCTGGAGGAACACATATAGCTTTTGATTTTCTGTTTGTCACTCTTGATATACGGTCTTTATTTACAATGATACTCACTGTTTATAGAATTAATGCAGTTTGTCAATTCCTATGTGCTAACTTGAATATTAGAGGGAGAGATATAGAAACAATTTGCCTACTGTTAGAATTAGTACTTGATAATAACATCTTTATATTTCAAGAGCATTATAACCATCAGAAAACATGAGTGGAAATGGATACTTCAATGGGGAATACGTATACAAATATTGTGGTAGGGGAATGGGAGCAAGAACATATTTCTGATAGTACACATGAATAAGTAGGAAAGTAGTTTTCTTCAGATGTTTCCTGGATGATATATTCCTGCTATGGGCAGGTGATGCCACTGAGTTAAATATGTTTGTTGAATATTTTAATTGCACTACAAATTTTCTGCACTTTATGGCAAAATATTCGAATAGTAATATAAATTATTTGGATATTAAGATAATAATAGAGAATGGTGAGATTATAATTTCGATCTATAAAAAAACAATTCATACGAATAGTTATGTTCATAGAACCAGCATGCATGCACCCCATACTTTTAAAAGCATAGTCAAAAGCCAACATATGAGAGCAAGTAGACTCAATACTGATGAAGAATTATGCAATAATAATAATATTGATGAAATGGCACTTGAATTTAAGGAGCAGGGCTATGAAGACACTCTATTAGAGAAAGTTAAAGCTGATGTGTTAACTACTAGAAAATATTTTTCTAAACCCTATTTTTCTGGAAATCACTCAATTATTAGTAATATTGGTAAGCGTAAGGAAAGTCAGTATATGAGATATATTACTACATTTAATAAAAGAACTGAAGGGATTAAGGGTATTATTAGAAAGAGCTGGAATATTTTGAAATTAGTAATTTAATAGGAACACACCTAATTTTGGTTATAAAAAATGTAAGAATCTAAAACAGATATTATGCTATAAGGATATGACAGTCAACACTGAAAAGAGAACACTGATGTCTGTGAAAACTGGCACTGCACCATTTTATAAGTGTAAATGTTGTGTTGGCATTTTAAAGCATGATAGCTTGATACATCCAGTACCTAATAGGAAGTATAGTTTTAAATGTTTTGCTACATGTGATACCACCAATATAGTGCGTATGGCTAATTGTGTCAAATGTGCATTCTATATAGGTAAAAGTACAAGGAAGTTAAAAGAAAGAATTACTGAACATAAATCAGAAATCAGGAGAGAAATATGTAGTAATGCCATGGCTAAACACATAAGAGAAAAGAGTATTGAGCATAAATATAAGTTTTGGGTCATAGACATTAAATTTAAGAACAGGTGGGGTGGTGATTTAAATAACATTTTAGAATTTTTTAATCTACATTGGATTCTAAGGCTGAATGCTGAATGTTGGCAAGGGATAAACACATCTGTTAGTGTAAAACCAGTGTTAAGAAAAAAACAAATGATGCTGAAGGGTATATGAATGTATATACATATATATTGAATGAATTAATGTATTTTTATGTATATATTTTTATTATTTTATGAAATTATATGGATGAGTTCTTATATACAATTTTTATACACAATTGCTGTATGTTTTACAAGAATATTTGAATGACAAAGAGGATGAACTTATGAACATTGTGTTGTTTAAATTAATTTCAAACTGGCTGATTGCTTTATTGTTTTATTGATTAATTGCGGGCTGTGTCATGTGATTGTTATTAGGTATATAACTGTAGAACTTTTCAAATGGGAATACACACCGAAGAAGGGTTTTTACCCGAAAGTTCTGTGAGTTGTGAGTTAATAAACTTTTTAATGCTTTGTGTGTCCGCATTTCTTTGGAGTTTTTTTGTTTTTACTGTTTTTAGTTCTCCAAAGATAGTTTACTTTAGTGCTGGTCCTATTTGTTTGAATGTACACAAATATATCAGCATCTCTGTTATTAATGTGGGTGTTCTTTTCATTTCAATTTTATGTTTAGCATTAAGAGGGAATTGTCATGAACATACCATTATTTCTTTGTATGTTACGAATATTGACAGATCAACATTTTCTTCTGCTTTTAGCTGTTCTTTTTCCTTGTATAATGGTATGTAATTATTTGGTTTGTCTTTTTAATAATATATATATTGATAAAGGATTGAGGTTTTATGCTGTCTTTCTCCTCCCCAGTTGAGGTAAGAGTGTTTGATGTAGTATGCAGACAGAATGTTTCTACTAAAGACAGATAGAACCAAAGTATTATCTTCCTGCAGTAGCTCTATTGTGAAAAAAATATATATTGGTCTTTATGTAATTTACACAGGCTGGAAGCTCCATTTTACCTGGTAAATTTCAAAAATGTGGCCTTTCCTTTTTTCATTCATAGAAAAAAATATTTATTGCTTAGTCATTACTTTTTTCCTCAATTGCATGCGGAATTTGTATGGGGGATAAGCCACAATTATGGTGTTGAATTTTATTGCTGTGTTTATTAATTCCTTATTATTAAATTTTGAAGTAGATTTGACTTAAGTGTATTACAACTATTGTTATTTGTCTTCAGCAAAATTACGTCTGGGGTTGGTTCTGTATTTGCGATACTGATTTTCTTCTTGTAGAGGGAGTATGGAAGGCTAACAGAAATATTGAGTTGCCTTAGACATTGGAGAGAAAAAATACCTGCTCTTGGGACAACAGTTTCACTCTTCATACCTTGCTTAATATTTAATTGGGAATGGCACAAAGGGCACTTCAGAATACTTATGAAGCTGAGGAGTTTGTGCATTATCAACCTACGTATCATTAGGAGTACCTACAATGGCAGAGTCTCTAACTGATATTGACCAGCTCGGCATTATCAAAACATACTTTGGTGCAAGATCAGGTGCCATTTTAGAAGCTCTGATTCAGATAACTTATATGATAAGTCAATACTCAAATCACAGCCGAGTATCAAGGCATGACTGAGCATACTGTTACAGCAATTGTAAAGTGTACAGTTCAGTTTTTGAATCATCCTTTTGGAGATAGTTCCCTTGAAAAAAGTTCATATTTAGTCATAAGTATGATGCCAGTTGCCAAAAACTGTTTATACAGACTTCTGATGCAGTATTACAAGCTCAGTGAAATTAACATTTCTGAGAATATGGTGGATATTTAGCAAATATTAGAGGAAAAATTGTAGACAGGTAAATTTCTTTGTTACTTTAATAAGAGACTGTTAGTAAATGTGTTCATATTTATGTAGCAGAGCTACCCCATTCTAAATTAAATGACAGCCTAGCAACAGAAATAAGTTAGTCACAAAAGGGCAGTAACTCCGAATGCATATCTTCATAGTTTATAGTATAAAAATGTATTGTGTGCAGACTCATCTGGACCATTAATTTAGTCAGTTAATTTGAGAAATATTGACTAAATATCCAAGTGTTTTGATTTCTTTCTGACATTTTTTTGGCTTTGTTTAGACAGATTGAGCATAGGACTTGGAGGTATGCTTATAGAATATGTTTACTCTGTGTGAAAGTTTGCTGCACTCATGTACCTGTCAGTTAATTATAATTGCAGACAGTAGATCTCCATAGCTTATATTGTTAACAAAGTGCATTTTATGCAGAATCTTTTGGTCCATTGCCTTGTTCAGTTAATTTGAGAAACATTGACTAAATGCCCATGAGTTTTGGCCTTTTTCCACCATTTTTAATGGCTTTGTCTAGACAGGTTGAGCAAAGGACGTCTGAGGTATGCTACCAGAATACATCTGCTGCATTTGGAAGTTTGCAGCACATGATTAGACAATTAGTATTAGTCAGGCAGAGCTACTGCACCGAAAACGTCCTACTTCAGACTCTTAACAGAGAGCATGGCTTTGCAGAATCTGCTTTTTCATTGCCATTTTTCTCTTAATCAGAGTAATACTGATGCAAGATTCACATGCTTTTTGCTGCTGTCCACCAATTAATTTGTGGTTTTGTCTACAAATATCAAGCAAATGATTTGGATGGTATGCTTCCAATATACATTTACTGTGTTTGAAACTTTTCAGTGCACATATACCTGTCTGTCAATTACGATTACATTCAGCCATTAATGCCAGACAATAGATCTTCATAGTTTGTATTGTTAGCAAAGTGCACTTTATGCCAAATCTTTCATTCCACTACCTCGTTCAGTTAATTTGAGAACTACTGACAAAATATCCATAAGTCTTGGCCTCTTTCCACAGATTATGTTTTGGCTTTGTCAAGATATGTTTAGCAACAGACTTGTGAGGTGTACTTTGAATGCATATTTATAGCATTAGAAAGTTTGCAATGCACATGTATTGTTCGGTCAATAAGAATTACAGTCAGTCAGTAGTGCCACGTGGTAGATCTTCATACTTCGTATTGTTAGCAATGTGCATGCTTATGCACAACCTGTTGTTCCATTATCTTTTTCAGCTAGCTTGAATAATAATGACACAATGTCCATGGCGATGCTGAATGTTGTGAGATAATGTGTATTGTTAATAATGGGGATGCTCCACATGGGGTCTACAGTAGCATGATAGTTGAAGTACAGGTGTGTTTCTGTGTGTAAATTCCACATGTTATGCTATATCTGTTCCCATGCTTGTCTGAGCAGTCATTCTTCATGCTACGTCGTGCCATATTGCTGCTATACCTACAGTCTTGGAGGCAAGGAATTGACCATATTGCTTTTAAAGATTTACTTTATGAACTGACATCACTATTATGTTCTCTTTATCCTCTGTGCTGCATAAGTATCAATCCATGAACTACCATTGTCCATTCCCATGTGGAACCAGGCAGCCACAATCATTCTAGAGTATCAATGCATTCTCCAGATATGCATCTTTACAGATTTGAAGATATTACAGAGCTACTGAAAGGAACAGATATGGTACTTCAGCACATTGAAGCCCATAATATTAGGTGATTTAATTAGATTCCATTATGCATCAGCTCATCAGCATATCACTTGCATGTTAACCTATTATCTTGTTTTGAACATTTTTATCTACAGGCAATGAAGATACTCAGTGCCAATATGAGTGCTGAATTCTGCTACTCTGAGAATGTGCACTGTAATAAGGAAACAGATACTTATATTACATGACATTTTGGATAAGAGTTTAGTGTGTCCTATGAAGGAGTACAGATTTGCCTGACTTTCCCTTTTCTTTGTATGATAGTAGCCATTATGACAGGTGAGATATTAATGAGGAAAGACTGTATGATGAGGACAGCTCACATGAGGTATCACTGAAGCAGCTACAGTCAGTCTCCCAAATAGAAGAAAGTTTCTGTGATCGATAACAGGAGCAAATCATCTCTCCTATATAGTCTGCACAAAACATGTACAATGTAGCACTTACAAATAGTAGAAAAGTCTGGGATATACTGACAAGGTATAGCCACTACCAGTAAGTAGACGTCAGGCAATGCAAAATACTCTGCTTGTGTCATTTGTGAGCTTGCAGGAACAATGGCCTTTAATGTTGCCAGACCTAACTGAATGAGGGTAAAATCATATCTAGAACCCCATGCTCAAGTTAGTGAATGCAGCAGCAGTTCCAAGATGCTGAATAAGATTTACAGGATACTTATATTACATGACATTACCTTTCATTTAGCCGTGTGATGAACCATTGTTCCTTGGGACATATTCTGCAGCAATGCAAAACACATTATATGAAGTCAAAAGTCCTTGGGAACTCACTTGCCACACAATGGGTTGGTAGCACTGCTAACTTGAACAAGAACGTGTTTCTACAACACGTCATGGTATCAAATGAAATATTATGTAATGTTGTAAAAGTTGTCTCTACCTGCAGTCTGTCTGCTACCCATCTGCAGTTGTTTGTACTTGTTTACTAATACAATATGAATTTATTTGCATAAATACAATATTTCTGCAAAGATGTCAGGAATTGTCCACCTGGGTGCGGTAAAGAACAGCATTTCATACGTCCAGTCATTACAGAGATCAGGGATGACTTATCATTCAAGTATTATACTCTATAGCAAAGAAAATCTACGTTATTATTGAGAAATATTATCCATATATGTCAAATTATACACCGGGATTCAAGAAGCTCGGTGCAAGGACGGTTTTAGCCTTGTACCGAGCGTCCTCACTACAGATGGTGCAGCAACACCATATGAATATGTATGAGGACATGCTGCCGCACCCTCGACATGCAAAGGAAACGTGTGCAAGTGCAGCGGGTGTGTACAAGTGCTCTACGGAGGCGTAAACATGCCCCGACAGTTGCAAAACCTACTATGCCTACTAGTAGAGCCCACCTCTAATAGTAAGTCAGTAATTCAGTGTCCATGGATACTGAAATGTATGCAAAGCATACAAGAGTGTCCAGGAACAGTGAAATAAAATCGAAGTAGTAAACACACAAGCACGTAGTGGAATGTTTAGCCCTGTCTCTAGAACTTTCACAATTAGATTCCCCATGTCCATATTATACATTTGAATTGCTGCAATATCAAAGATGTAAGCAAAGCGCAGCTTGTTTGCATGTCGCTGCCCTCCGCCGTGCGTAGCTTACACATCAAATTAATTCAAATAGAGAAAAACATGCAGAATCAACATAAATGTCAATAGTGTAGTGTTTAGAGCATCTGCCTAATAAACAGGCATTCACGGTTCAAGCCCAGCAATAGCACATATCATTTTCCATGTGGAATGAATGTCGTTTTGCTGTAAAACTGACATAAGAGTATCACATGAGATATTTAACTTAAATATCATTCAATCAAAGTGGCACTGTCATAATGAATAAGGCACTAGTAAGCAGGTGTAAGAACAAATAAGCAGCAGTAAACATATATAAGTACCAATAAGCAAGTCTGAGTGCACTTGCGCGGGTCTAAGCAGTGCCCAGCATAGGAAATGCATATACGTATGTACAGATATATAATATATATACATATATATATATATATATATACATATATATATATATATATATATATATATAAAAGAACAATGTAACAATAAAGCATAGAAAAGGAATGAGAAGGGAATCAACAGCAACCCCAGTATTATATATCGCTGTCAGCGTATGTCATATCAAGCTGGGCAGGAGTGAGCACAGCACTGCTACTCACACCACAGGCAGGATATTACCAGTGGGACAAACATTGTTGATCTGCTAAGTCTACTTTACGCACAGAGGGTAGTCCCTGGTGGGACTACATGAAAATTGATAGGCTATTTGGCCATCCGACCATTACACAAACAAGGGCAGGTATGTTCAAGGACTAAATGGTGGGAGAGACTGAGAATACATGGGTTGGGACAATATACGTGTAGGGCCCCTAGCGCTCAGGAGACGGCAATGTGTGGAGGTGTGTCATGGCTGCAATAACAATGGGACAATGGATGGTATGCTTGTATGTTGAACTCGGGTTTGGTGGAGGAACTATGTGTATGAAATTATGGAGCCAGGCATGCCAGGGTTGGATGGGCTGGTTCTAATTGGACTGCCCGTGGAGGTCAGCAAGTTTGTTATAAGTATATATGCACACACACATGCAGACATCTATATGTAGAAGTACATTCTCTGTAACACATTCATTCCATTTGCAGATATAAATAACATGAGTGTGCCCTTACAAACCTTGACAGTAGATAGAATAATAGGTTGTGCATAAGAGGGAAGCGACGAAACTGCTAAAACACAGAAGTGTGTACAATGTCAGAAGTCAGTGCTGTGCTGAAAAAAATCAAATGTGAGGACTTTCCCACACATGGAATCATTTCTGTGATCTGCCTGCTATGGCAATGCCATTTACTAAACCAGTCTACTTGTATGTAATAGAAATACGCCAAACAGGTACATAATAAGGCTCTCATGTGTAACATGTGCATTACCACATAATCATTCTTATTAATTTATTCTAGTGTCATGTTAACGGGAGTAAGGATGTAATGAAGTATAGAGACTAATCTTGACATAAAGACATGCGTGTCCCATGCGGGACAAACCAAAAATTGTGAATATTGTCCTTTTGGTTGCTGATGTCACCAATGTTTGTGGACTTAAAGTTTGGGAGTTCTGAGGATACATGGAGTGAGTCAACCGATGGGATGGGTCTACAGGGGTAGGGAGTGGCCAATGTGTAGTGGTATGGATACACCACAAATCCAATAGGAGAATGGATGACTGCAGTGTTAGGGAGGTGTTTGGGTGGGTGTTTGGGGAACCAGGAGCCATGGGTATATGGGTATATATGCAAATAAAGCAGCACAGCAATAGTGTATTGGTTAGAGCAACCACCTAATGAACAGAAATTCCCATTCCGAATCCCACAGCATCACATACCATTTAACATCGGTAATCTGTACATGAAAATATTGTGACATCTGCCACTGTATAACCTGCAAAATGACAATTAAAAGTTAACTGGAGCGAAGTGTCAGTGTCATAATGAATAAGGCACTAGTAAGCAGGTTTAAGCATATATAAACACCAGTAAGCGTGTGTAAGTGTATTTGCACAGGGTATGCATTGCTTTACAGACACACACACACACACACACACACACACACACACACACACACACACACACACACACACGTATATATATATATATATATATATATATATATATATATATATATATAAATATATATAGACACACACACACACACACACACACACACACACACACACACACACACACATATATATATATATATATATATATATATATATATATATATATATATATATATATAGTTGCAGACATATATATATATGTGACTGTAAATATACACATGTATATAGCTAGGATATGATACAGCAGTTACGAGTTACATATGTTCACAGGCCGTGTATATGAGGGTGTGGGGTCCAATTAACAAATGTGTAACACGTAGCATCAACCCCCCCCCCAGCTAGGCCAATGAGACATACAGACACACATAAAAAGTAAACACACCACTGCTTCCCAGACCACCGGCAAGATACTACCAGTGGGTAAGACCTGTGAGGAATAATCTTGAAACATAGACATTGATGTCCCTTGTGGGACACCAAAAATGAAAGATCATCGGAGGCAGTCCCAGTAATGATTCATCAAACCAGACTGTAGATATACATGGACCAGTAGGTTGTGCATGTCTGATAACCCATGGGTTGAAACAACGTACAACATGTGTCCCGACACGCAGAGAGTGGGCAGTGTGTAGTGGTGTGTTTATACCCTACCTACACGCACAGTAAGGATGAGTGCTGTAGAAGAGGTGCAGATGGGGGAACTATGGGTATGCAATTATGGGCCTAGGCGTGCAGGTGTTGACTGGTGCAGTCATATTAGTCCCACCCCGGGGATGTAAGAAATATCCCGAAATGGGCATAGCTGACGCCCATACCTCTCAACTCCTAAGAGCAAATCCACTGGACAGGACATAAGCCATTGGGGGAACAAATAGGGACCATACCTCTGTATTGACCCCGGTTTCCTGGGACGTCCCTAATTCTGAATCAATTTCTAAATCTGTCCCACTTAATCCCTCCTAAAACTAGTGACTTTTGGAGGAAAGGTGGCCAATTACATGTAATGAATAATGGCAACAATTAAGGGTTATAAACATCATTTACCTCAGAAAATGTGTATGAATTCATATGCTCTGAGCCTGTCAATGTATCAGGTTAATAGCACTAATAATTTAAATGTGTCCCTGATGTTGTTATGACGTGTCCCTGATTCAGTTGATATTTTTCCCCAATCGTATGAGAGGTCTGATAGGGATATAAAGCACATATTCCACTGACAACCTTAGAAAGACGATAGAATATTAGGTATGCAGTAGCATGACTCGGCTGAAAGATGTGGGTTCCAAAACTCAATTACTTGCTTGTATTGAAGAGTGTTGGTTCCTATGTATTAGCCAGAAAAGTGCAGATTGTAATAATATGAATCAAACTCTGGACAGGCCACGGATTCTGTACAGTCGAACAGCATGCTTTCACCTAATGGGCAGCCATTCCCAATACTGTAGACATGTAATCCGATGTAATAGGCATCACAAGGTAATATCATAGTCTTCACTTCCACTCAGGGGTGTGAGTGTCAGATGCAAACACCAAATGCAGTGCAATTGCAAATGCGGGAGCAAGTGGGTGTAAGCCTGTTTGGCAGCCAGTATGCGAGTATTACACTGGTGAAGCAATGTAGAGGCTAACTGAGTGTAAGAAACTGTAACCGGAGGTTAGCACTGCTTAGCTCCATGCAAATCCACGCACACCCACTCACAACTGCTTTAATGTGCCTTAATCACTCTGTATCCAATGGCCTTGTTCTGCCCAGCAACAAAATAAACGGCCTCTGCAAGGCTCGAAACCAGGACCCTACGCACACAGCTATTGTGATTTACCACTAAGCCATGGCAGATATACTGACATCAGATCTTATCACAAATATATCATCCAGTGCAGTCATTCAATAGTATAGGAAATGTATTCCATCATGTAGATGTACGTGTGTGTGTGTGTTTATGTCCACATATAGATACATACATATATATATATATATATATATATATATATATATATATATATATATATATAGATATATCAAGAACATCCCATGTGACAACAAAGCATTACAAAGGAATGAAAAGGGAAACACCAGCAATGCCTATATTATGTAGTGGTGTTGTGCTATGTAATATCAAGACTCCCTCAGACAGACATATGTCATTAATACATGCAAACATTTGTACATTGGCCAAATAAATCACTCTGTGCATTTTATTTACATTAACACAACAGTTCTGTCGAATCATTATGTGAGAACAGTACTCTTGCAAGGTGCTGTGTGTGACATCATCATCATGAAAAAGGTAAATGGGGTAACCATAGAAGGACCGGTAGTGTTGTAAGGACAATGGGGTCATCTGCATCACGTGTACCTGGAACCTTTAGGAGTCATGTGCATACCAGGATCGTCTGCCTGAGAGACAGGGGTGAGGACAACTGGAGTATGTTGTGATGCATATTAAAAGGGTTACATGTGTCCAGTGGACACGTATGTGAAATGGACAGCTATGTATGGGGCAAATGTTCTAGGAACCGATTGGCCTTTTGTTTCCATAGGGTGAGAGTGGGATGTGGGGGAAGGTCAGTAGGTATGCTCTTGGAGGATAGTTTGGGTAGGATGACAGACAAGACAGCATACAGGGTCAGTGTATGACCCATGTGGGTGGATACACCGTGGATGAGGAGGGGTGTTCGGCAGTCACAAGACCATGAGCCCCCAACTGGAAACAGTGGGATGGAGGTCCCCAGCCATGGGCAGCCACCACTGCACCAAAACAACCGCAAAGGTGGCAGTGCGGGGGGCTATCTAGGAGGGGCAGGCTCACCCTCTAAATGTGACAATCTACCCTCGAGCTGGTGTATCTGACCTCAAAACCCCTTATTGAGCCCCCTGTGCACCATGTCCGGGACTGTACAACAGCAGACATGTTCCTGTCTGGACATGCTCCCAGAGGGGACAAGCCTCATCCTCAGTGGCGGTTCCACCAGAAGGTGGTGCAGAGCCAACAGAGGTGGAGGTCTAAGGCTGGGCCCCAGATGTGCTGGCGCCCGGTGCCATGGCCAGCTGAAGTGGGACAGGAGGCTTTGTCGGGACCTCCAAATCCATACAGCCTATGGTGTTGCAGTTTCAACACAGCTATGGCTTAGTAATAGTCAACAGCATTCAGGATTACTTATAACATCATGCATAGATATGACCATCAACCCAACACAACAGATGGTATACATTTGCAGAGGGAGCACAACACATGCATATATACTGCATGACATCTGTACAAAGTGTAGAAGACGTGACAGCAGCTATGAACAGTGGCCCATTATTGGCATGTTACTGAGAACCCCAGACAGTGTCTGTCATACCACTGTTTCATGTGACATATGTCCAATCAGGGATGCGATGGCAGTAACTCATCACTATCACCATGTACTGACTGCAGTCCTCACACTATGCTCCTGCAGTTCACAGATGTGTGTTCAGTGAATAACACAGGAAACAAATGGTTCCACACACTGACCAGCCACAGATGGCCCTACAGATGGGGGTTCCCCTCACAAACAGAGCACTGTCTTGTCACTTTTAAAACATGCAGAATAGCCATTACCACACACTTGTTAAACTGGCAGTAGTCTCAATGAAACATAGCTACACTTACATGCTGTAGTCATGCTGGCACATAACCCTCCTGTCTTTAGGCTATTTTCCACTGTGTATGTTGTTTGAGGAACATCCATATATTATCTGTGATACCGTTTACCAAACACCAGATCCAGGTACCACTCACAGCAACTGTCATGGGCAAACACCAACATGATGTTGCTAGATATTGTACTGTGTTTCCATGTGATTGGCTATGGGAACATCATCACAGCTGTTCCACATGCAATCAGCTAGAGGAGGACCACAATAGGTGCAGAGGCCATCACCTGATCATGACCATCACTTAGAAAACACAAGCTGCTGCTGAGCTGGTGTACAACTCCACATCCACCAGAGAGTGTGTGGGAGGGACAGACAGAGGCAAAATACATCAGAGAAGGGCTTGGAGACTAAAACCTAAGCATTGTCTGTCACACACCTACCAATACAGGGGTTCAAACCCTGACTGACTAGTCATTACTATTACAAGTGCATGCAGTTACTCCATCTGCCACAAAGCTGACATGTTGGTGTACTGTAAGAACATATATGTGTGCTGGTGAGCGACATCTGCAACAGAGATATAGTAGACATACATTAGGTGTAGCACACATGGCTATCCACATGAACGGATGTCATTGTCAACACAACCACACTCTTTAATGGACTCACATTGACACACTTTGCCAGGCCAACAAATACACTTCCTACCTTCTTAGTTTGCCACACTGCAGTAATGCGCATGTACTACATGCAGCACAGGGGATATCTGGAGGTTCTGTTGGCTAGGGCATGTGATCATGTGTGACATCAGTTGGTATGTCAATGGGAGTTATACTGGGTGTGACTGTGGTTGGCAACATCAAACCCCACATGCAGACAAAAGGTGCCAGTATTGACATGCATGTGTGCATTGCTTCATGGGTGTGTAGTGGTTGGCTGTGCAAGATGGCTGTACAAGGCTGGGTGAGGGGTAATCCTTGGCATCATGCCACTCGACAATGGTGTGCAGTGTGGTACAGGGGTGTAGTGTCTGCAATGTCCCACACAGATGGGTATTGTATGAACTATCCTGACATCCTGGTTACCATTGTGTATGGCCACTGCTTTGCAATGCATGCCATGTCTGTGTTTGATAGTCCTTGACATGGACATTGCCTGGGATGTGCACATCCCACAATACTGTACAGTGACATGCACAAGTGTACCTGGTTTGGCTGGCACATGTATACACAGACTGTTATCCTCAGATATGCCATTACTGGCCTGGTGTGGCAGGACCTGCTTATAGACAGCAGGTGACCCTTCACTTGCATTGATAGCATGATACAGGTATTCCCTGGTGTCAGTGGCATTGGTCCATACAGGGCACATGAGTAAGGCATTGTATGGCCTCTGGGGATCACATTTGATGGCATCACATATGTTGCAAGCATCCGGTGGGGAACATAGTGAAGGCACATTGTCCGCAATTATGTGCCTACTGTACTGCTGTACAGGGCGCTATGCCCACTGCAATCACACCATGCCTACTATCTGTCATCAATGTGTAGGGTACTAGTAATATAGCGGGATATTCTGGGCAAGTGTGTTTGTGTATGACACATGGGTTCAGAACGTATTCCTGGTAATAGAAGGGTTGCATACTTTGTTCACCAGGCCTTTTGCCAGATGTAGGAGAATGGCTTGCCAACACAGTTCCTTGGCTGACTGACATCTGTACTCCCCGTGAGGTGGACATTGTGACATATAATACAGACACCATATAGGAAAACTACAATATCTGCTCCCCAACATGTCCAGTGCCACCTCCACACAGGCTCTGCCTGTCAAACATACACACACATCTGCCATGTCTTGTAATAGAACCCCTACCTAACTAGTGTATTACACTTCAGCATTACACAGTTACAGCATGCACTACGGAGATTACTGGATTACAGCAGTCTCAGATGTGTATTACTAGGTGGGTGGCAACAACAGGATTGCCAAAGGTGATTATGTGAATTGTAAAGAGTGTGCATACTCTAATATGCATTGTTCCTTTCTCAGATAGGCACACAAACACAGTTGGCCTGTCTTGGAATAGAACCCCTACCTAACTAGTTTATCATACTACAGCATCATGCAGTTACAGCACATGCTACGGAGATTATTGGGTTACAAAATTCCCAGAGGTGTATTTCTAGGTGGGTGACATCAGCAGGATTGCCAAAGGTGGTTATGTGAATTGTAAAGAATGTGCATACTCAAAAAAGCATTGTTACTTTCTCAGGTAGATAGACACACAGTTGGCTTCTCTTGGAATAAAACCCCTACCTAACTAGTTTATCACATTACAACAATAAGCAGTTACAGCATGCGCTACAGAGAATATTGGGTTGCAGCCCTTGCAGAGGTGTATTTCTAGGTGTGTGACATCAACAGGATTACCCAAAGGTGAGTATGTGAATTGTAAAGAGTGTGCATACTTGAAAAGCATTGTTTCTTTCACAGGCAGGCAAAACAGACACAGACTTGGCCGGTTTGTGATTAGAACACCTATCAAACTAGATTAATACACTACAACATTACACAGTTACAGCACATGCCATGCAGATTACTGTGTTACAGTAGTCCCAGAGGTGTATTCATAGGTGGATGACATCAGCAGGATTGCCAAAGAAGGGCATTTCAAGTGTACTGCAAGTTGTACATGTCTATTACCTGCGTGTACCCGCTGCCTACTGTCAAGAAAACACATTTATACCTGCTTACAACTGCCTTATGCAGTCCTAATTGATGGTATCGACAAGGTTTGCAGGTCTTGAACTCTGGACCATGCACACCGAGGTCAGTGGACATACCACTAAGCCATCTGGGTTGTATACATGTTGCATGGAGTCTTTAATGCACATCTTACTACAGGTATTCCACAGTACTGAAAACAAATGGGACAGTCACTTTGTGTACATATGTACAGTACCCTTGAATGTACTGTACTCTGTGAAACAACAAAGACAAGTCTACATCTGTACAACTGTCATAACTACACACACACACACACACACACACATATATATATATATATATATATATATATATATATATATATATATATATATATATATATATATATATATATACACACCTACGGGATGTGTCATATATATATGCATATACACAGACACAGCTATAGCCGTATATATATATATATATATATATATATATATATATATATATATATATATATATATATATATATATATATATATATATATATATATATATGTGTGTGTCTGAACACCCTTTGTGACACAGAAGGGTTCCAAAGGAACTGACATGTACACAAAACAGAGGCGTCTCTTGTGTTATAACATTTAAATCTTAAGCAGTTCACCAGAGAAGGGATGGTTGTTGTGTATGTGGAGTTTGGGGTGGGGAGTGATGGCTAATGTAATCTACCCCGGGGATTGTGGAGTTTGGGTGGGGAATGATGGGTATGGACTTACACCCCAGCGACCACGTCTGTGTCACTGCTCGACAGTGGCACAGGAAAATAACATACCCAACTGTAGTCATGCTTGACTGTGTATTCTTTACCATTCCTAACTATGTAATACTTTGTAGACACCAGTCACCACAGATGGCTACCATGGTGTGCTAAAAGACATTACACATGTGTATGCCTGGCTACAGGGTAGTCACACACACAAACACGCATACACTTGCCAGTATTGTGCATACACGTCTTGCCTATGTAAAGGTAACTAGTACAGTGGTATGCAGTTGGGGTATGTGCCACAGAACACATACAATTACACTTACTCTGATTCCACTTCTGAGCTGGGTGACATCACAGGACTGATTACTTGCAGTGGGGAGGGGGGAAGAGAAAAGTTTAGCAGTTGACAAGAATAAAGGCCAGTGCAATAGGAGGTATCTCTTTGGAATGCAGCAAATCCCGCTGTCATGACAGGATGCAGATGCAAATACACACACACAACCACACTCAGCCATTTGCTGACACACACACTCAGGCATTTGCTGAGACAGAAATACACAAACTCCCTCAGCCATTTGCTGACACACACACTCAGATATTTGCTGTCACACACACACAGTTGCCAGTGGAGGGATCAGAACTCCTGCCTATCTGCAGGTCACTATTACAGTACTACGAAGTTACAAGACACACCACGGAGATTACACATTCCAAGGCAGTCAGACTGCCCTTCTAAGATTGAGGACAACAACAGGGAGACTGACAGTCATGAAGTACATAGCTGTAAACCTGTGTGTTTAAAGTAGGTGTCCATTACAACCTGTATGCACAAACAAGACATATCATCTGCAAGTAGGCCTGAGAGGTATAGTTGTAGCACAACAGGAACCTGAACTGGAGTATGGCCATCTGCGGAATGGACAACTTCTATCACTATACAGGGTTACAGTGGGCATGCTCTTACACTTAGTAGCACAGGGATGTTTGGGATGCACTATGACTACAATGACACAAGGTTATACTGGGCATGTTCATACACTGTAACAAAGGGCTTGTTGGATGCACTGACTCAAATTACACAAGGTGGCAGTGGGTATGCCCATACACTTAGTAGCACAGGGCTGTTTGGGATGCACTCCGATTCTAACCACAGAAGGCCACAGTGTGCATGCTCATACACTTACATGTACAGAACACATTGTAATGGGCTCCTATTGTAAACACACATGTTTGCAGCTATGTACATCTTACCTGTCAGTATATATGCACATCATACTGGTATTCTATCTGATACCTGTATGTGGCCTGTAAATGAAATATCTGTGTCTGTGCTGTGTGATAGACATACATATATGTACATGAAGTACTGACATATATATGTTAAGTATACACATTCATGCATGTGCGAACATGACAGACAATAGGTTACCTGGGACACAAAGGTGGATGCTACCTACAGCATGTGTCGAACACCTTGCTGCCGTGAATGGCATTCATTGATAGCAGGTTGTGGACAGTGGCATTATACATGGAACAGTGGCATGTGCAAGCATAATGTGTGAGCCACATTGTGTAATGGTACTGAGGTGCAGGTGTTAAGATGACCTCTCCCAGCTGTGTTAGTAGTTGTCATTATTAGCAGAACTGCTACCCTAAGTATATCTCACATTGATCATACACAAAATTTCTGCTGCTGTCCGTCACCTTACATGAATCATTTGCTACCAATAACATTACTACCACTCACAGTGATGTTATGGTACGAGTGGCAACTGCTAGACCAAAACAATGAGCCAATGTCCTGCTGTTATTATGAGGTTGTCCAGTATCTGTCATTTTAGGCTGTCATGACTGAATGACAAGCCTTCAACACAGAGCACATGCATCCATGTTGCACATGTGTGTGGATAATACCTAGGTTGCATTTACCCATATAGCCGCATTCCAAGGCAAATGTCCTACACCCAGAAGTAACACCCTGATACCTACAAGACAATTGCATTGGATGCTTATGCTAACCAGTGCTACATGTGCTGCTTTAGTAATCCATTTGCTCAATGTAGAACCTACAATGGGGAATACTGACATCTGTGCAGTGAGGAACTCCTGGCTGAAGGGTCTGTAGTGCACAATTGCACTACCACCATATAACTCAGATCCAGACATGTGGGCCATAACAGTGGTATAGACCATTCTAGGTGGTGGTGTACACATATTCATAAAGGCTACTCACATGTAAAGACCACTACTCTGACATAACACATCACAGATGAGTCAGGTACAGGTGACGGTGGCAAATACTGCATTTTAGGTTGTATCCTCATATACATCCACCACCTTGTCCCCAGACTACAAACACACATCCATATGTGGTATAAATAGTATGGTAGACCACCAGATAACCCTCGACTGGTGGGCTGTACCAAGGCCTACATCAACTGTGCAAAGTACCCATGTACAGACACAGCTGCATAATGTGTTATGCAATGCAATAATACCACTGTTTGTAACCAGCTCAGTTGTACACATGCCAGGGTCCTTCAGATGTTGTCAGCATTAACACGGTCGACTGTTTCTGTTCAGCAGTAAACAACACCCTCATGGTTGGATATGACCTAACTGTACCTGCCCTGGATATGTACATCCCACACTCATACAACATAAATGACATTACTATAGCTTTCGTTATCCTTTCTACATACAGGTGGCTACAGTCATTACACAAATGCACATGGCAGATAGCATGCTAACAGTACATGATGTTTGATATCTATGTTAACATAGGTAATATTCCTTCTCTACTGGTCACCCATGACACCTATCTTATCATACAGCACCCCATGTGGCATGTATGTCATTATACTTGTCCACCTAATGCAATGCCTACAAACATACCCAAACAACAGGATCATAGGACCTACAGAAGGCCTGTATTGACAGACTCAGGGAATTCCAGCTCTGCTCTGTATGTTCCTGAGTAGTCACAGGTGATATGTTCATGACATGTACAGCCATGTGTGGCCACAGCTCCTACATATACCCCATGTCAACAATTGCAAGCCATGTATGCTGTGTGCTGTCTGGGCATTAGCCTTAGTTACCACAATAGCCAGTACATGCTGGGGTGAGATGTTTACAAGCCACAGACCTCACCTATGCTTGAATGAGTGTACTGCCTAGCTCTAACAGAGCACATTGCTGGCACTCTTCCAGTAAACCTGAGGTGTGTGTGGCAAATATGATGTGCTCACTGTTGACCATTACAGTGCCCTGGCTTCACCATGGCACTGACAAGTAACAGTTTGTAGAAGCATGCCATGAAATAATGCTGTGTGTGTCTCACTGATATGTGCTGTTGTCATATATGTACACTTGGCTACTCGATGAAGGTGGTGGTGTCTTACTAGTACATGAATACAACATCCATTATGGTGTAATGCTTGGCTATGTTTCACACATGGCATGGGGAAGGTGTGGAATGTATCCTCGACCTGCTAGTGCACTTACTGATGTAGACCGCATATGTGTCTGATGTTTGAAGGTGACTGTTGTCTTAGTACATCATGCTGTTCCAGTAGAGCTTCAACATTGCCAACTGTATTTGGTGATATGCTCTAAGTACCGTAAGCCGTACATGAGGTATGGACAGATGTCTGGACATGACTACTAAGTGGTGGGGCTTCTTTGCAGATGAATGATTACTGAGGACAGCCCAGTGGTGTGCTACAACCATTCCTACAATAACCTGTGTAACTGCTAAGGTCAGGTTTTCTTAATTGAAGTGGAAGACAGACAATGTAGACTGCTATAATGGTGACACTGAAGGCAAACCTCATGATACCTGTAACAGTAATACCTCCCCTGTGCATATATTGTGCATATATCAGCACAGTTGGCAAAGGAAAGAGTCAGTAAGCTCTGTACCTGATGCGATAGTGCTGTACTTCTGTAACACATATCATGAGACAGGCAGGTGTTTGATTCACAGTACTGGAACATGAGGGTGTGTGTGTGTCCATATATGTCACATATGGTTAAGAATACATCCCATATGTTTTCACTCTCCTGAACACTGTTGTTGACACCAGTACAGAGTGAAGTGTAGAAAGAAAGGCATAGGCAGGTGGTTGAACCTCACACATATAAAGTGTCTGTATGTGTGTGACATAGGTGTATATCTTTGTGAATGCCACAGTGTGTGTGTGTGTGTGTGTGTGTGTGTGTGTGTGTGTGTGTGTGTGTGTGTGTGTGTGTGTGTGTATGTGTATGGCTGTCCGTGTGTATGGCTGCCCGGTCCCTGGAGTGAGGCTGTATTTTACCATAGTGAAATGTTAATGCCCCCTCTCCCATCCACTCAATGCAATCTAGCATCCTTGTTGATATCATCAGTCGTAGACGGGCATTCTAACTGCCTGTTAACATGTACACCCTGGGGTGTGACCTGTTGTAATATAGCCTACTGATGGACCCCCTCCCCCTACTCACTGCACTGGAGTATCCCTGTCAATGTCCTTGATGTTAGGTCATTCCGATCACCTGTACATGTGTAATCTCTGTGGCACATCTTGTAATTGCATAGTACTATAATGATGATACACACATAGGCAGGGGTTTTCATCTGAAAACTGGCAACTGTGCGTGTCTTTGTGTGTCAGAGTGTGTGTTACTGTCTGTGAATCCCTGAGTGTGTGGGTGTGTCTGTGTTTGCATGCTGTCATGGCAGTGGGTATTACTGCTTCCCAATGAGAAGCCACTATTTCCACTGGCCTTTACCCTTAACATCCAGCATACCACTCTTTTACCACCACCCTACTCCAGGGAACTATACCTGTGATGTCACCCACTATGGTTGTGACGGCTCTGAACACAGTAGCTTACTACACAGCTATCATGCTCTTGGATCATTAGAACAGTAAACATAATTGAAACATGGGAGAATATAACTGTGATGTGGAAGCTACAAAGTGCATGCAGGTATTGTCATACTGACCTGTGGGTAGTCAACATGTACATATGGGAAACTAACCGCAAAAAACAACATCCCCCGCCACATGCAACTACACCTGAAAGAGGAAGGCAGAACGTCAAGATAAACATGCTGTTAGTGTTGTTACACATGATACATACTGTTAAACGTACAAAATGCATTCTAAAACTATAATACATGGTTTGTCTGCTGCCTGTCAACAATATTAATCCACAATTGGCTACCAAGTATGTTTACCTTGTGCATCACAAAAATAAAATTGCCTGAATCTCCTTGTGTTCTGACTGTGCTTCTCAAACATTTTGGAAATATAGAGTATATTTTAGAGCATTTATTATAACTGTAATTGCCTTAATAGTGCTGCAACTCAAGTGCTCTAGGTTGCACTGCATCTGAATTGTTTGTGTGTTTTAGCTGCTTTTCTGTATATATAGACTTCCCTGTATATGTAGAGTAGCTACTTATTTTGCTGTATTACTGCCTCTTAAATCATCTTTCCATTGTACACCTGCCTTGCTTCATTTAAAAAGTTTTAAATTCCTAATTTTGTAGAGTTGTAATTGCATTTACTGTTTAGGACTACACGCTCAAGTGTGTTAGCCTTTTCTGTGTTTACTTACTGTATTATTGCATTGTTTAGCCTGTTTTAAAAACAAAAAAAAACACTATCTTGTTTGCTCATTTCCCACCTTTCCCAGCCAGTCCATATCCCAGGCTTTGCTTGTCTCAGGACTTTATTTTCTGTGTTCAGAGCTATCCAGACCTTGCTGTGGTAGATGGAAGTCCTACTGCTTACCAGTGGGAGTGGTGAGCATTGTACTGCCTATCTAACGCTAGAGGAGTGGTTTCCAGCTCTGAAATTGTAATTGTATTAGCCTTTTTTGGCTGATTTCTATCCCTTTCAACTTTCTGGCTTAAAACGCGTGTGTTTGCACATTTTTCACATCGTGCAGCACTGCAAGGCTACAGTTAAACTATTCCAGGTGCCAGAAAGTCTGCTCTTCAAATTTTCCCTTAGAACTAGCTGGTTTCTCAGTAGTAGCACTAAAATCTGAACCCCGTGTGACTAGCACTTGCTCTAGAACCTGCTGGAAAGCAGTAGGAAGCCTGAAACTGATACAAGCACTCAACTCTCCTTGTCAATAAGTATAAATTAATCGTAGGCATTAAACAGTCTATAATTGCACAGTACCTCGCAAAGGTAAGGGAAAATAGCCCTTATACTTTCAAAAAAGGCACCTAAACAGGCATGTCCAAGGGTCAGCTTTTGGTGATTTCACCTGTCCACCTGGTGAATCTGGGCATACTGGGGCAATGCAGCAACTGCCTCATGTACATAGACAATCCTCTCCTCCTACCACCCAACACTACAACCTGGGAGAGATGCACTTACATAGTCAAACAGGAAGCAAAGCTCTCTCCGGCCAGGATTGTGCTAGACAGTCAAGAGGAGAAGGTTAACACCTGCACTACACCTCAAGTAACTCATAGCCCTTCAAAACCCACGCCATCAACACCCACACATAGCAACACTAAACCCACATATGCAGAGGACCTTAATATTAACCTGACTAAGCAACAAGGACCTCCGAAGTTGAAACGCAAACAAACACCAGTCACAACCAAAGTGACACATAGCTCACAACACCAGTGTGCCACTCAACAACAGTCCCTAAGGCAAGACAATGTACCCAACACTTTAGTCATAGGTAACTCTATAGTCAGGCACACTGATGTCCAACTCACCAGGCTGAACAAGGAGAAAATTACAGTTAGCTGCCTGTCGGGTGCCAGGATCCTCCACATAACACATGCACTCAAGTCACTCCACAAAAAGTGCAAATATTACTCTGTCATTGTCCATGCTGGAGTGAATAACTTGAGACGTACCTCCCTGGACTACATGAAAAGTGACATGGAAGAGCTCTTGGATCATGTGGCCCAGGGAGGCATGACCCTAGCCCTGAGTAGCATCCTGCCTTCACCCAGAATGATACCCAGTATAAGAACAAAATGATTGACTTCAACAATTGGCTAAGCTTCTGGTGTTATTCAAAGGAGATCCAGTATCAGTCTGCCTGGGAAGACATGCTCCACAAACCACAATGTTTTGCCAGAGATGGTCTGCACCTGTCACCCCTGGGATTCAGGTTACTGGTTAAAGCTCTTGCCACCCCTATAGTGCCTTTTTAGGCAAGATTCAATCACTTTCCTCACTTATCTAGAGGAAAATAGTTTTTTATTCAGGCATGTCCAAGGGTCAGCTCCCAGTGTTTTCCCCTGTCTATCTGATGAATCTGGGCATCTTGAGGCAATGTAGAAATTGCCTCATGTACACAGACAACCCTCTCCTCCTACCACCTAACACTACAACATGTGAGAGATGCACTTATCTAGCCAAACTGGAGGTAAAGCTCTCACCAACCAAGACTGAACCTGACAGTCATGAGGAGAAGATAAACATTTGCACCACACCACACTCATCACGTAGTCTCACTACATCTACACCACCAAAATCCACACATAGAAACTGAAAAACATTCACGGAGGCTCTCAATAATAATCTGCCTAAGCAACAGAGACTTCCAAAGCAGAAACACAAGCAACCTCCATCCCCCAGCACAACGCAAATGACATATAGCCCACAGATTCAGTGTGTCACTCAAACACAGCCAATAAGGCAAAACAACATACCCAACACACTAGTCATAGGTGACTCTATAGTCAGGCACACTGATGTCCCACTCACCAGGCTAAACAAGGAGAAGGTTACTGTCAGCTGCCTGTCGGGTGCCAGGATCCACTACATAACCCACGCACTCAGGTCACTCCACAACAAGAACAAATATGACTCTGTCATTGTCCATGTTGGTGTGAATGACCTGAGACGTACCTCACTGGACTACATTAAAAGAGACGTGGAAGAGCTCTGCGATCTTGTAGCCCAGGCAGGTATGACCCTAGCCCTGAGTAGCATTCTGCCATCGCCCAGAATGATATCGCAGTACAAGGACAAAAAGATTGATTTCAACAACTGGCTAAGCTTCTGGTGTCATTCAAAGGGGATCCAGTATCTGTCTGCTTGGGATGACATGGTCGACAGACCACGATGCTTTGCTACAGATGGCCTGCACCTGTCACCCCTAGGATTCCAGATACTGGCTAAGGCTCTTGCTGCCCCTATAGTGCCTTTTTTAGGCAGGGTTCAAGTAAAAAATTCACCACCATAACAGGAACAGGCAAGCAAAAACTGAGGGTAATGCTACTCAATGCTAGAAGTCTAAATTTCAAAATGCACTCACTCGAGGCACTCCTTAAAATGGAGAACATTGATATCTGTGCAGTGACTGAGATCTGGTTTAAGGCTCCAGAGAGCACCCCTGCACTACCAGGCTATAACTCATACCACACTTTTCGGCCATCTAACCTGGACCGAAACACCAAAGGTGGGGGTGTGTCCATATTCATTAAGGATATCCACACCTCCAGGCTAGTTGCTCAGCATAATGCATCTGAGATTATCCAAGTGCAACTAACTCTTGGCAAAACTGCAATCCAAATTGTAGCTTGCTACAGATCCCCCACCATGCCCCAGGATTCCCACTCCTCTTTTCTTGATGTACTGGAAAATATTAGGGTTCAACCAAACACCCTAATAATGGGCGACTTCAACTATCCCACCCTTAACTGGGAAAACTACTCATGTACTAACTCCTTAGCGCAACACTTTCTGGAATTCATAAACTCCAATGCCCTAGATCAACTTATCCACACCCCCATCAGGGGCAACAATATCCTAGACCTAGTCATTACCAACATGAGTGACCGGTGTTCCACACCTGAAGTCATCTCCTCGTTGGTCCGATCCGACCATAAGCTAATCACCCTTGATATCCACATCCCACCCCCACCCCCCATTAAGGAAACCACAGTAAGAAATTTCTCCAAATCCAACTTAATGCTTCTTAAGACAGAAGTAGTGAACTTCATGACACCCATGCAGATGGACAATACAGTTACAACTGCTGAATCCTACACAAATGCGCTCTATAAGCACCTACATGAGTGCATGGATTGTGCTAACCCAAACAGAACCAAGATGCTATCCTCCAAAAAAAGGAAGCCAATCTGGTGATCCCCTGCCATAAACAAACTGTACAACAGAAGGAAGAAACTGTTGCAAAAGAGAGTAAAATCCCATGAGTGGAGGAGCTCCCTGGTCAGCCTCAGTAAGAAGCTGAGATCCCTTACAAGATCCTCCAAAGCTAGCTATGAAAATAAAATTGCCACTAATTCCAAGGACAACCACAAAGCATTCTATAGCTATGTCAAGAATCTCAATGGCAACACCCAGATCTGCTCTGAGTTACAGCACAAAGGCATGAAAATGACAGAACCAACTGATATTGCCAACATCCTGGCAGATAGGTTCAGTGCTAACTTTACCCCCTCACCCCCTAAAGGGCCCATATCTATACAGGAAGAATGTAGAGTCCCTGTAATCACAACTACGCAGGTGAAAGCTGCACTGTCTAAAGCCAAAAAAACACAACATCCATGGGACCAGACAACATCCTAGGCTGCGTTTTACACGAACTTCAGAATGAACTGGCTCCCCACTTAAGCACCATGTTCAATAATAGCCTCACATCAGGCTTTGTGCCCACTGAATGGCGCACAGCAACAATTATCCCACTCCACAAAGGGGGAGCCACCACTGATCCCGGGAAGTATAGACCTATTAGCCTGACATGCCTGGTCTGCGAAGCCATGGAACGTATTATCATGGAACTCATAAACAAAGACATTGGTAACCTCCAAACTCTGGATCCCACCCAGTTCAGGTTTGTGAAAGGCAGATCATGCCTACTGAACCTGATCGACTTCTTTGAGGCAGTCACCAAAGCCGTAGCTGAGGGTAAAGAGGTTCACACAGCCTATCTTGACCTCGCCAAGGCTTTCGATACCATCCCCCATTCTGGAATTATAGCTAAACTCAATAAACTAGGCATAAATCCCTACATCACAAGATGGGTTGCCAACTGGCTCACTGACAGAACCCACACTGTAAAAGTTGCAGACTCCAAGTCTGACCTCAAACCAGTGACAAGTGGAGTACCACAGGGTTCCATCCTGGGACCGCTCCTGTTTGGTATCTACTTCTCTGAAGTACAGGCTAAAACAGAAGGCCTCTGGCTAACAAAGTTCGCAGATGACTGCAAACTAGAAGCCATAGTCAAGTCCCCAAATGATGTGAACATCCTACAGAAGGGCCTCTCTGAGACAGATGACTGGTGTCAGAGCCATGGCCTCAAGCTCAATGCCACAACGTGCAGTGTCATCCCCTTTGGTAAAAACTCTGTACCCATGAACTACCACATAAGCAGCAATCTACTTAACACCGGATGCGTGATAAGAGACCTTGGAACCCAGGTGGACAGTAGTCTCTCCTTTGATAGTCACATCGCCACAGTAGTCAGGAAGTCTTCTACATGGCACACCTCATCATAAAAGAGTTCGCATCCAGGAAAAAAGAGGTCATCGTTACCCTCTACTCATCACTCATTAGATCCATTATAAAGTACAATGCCCCTTTTGGAATGTACCTCACAAGACATCTGCAGCAACTGGAAATTCCACAGAAGTACCTCACAAAGAGGATTACTGGACTCAAACAAATGCCCTACACTGACCGCCTCAAAAAACTCCAGCTTTGCTCCGTAGCATATCGCCTACTCAGAGGTGATCTCTGCTTAACATATAAAGCTATGTCAAACCCAGAGCTGTTGGACATGCTACACCTAAAGACATCCCAATCCCTCCGAGCTACACGCTCTAGGGACCTAAATATTGTCACCACAATAAACAGGACATGCTGGAGGGATAGATTCCTATCCCAGAGACTTCCCATACTCTGGAACAGGCTACCGATCTATGTCAAGCAAAGTTCTTCATTAGCACTCTTCAAGAAAAATCTTGATGAGTGGATGGGAAATAGGAAATACACCCCGGGGATCACTTCTGTGTCTCTGCTCATCAGTGGCACAGGAAAATAACTTTCTTGGGTGGCATAAGCCAGGGAACCTTGTTGGCTAGGCTTGCATAGGCCCTTGGGCAGATAGCCTAGTACCTACCTATGAACCTATGAACCTATGATAAAACCACCACCGTAACAGATACAAGCATGCAAAATCTGAAGGTAATGCTACTCAATGCTGGAAGTCTAAACCTCAAAATGCACTCTCTTGAGGCACTCCTAAAAATGGAGAACATCAATATCTGTGCAGTAACTGAGACCTAGTTCAAGGCTCCAGAAAACACCCCTGCAATACCAGGGTACAACTCTTACCACACTTTTTGGCCACAAGACCAAGACCGAAACACTAAAGGTGGAGGAGTGTCCATATTCACCAAGGATAATCACACCTCCAAGCTAGTTGCTCAACACAATGCATCTGAAAATTCTCCAGGTGCAACTAACACTAGGTAAGACTGCAATCCAAATTGTAGCTTGCTACAGATCCCCCACCATGCCCCAAGAATCTCACTACACCTTTCTAAACATACTGGAAAATATTAAGATATAACCAAACACCCTAATACTGGGTGAATTCAACTACCCTGCCATTAACTGGGAAAACTACTCGGGTACCAACTCCTTTTCCCAACGGTTCTTGGAATTCATAAATTCCAATGCCCAGGATCAACTAATCCATTGTCCCACCAGGGGCTCCAATATCCTAGACCTGGTAATTACCAATATGGAAGACAGATGCTTCACACCAGTGGTCACCCCCTCATTGGTCAGGACTGACCATAAGCTAATCACCGTTGACATCCACATCCCACCCCCACCCCCCACCCCCCCGTAAGGAAACCTCCTTAAAATAACTTCACCAAAGCCAACTTCAGAAGTGACAAACTTCATGACACCCATGCAGACAGGATCTGAAAGTTTGACTGCAGAATCCTACACTAAGGCACTGTACGAAAACATCCACTCGTGCATGAATCATACCATCCCAAATAGAACCAAGATGCTCTTCTCCAAAAAAAGTAAGCCACTCTGGTGGTCCCCTGCTATAAACAAACTATACAGCAGAAGGAAGACACTGTTTCAGAAAAGAGGAAAATCCCAGGATGCAAAAAACTCCCTCACCAGCCTCAGTAAGAAGCTGAGATCCCTCATAAAATCCTCAAAAGCTAGTTACGAAAATAAAATTGTCAAAGATTCCAAAGAAAACCACAAGGCATTCTATAGTTATGTCAAGAATCTAAATGGCAATGCTCAGATCTGCTCTGAGCTACAACAGAATGGATTTAAATATACTGATCCCAAGCATATTGCCAATATCCTGGCAGATCGATTTAGTGCCAACTTCGCCACCTCTCACCCCCTAAAGGGCCAATCTCAATACCAAAAGATTGTCAAATTCCTGTAATCACGGCCACACAGGTAGAAACCGCACTCTCCAAAGCTAAGAATACAGCATCCATGGGACCAGATGATATCCCAGACTGTTTACTACATGAACTACAAAATGAACTGGCACCTCACCTAAGTGTCATTTTTAATCATTGCCTCACCTCAGGCTTCATGCCCACTGAGCGGCACACAGCTACAGTTATCCCACTCCACAAGGGGGGATCCACCTTGGATCCCAGGAAGTACCATCCCATCAGTCTGACTAGCCTGATCTGCACGGTCATGGAACTTATAAACAAAGGCATAGACAACCTTCAAACACTGAACCCGACCCAGTTTGGGTTTGTGAAGGGCCGATCTTGTCTCTTGAATCTGATTGACTTCTTCGAATCAGTCTCCAGAGCTGTGGACGAGGGTAAGGCGGTCTACACAGCCTATCTGGACCTCGCCAAGGCCTTCACCACCATCCCCCACTCTGGAATCATAGATAAACTTACTAAGCTGGGCAGAAATCCCTACATCACTTGATGGGTCACCAATTGGCTTACTGACAGAACCCAGACTGTAAAGGTAGCCGACTCCAAATCCAGCTCCAGACAAGTGACAAGTGGAGTACCTCAAGGTTCAGTCCTGGGACCACTCTTGTTTGGCATCTACTTCTCTGAAGTACAGGCCAACACTAAGGGACTCTGGCTAACAAAGTTTGCAGACAACTGCAAACTGGGAGCCATTATTGAATCCCCAAATAATGTGGATGTTCTACAAAAGGGCCTTACATATACAGATGCCTGGTGCCAGAGCCATGGGCTCAAGCTTAATGCCAAGAAATGTATAGTTAGCCACTTTGGGAAAAAACATGTACCCATGAATTACCACATAGGTGGCAGTACACTAAACATCAAAAGTGTGATGAGAGACTTAGGGACACAGGTAGACAGTGGTCTCACTTTCGATAACCACATCACCACAACAGTCAGGAAATCTTTTTATGTGGCACACCTCATCACTAAGGACTTGTCATCCAGAAAAAATGAGGTCATTGTCCTACTGTACTCATCCCTCATTAGACCCATTATAGAGTATAATGCCTCATTTGGTATGTACCTCACAAGATATTTGCAACACTGGAAAGGCCACAGAAATACCTCACTAAAAGAATCACAGGCGTAAAGAAGATGCCATATGATGACCATCTAAAAAAACTCCAGCTATACTCTGTGGCATATCATCTACTCAAAGGTGATCTCTGCTTACCATACAAGGCCATGTCAAACTCTGAGCTGTTGGACATGCTCCACTTAAAGAAATCCCAATCCCTCAGAGCCACATGCTCCAGGGATCTAAACCTTGTCATCACAATGAACAAAACATGCTGGAGGGATAGGTTCCTAACCAGAGACTCCCAGGGTTGGGAGGGTGGCCTAACGGTTAAAGTGTTTGCCTTACAAACACAAAGTGCAGGGTTTGATTCTCACAAAGGATAATTGGCTAAGTTTAAAATGGCTCGCAAGGGCAGTTAGCTTAGTATGAACCTATCTATATGAAAGTAGGTAACCTAAATTTAGGGCTATACTGCTCAGACAAGCTCCACGTGGGTTTACAGAGTGGTCCTAGCAGCAAGGAACTCGAAAAAGTGACTACCTTCTGGATTTAAGTATCTTTGCTTTTTTTTCACTGAAAATAGCTTCTGCTGCTTACTTTAAACTAGCCTGAACTGTTTTTTTACTGATTACTGCATTTATTTTAAAAATTGTACTTAAAGTTACATTTAGTCGAATTTAGTCGAAAGTTTGCTTGTTTGTTTGTTTAATTGAACTGTGGAGGCTGCCCACTAAAGTGTGCTAGCCTGTGTAACTAATTTATCACTGTCTCTGCATTTTCTGTGTATTTCTGCAAAAAAAAAAAACAAAAAAATAATCCTTGTTTTCCCGCCTTTTCGACTAGTTTAGACCAGTATACAGCCATTGCTGTATTCTGGGCTGTGGTGTAGTTCCTGTGTTGTCCATTACCTTACTTGGATATAAGGAAGTTTCTTTGCTCACCAGTGGGAGTGGGGAGCCTTGAGCAGCCTACCTATCCTTGGGGGAAGTGACCTCAGCACAAGAAGTTGTTAGTAATTGGTTGTTTGGGACCATTCCTAGCTCTTTTGTAGTTCACTGCTTAAAATCCGACTCTGGGCATTTTTTTCTGGCTATACTGCTCAGACAAGCTCCACGTGGGTTTACAGAGTGGTCCTAGCAGCAAGGAACTTGAAAAAGCGACTACCTTCTGGATTTAAGTATCTTTGCTTTTTTTTCACTGAAAATAGCTTCTGCTGCTTACTTTAAACTAGCCTGAACTGTTTTTTTACTGATTGCTGCATTTATTTTAAAAATTGCACTTAAAGTTAAATTTAGTCGAATTTAGTCGAAAGTTTGCTTGTTTGTTTGTTTAATTGAACTGTGGAGGCTGCCCACTAAAGTGTGCTAGCCTGTGTAACTAATTTATCACTGTCTCTGCATTTTCTGTGTATTTCTGCAGAAAAAAAAAAAAAAACAAAAAAAAATCCTTGTTTTCCCGCCTTTTTCGACTAGTTTAGACCAGTATACAGGCATTGCTGTATTCTGGGCTGTGGTGTAGTTCCTGTGTTGTCCATTACCTTACTTGGATAAAAGGAAGTTTCTTTGCTCACCAGTGGGAGTGGGGAGGCTTGAGCAGCCTACCTATCCTTGGGGGAAGTGACCTCAGCACAAGAAGCTGTTAGTAATTGGTTGTTTGGGACCATTCCTAGCTCTTTTGTAGTTCACTGCTTAAAATCCGCCTCTGGGCATTTTTTTCTGGCTATACTGCTCAGACAAGCTCCACGTGGGTTTACAGAGTGGTCCTAGCAGCAAGGAACTCGAAAAAGCGACTACCTTCTGGATTTAAGTATCTTTGCTTTTTTTTCACTGAAAATAGCTTCTGCTGCTTACTTTAAACTAGCCTGAAATTCTGTTGAGTACCCATTTCCCTATAGGTCCTTTCTGACTCAGTTACACAGCAATCTTTTTCACTATTTCTAGCATGTCGAAGGGTCAGTTGCTGGCATCCTCTCCTGTTCAGCTGGTGAATCTGGGAATCTTGAGGCAATGTTACAATTGCCTCATGTACACAGACAACCCTCTCCTCCTCCCAACAAATACATGCGAGAGATGCAACTATATAGCCAAACTGGAGGCTGAGCTCTCTCAATTCAGTACTGGCAAGACCAGTCAGGAGGATAAGGTAACCACGCACACCACAAACCCAGTCTCACATAGAACTATCACAACTGCAAACCAAACACATAAACACACAAAAACATACTCGGAGGCGCTGATTAAAAATCTACCAAAACAACAGAGGCCTCCAAAGCAGACACCCAAGCAACCACCACCTCAAGATATAGCAAATGCAACACATAGTTCACAAAGTCAGTGTGCTAAACAGTCACAGCCCTTAAGGCCAAACAACATGCCAGACACACTTGTAATAGGTGACTCCATAGTCAGGCACGACGTCCCGCTCACCAGACTGAACAAGGAGAGGGTCACAGTAAGCTGCCTGTCGGGAGCTAGAATCCGCCACATAACACAAGCACTCAGGTCACTCCACAGCAAGTACAAATATGACTCAGTCATTGTACATGCAGGTGTGAACGACCTGAGACGCACCTCCCTGGACTACATGAAAAGAGACATAGAGGAGCTCTCTGATTATGTAGCCCAGGCTGGTATGACCCTGACCCTGAGCAGCATCTTACCCTCACCAAGAATGATGCCACAGTACAAAGACAAAATGATCAGTTTTAACAATTGGCTTAATTACTGGTGTCATTCTAAGGGGATCCAGTGTCTGTCTGCTTGGGATGACATGCTTGACAAACCACGCTGCTCGAAGGGATGGTTTGCACCTGTCACCACTGCTTCCGGATATTGGCCAAGGCTCTTGCCACCCCCATAGTGCCTTTTTAGGCAAGCCTCAAATGACAAACCTATCTCCCTAGAAAACACAAGTGGAAAAAACTAAGGGTAATGCTGCTGAATGCCAGAAGTCTAAACCTCAAGATGCACACCCTCAAGCCCTCCTCAGTATGGAGAACATCGATGTCTGTGCAGTGACTGAAACCTGGTTCAAGGCTCCTGAGAGCACCCCAGCACTATCAGGTTTTACCTCATATCATGCTTTCTGGCCCCAAAACTTGGACAGAACCACAAAAGGGGAGTATCCATTTTCATCAAAGATACCCACACCTCCAGGTTAGTGGCAACGCACGGCATCGGAGACTATCCAGGTGCAACTAACCATAGGCAAAACTGCCTTACAGTTTGTAGCATGCTACAGACCACCCTCTCAAACTCAGGAACCCCACACAGCCTTCCTGAAGACACTGAAGAGTATGAATGTCTCTCCAAATACCATCATTTTGGGAGACTTCAACTACCCAAACATAGACTGGGAACATTACTCAAGCCCCAACACTCTAGCCCAAAGGTTCTTAGAATTCATAAACTCAAATGCAATGGAACAACTAGTCACCATTCCCACAAGAGGAGACAATATACTAGACCTGATCATCACAAACATGGGGACAAAATGCTCCACACCGGAAGTACATCCCTCTTTGGTAAGATCAGACCATAAATTAATCTCACTGGAAATCCACATCCCGCCCCCACCCCCTGCACAAAAGACCACAGTGAAGAACTTCTCAAAAGCAAACTTCACACTTCTTAAGACTGAAGTGGTATCTTTCAAGGCCCCTGGGCCAGTGGAAACCACAACCCACACTGCTGAATCCTTTGCAAATGCCTTCTATGGGCACCTTCAAGAAATCATGGATCATGCAATCCCAAATAAAACCAAGACCCATTCCCCGAAAGGCAGGCGACCGGTCTGGTGGACCCCAGCCATAAACAAACTTTACAACAGAAGGAGGAAGCTACTACATGACAGAGCAAAATCCCTAAAAGGAAAGGCATCTCTGATCAGTACTAGCAAAAAACTACGATCACTCATAAAATCATCCAAGGCCAACTTTGAGAGAAAAATCAAATGACACAAAAGACAATCACAAGACCTTCTTTAGCTATGTTAGAAACCTGGGTGGAAACTCCCAGATATGCTCAGAGTTAGTCCAAAATGACACAAAATACACTGAACCCACTGACATTGCCAACATTCTGGCAGACAGGTTCAGTGCAAATACCCCCCCCCCCCAAAAGGTGAAATAACTATCCCAGCTGAGTGTAGCCTCCCTAACATCTCAGATGCCCAGGTGAGAGCCGCCCTCTCTAAAGCTAAAAACACAGCATCAATGGGACCGGATGGTGTCCCGGGCTGTGTGCTACATGAACTCCAAGAGGAACTAAACCCACACATAAGGCTGCTGTTTAATCTTAGCCTTACCACAGGATACGTACCCAAAGAGTGGGGTACGGCAACAGTGGTCCCACTTCACAAAGGCGGTGCTTCTACGGACCCTGGAAATTACCGCCCCATAAGCCTGACGAGCCTGGTCTGCAAAGCTATGGAGAGGATCATTATGGAACTCATAAACAAAGACATTGGGGACCTACAGACATTGTATCCTACCCAATTTGGCTTTGTCAAGGGCAGATCCTGCCTTCTGAACTTGGTCGACTTTTTTGAAACAGTCACTAAGGCCATTGATGAGGGTAAGGCAGTTCACACAGCCTACCTTGACCTTGCAAAAGCCTTTGACACAATACCCCACTCGGGCATCATATACAAACTCACCAGCTTAAATGTAAACCCATATGTCACAAGATGGGTTGCAAACTGGCTCAAGGACAGAACCCACAGGGTCAGAGTTGCTGGAGCTATGTCAGACACTAAGCCAGTCTGGCGGTGTCCCACAGGGCTCAGTCCTGGGACCCCTCTTGTTCGGCATTTATTTTTCCGAGGTATAGGCAAACATAGGAGGATTGTGGCTGACAAAGTTCGCAGATGACTGCAAACTGGGTGCCATAATTGATACTCCAGCGGACACAAACATCCTTCAGAGAGGCCTCATAGAAACGGATAATTGGTGCCAGAGCCATGGCCTTAAGCTAAACGCCAAAAAATGTATAGTCATACCCTTTGGGAAAAACAAGGTACCAACAAATTACCACATAGGCGGTAATCCATTAAGAGGTAATCAGGGACCTAGGGACCCAGGTTGACAGTAACCTCTCATTTGACACTCACATTGCCAAAGTGGTTAGGAAGACCTTCTATATTGCCCACCTTATCATGAAGGGTTTCACATCTAGATCAAGAGAGGTCATTGTGCTCCTGTACTCTTCTCTTATCAGGCCAATGATTGAGTACAATGTCCCATTTGAGATGTATCTCACCTGACACCTGCAGCAGTTGGAAAGACCCCAAAAGTTCCTCACCAAGAGGATAAAGGGTCTTAAACATATGTCATATGCTGCCCGACTGAAAAAACTCCAGCTCTATTCAGTCGCATACCGCCTACTCAGAGGTGATCTGTGCCTGACGTACAAGGCCATGTCCAATCCTGAATTAATGGACATGCTCCACCTCAGAAAATCCAAATCCACCAGAGCCATGAGAACAAGTGACTTAAACCTCAACACAGAAATAAATAGAATGTGCTGGAGGGACAGATTCATAACCCAGAGGCTCCCTACACTCTGGGACAGAATCCCAGTCCATGTTAGGCAGAGCCCCTCACTGACTCTATTCAAGAGAAATCTCGACGAGTGGATGGAAGATCGTAGGTTTACCCCGGGGGTCATCTCTTTGTCACTACTAGACAGAGGCATAGTACCCTAAAAGGGCGTAGTATTCTCATCCTAAGGGGTGGTGTAAGCCACATACACTCTGGCTAGGCTTATAAATGCGCTAGGGCAGATAGCCTAGTACGAACCTATGAACCTATGAACCTATACTCTGGAAAAGACTGCCCATACATGTCAAGCAGAGCACCTCCTTGGCCCTCTTCAAAAGGAACCTTGATGATTGGATGAGAGATAAGACATTCACCCCGTGGATCATGTCAGTCACCCTGCTAGACAGGGGTCCAGAAAAGTAAATATTGTGGGAAGAAATATCCAGGGAATTGTTATGGCTAGGGTTGTATAGGCCCTAGGGCTGATAGCCTAGTACCAACCTATAAACCTATGAATCAGACCATATGAGCATGTCCCTGCACTGATGGTGTGAATGACAGGGATGCTGCACAGGCATCATCATATGTACAGGGTGATAATGTTTGCCAGAGGCCTAGGCTGCACCATTGGATGACATCATGTGTGTGTGTTAGGGCCTGTGATATCATTGGGCATGGGTGGATGTTATCCGTGTGTGTGTTGAGGTGCAATACATTTGTTTCTGGTGTGTGTGTGTGTATGCATGCACACAGGTCTGGCATGTGGCTGGCCTACACAGGGGAATTTTTGACAGCTACAGACTGTACAAGGCAGGTTTCACAGTTCACCATGTCCGGCCACAGCCACATGACCTGCTCCTGCCAGGGGTTGCACAAGCACTACAAGGCAGAGGTCCAGAGTTGGTACTGTCTGATGACACATGTCCACTGGAATCGTGTCCCTGTTGAGACCATCCAGGACCATGTGCATGTGGCCTGCTATGTCTTGGTATGGATGGCACAGCACCAGCTGCACTGCTGCTGCTACCGCCACTATGTGAGCGGGCATCTGCAGTAGCATGTTCACGTAGGCCTTCAACAGGTGATGTAGCTGTCCTACATCCATGTGCCCGACGCCTCACTCCCACCAGATGTTCCAGCAAATACATTCCATGCTCAAGGATTGACATGCCACAGTCAAGGACGTCTACCATGTCACCCAATTGTCTATTCAAAACATCTGTAAGATGATGGTGAGCATTTGCAAGTGCCTAGATGTTATCAGTTAATGAATGGACAGCAGCCCTCTGAAGCCTCCGACCTTCCTTGCTGTGCCATTCAGCACGTGCCTGTGTCTCCATTACAGCCAAAAACATGCGTCTGGTGACTCCAGCTGATGTGCTTTGTCTCACAGGGGCATGTTCGCCAGTGGTCCTCCTACAAGCAGTGCTGGACACATGCCTGTGTGGGACATCACCAGTCAGTTGACTGGGTTAATGGTGTGCAGACACACCTTCCATAGTCTCCACACTTCCCTGTTCCATGCTTTCACCCATCAACTGCCCTTCCTCTATGGTCAGTGGTGATGGGGTATGTGTAGGCAGGGGAACTGTGTGTGAGGATGAGGGGGAGACAGGTGGAATGGCAACCAATAACACAGATTCAGCCCCTGACAACCCTGCCTGTGCCTCAATCATACTATCATCATCACTGCTAGAGTCTGTGGGGACACTAACATCAGGTGGACCGCAGGAGGGCAACGCACCTACATCAACACCTGTGAGGGGAAGACAAGAACTGTACATTACAAGTTATACCAGATTCACACACAGACAGAGACACACAGACACACACACAGATAGAGACACACAGACAGAGACACACAGACACACACAAAGACAGACAGAGACACACAGACACACACAGACAGAGACAGACACACAGACACACAGACAGAGACACACAGACACACACTTAGACAGAGACACACAGACACACAGACACACACTCTACATGCAGGTGATATGGCAGATGGCATTCAGCTTAGACAATTATAGTTTCAGCTTAGACAATTATAGTGGTAGTTATCATACATTCCTGAGTTGCATACAACAGCATGCATGTGTTATAGCAGATGGCATGTACTTACACAATTATAGTGGTGGTTAGCATACATACCTGTATTGCACCATTTGTGTTAGTAGCCTATGCCCCATACCTGCAACACAATGCATGCACTTTGCACCATTGCAACGCACTATCATGGTGTGTGAAACATACACCGCATGTTAACAGACCATCGCTGACCTTTGTACATGTGCACTAATGCTTTGTGTTGGCCACCGCCCCTATGTGTGAGGACATGAGCAGTAGGGTAAGTCGACTGCATACTATGTTTGCCTGAGCCCTAGTTTGCATATCTCCACCAAAGCAGTGCATGTCTCTTCAACATTATTCCGCCTACCCCTGAGCTGAGCCTAGACATTGTGCATGTAGCTGTACACACATGTTTGACATGGCTGTCCCTACTTTGAAATTGTGCCACAGACCAATACAAGTTTACAGTACACAAGCCTGCTGTGTGTGTATGACCTTGCCAATCACATGTAGTATGACATGTCTTCTGCTGACATGTTGAATGACATGCATACATGTGAAACACTATGGTGTTCTTTCCAATCTACAGTACAGTAATGGTGTCACAATGCAGGGACGTGTTATACTAACATGGGCCTTCAGCTGATGCAATGTTGTCTGTCCACTCTACAAATATGCAAGGACATACTGCACATTGAGCTGATGTTGTTACGTTACACAATACTTTGAAAATGAAGACAAATACAATTCTTTCTTTCTTTCAGTGGTTTTTATTATCTACAGTACATACGTGCGGGAGCCCCATGGAAAGCACCAGGGAGACTCCCAGAACAAAGGAATAAACAAGCTTATATACTGGTGATATTGTTGACAGTACAAAAATATAAAAATAAACCAATTAGATCATTATACAAGGCAATTAACCAATCAAAGGTTTACCTGTAAACATAAGACAATTCACATCATCATATCTCTGGGCAGAGAAAGAAAATTGGATGCACTTCCATAAAAGGCACATTTCCTGCTTTCAGGCAGACTCTTTTTTTTCAGTATTTTCTCATTGCTCAGAGCTCATTCAAAGTTCACACTACACAATACATTTTAATACATACAGACTGCCACATACTCAATTCCCTCAAACACATGCTTTGGCTGTTCATATTCTACAATGTGCATAGCCATTGCAGGGCATCAAGTGGCTTCACAATTGCTATACAGTGTGAGCTACTGGCACAGTTCATAGCATGACTATGTTCACATACAATACATATCTAATGTGGAATGTAACCCACGTCACTGAGGTGTATACACACTAAACCCTAATGTGGAATGTGTGACACAAGTCACAGAATGGTATGCAGATGACACCCCTGCACATCTGCAGCCATATTACTGATGCCTGGCAACTATGCCCACACATGGCTAACTTAGCAGTACTCTATGTCCCACATGCCATCTGTGTACCTCACACACATGAGGAGCAGGCATGACAGTGATGTCTGACACCAGCAAGGTGAATGTACTGTATCTTTGGCCAGATGTGGTTGTATGTGTATGTTGTGCAACACATGTATGTATTTGGATACTGTATAGGTGAATGCTTTCATGTCGTGACACACTCAAGATGTTCAAGACATGCTATGTGGTGGTTTCATGTTATGCCTACACAAGCTGTGCACAGGCCTGTATGATGTTTAGTGTTTTACATCTGCAATATCACCATTACACAAAGGCCATAGTTGTATTGTGTTGAGCCAATGTACAACAGGGTGTACACACATGTACATCACTTCTATGGTGTGTGTTGCTTCATGTCTCTGGCCATCCTCCATGGCCATGTGTACACATTTTCTGTCCAATGGTTGTGATGGCCATCTTATTTCATATGTCAGTGTTATCCCATATGATATACACCCATAGATGTCACATGCTACACTGAGGACAGGGTAGGCAGACAAAGGGTGGTATGTATGGGATGCGAGACATGTTTTGCAGGATAGTTGAACAGTGTTGCAGTCAGCCCACTACATGCCATGGACATGTCAGCTAGCACATGACATTGTGTGACATTCATAGCAAGGGTATAATCCACAAGGGTGTATCCTGTGGTGTGGTCATACTCCAGCTCCAACACATTTAGAGTGTGTGCACACATATGCTCTCTGTACAGTACTGTTCGTATTCCCAACATGTGTAATGCTGATATGTAGTACCTGTCCATACAGTGAAACACACCTCCACCATTGTATTCACTGTTGTCAACACATCTGGCAGTGACAGTTAGGAAGGTTTAATGTAGGTGTTTCATATAGTCTTCATTTGTTTCACATGGGTAAACACTGTGATGCATTGCAGGTCTGACCAGTGTCCATTAACAGGACACCATACATTATGTGTACGTGTGTTATGGCAGATAGCATGCAATTAATATGTTCCATGCATTATCAAGCCTGATAAATAATGACAATCTCACCTGACACAGGCTGCTATTGGTGCAAAATGCCAGAGGTACCCAAACAGGAGTGTCACAACAGTAGAATTATTATCCACACCTGTGTGATAGCTACAGGGTGCAATGTCCATGTTAGCACATAATCCAGTACAATAGACTATACTATGGAGTATGCACATCTGTGCATACATAGAGTAGCAGATTATAGTATGTGGCATGTGTGCATACATGCCTTGCATATGATGTTACATTACATATTGTACAGTAACACATGTAACTATGTGAAATATAGTTGTGTTATATGTGCAGTAGTGACTTACCAGGCAACTCCAAGCTCGGGGGTTGAGAGTCACCCACCTCCACATTACCAGCTAAAGCTCGTGGATGGAGGTCTGCAGGTGTTCCCAGGTTGGCCAGTAGCTCCTCGGTACGTGTGAGTGGGGGCTGGGTGAGTGGACCCCCACCTGTTGCATTTACTAAATGGCATTTACTTGTATTGTCTTATGTATATAACATATATATTGTTTATACATTTATATATTTATTTATTTTACACAGCTGTTGATAGGAGCATGTACAGGCTTGCATTTATTTATTTATTTCATTTTGTTTTTATAATGAACAAATGTAAAAAAGTTTTTATGTGCATCATTTTTAAATGGGATGTATGCATTTATTTTATTGCTGGGGAAGGGCTGTCACATGTTGTAATTGTGTTATTTAAACTGTTTGAACACAATGTTATTGGTTCTGATGAAGCCTGGTATTTGGACTGGGTGAAAGTGCTTAACTATATTGTGTACTACATTGTATCCTGTGGAATTTTGAGTCGAAGCCTTTATTAAAGAAGTTTTTATTACTTGTGGCTGAAAAAAAAATAAATAAATAACTATATTGTGTACTACATTGTGTCCTGTGGAATTTTGAGTCAAAGCTTTTATTAAAGAAGTTTTTATTACTTGTGGCTGGAGATTGTTTGTGGATCCATTATCCTGTGGGCCAGTGTCTTTTGCTTTGGTTGTGTTGCACTTGTGTAACACATGGGACAATAGCTAGCCTGATGGTACTTGCAGGGTTGGATATCAACTATAGCATGTATGGTCATAGTGATCTAGTAGGCTACATGTCCTGGGCCATTTATGAGCCTAGGCAGACAGGTTACCCAGCTGTAGTCAACAGACAGGTAAGTTTCAGTGGCCAGTTCAAGCAGTGCCACAGAACTGATCCACAGGGTTATTGATATATTTGGCATGCGGTCATCACACCATGTCACAGAGAGGGGCGATGTGCAGCTTCGCTGGACAGGGATGCATAGTATGGCAAGAGTATGTTAAGTGTATGGGACAGAGATCTGTCAGGCATGTTGTGATCCTTGTACTAGAAAGGTGGATGTCCATGAAGTATGTGTTATTTGGGATCAGAATGTGTTAAGTGTAGTATGTCCAACACCTCTGGGTTGGACATGGCTTTATTCAGGGTAGGCTGCATGATACATAGTGCAGCTAGGGATTGGGAAGGGCAGTGTAGGCAATCTACATATGAGCAATAACCCTTAAAGGAAATATGTGCTCTATTGTGGGTCACATGGGTGTTGAGTGTGGCTGAGCAATTATCTCTATATTCCTGGATGGCACCCTGTTATGATTAGGGGTGCCACATACAACTACCTGTCTGGTGTGGTGAAGTAACTATCAAAAGAAGGAGTACTGTTCAGCTGCATCCCATACACCTAGTTGCCATTATGTTAACTGCTGCCTAGGTGGTAGTTCATGGGTACAGGGTTTGTAACATAGGGGATGACAATGCAATACTTAGCTGTCATATTGTGACCATATGTCACACACCACACATCTGAGACACTAAGGCCCTTCCATATGTTGAACACAGCATACATTGAGTCGACTATTGCTCCTAGTTCATAGTCATTTGCAAACATCAATAGGCTGATGCCTTCTGTGTTAGTCTGTGTGGTATAGATAACAAAGAGGGGGAGTACCAAGAATAAACCCTGTATTACTGTGGCTGGCACTGGTTTGATGTGTGTGTATTAATCAGACACCTTCTGTAGTGCTGGTTCTGCCAGCAGTCCAGTTGCCAACCACTCATGTGACATAGGAATATACACCTAGTTTACTGTGAGTAGCTGAAACACAGTATGGGTGATGGTGTCCTATGACCTGGCATGGTCATGATATGCAGTGTGAATCAACCCTACTGTCATCTACATCTGTACCTAGTACATCAAATACGTTGATCATGGTTTGTACAGATGTAGATGACAGTAGGGTTGATTCACACTGCATATTATGACCATGCCAGGTCATAGGACGCCATCACCCATACTGTGTTCCAGTTACACACATCTCCCCCTTTGTGGGGTGTGATAACTGTTGCTGTGCACCATTCGGTGTGTACACAGCCTGACATGGAGCTGTGATTTATCATGATGAGTACGTGGATAGCTGAATGTTCTTACATTTGTGTAGCATACACCCTGGGATGTTGACAGGTCACATGAAAGCTGCATGTATGGCTTTAGAGAGTGCATTACATGGATATATTACTAAGTGTACCTGTTTGGGGGGAGGTGGGAGTGGGTTTAGGTTCTCCAAGACCCTATCTGGATGAATGGGCGCTATTTCTGTAGGTGCAGTACTTCCCATGCCATAGTGCTGTGCAGCACTGCAGGTCTTGTCATTGCCATTACGATTAATGACACAGCTATAGAATGCTCACTGCTTGGCCTCATTATATGTGGCTGACTAGTTTCACAGTAGCCTTGTGTGGTTTTATATGGTGTATCTGCATCTTACTGAGGCTGACCAGGGATCACCTACACTCATGTGTGTTCACTCTTGCAACAGTCACTACCTTCTGTGGTACAGTTTAAAGCATGGTATCACCAGTTTGCCTTCTTGTTTTTGTTGGGTTGTATCCTGTTTCTGTTTCAATGGCACAATCACTGCTCATATGTGACTGCTTAAGGTTCATTTGTGTAGGATTCAGCATTTGCACATGCATTGTACATCTGCATGGGTGCCATGACAGTCACCACTCTGCTCTTAGGAAACATAACATTGGCATTGGAAACTAACTATGTGTAGCATACTGTAAGCCCTGTTTGTGTGACTACTGTGATCCAGGTCAGTAGGGTCGATGCAATCCAACATGCATTGAGCGCAGGTGTTGGTACATGAGGAGTCTTCCCAGTTCGTGATGGAATAGTTGAGAGTAGCCATTATTATGGTTCTGTCTCAGACCTAATCTTCTCCATCACAGCACATTATGACAGTTGAGAATTCCATGGCCTGGTGGGTGATCTGTCTCAAGTTGCAATTTGAATTCCACTTTGGCACAAAGGTAGTTGCTCAGCATAACGCATCTGAAGTTATGCAAGTACAACTAGCGTGGGGGTGTACTGGTGGGTGATCTGTCGCAAGGTACAAGTTAAATTCCACTTTGGCACAAAGGTAGTTGCTCAGCATAATGCATATGAAGTTATGCAACTGCAACTATCGTGGGTGTGTACATATCCTTCAGAAATATGGACACACCTATGGCCCGTGTGTTCCAATAAAGGATAATGGGCAAAAGGTGAGGTATGTGTTATAACATGGGCATGCAGGTGTGCTCTCCAGAGCATTCAAACATGTCTCAGCCACTGCACAGATATTTTCTCCATGTTAGGTATTGACATATGTGTGTCCATATAGTGTTTCTGACATGTATCATTGTGTAGTGAGACCCGCAGTTTACTGCTTGGCTATCCCTGTAATAGCAGTGGACCTTCACTTGAACTGTGCATGATCAAGGCACTATAGGGAAAGCATGAGCCCTAGACAGTATCCAGATTCCCAGGGGTGACAGGTGCAGGTCTTGTCTGGCAAAGCATCATGGTCTGTCAACCATGTTATCCCAGGCAGACAGATACTGGATACCCTTTGACTTGCACCACTACACTAGACAATTGTGGAATACAATCCTTTTGTCCCTGTACTTCAGTATCATTTTGGCCAATGGCAGAATGATACCCAGGCCTTGGAACATACCTGCATGGGCTACAAGACCTGACAGTTCCTACATGTGCTTCCATGCAGTCCAGGCTACTGTATTACAGGTTCTACACAACAACATGAAATATGCCAGAGCCATGTGTATAGTTCAAAAGGTGGTCTGAGTGTATGGGTATGTGGCTAATCATGGCAGACAGACAGCTGACACTATGTATGCCCTTGTATAGGCTGGTGTGTAACATAGCACTAGAGTTTGCATTCACAAATGAGTACTGTTGGGCATGTTTCCAGCCACGTGTTCTGAGGTGTGGCACAATTATTCAAATATGTTATACAGTTTGTGTATTTCAGTGTCTGTCTCTTCCAGCTTGGGGGGGGGGGGTCACTTGTTTGGCTAGATACTTATAAGTGTCTGTGAATGTGTGTGATTTCTGGTAGTTTGTGTGGGTGTCCTTACTGTGTTCTGGTAAGGGTATGTGTTGGTTGTGTTGATGAGCTGCATGTATGAACCTACACCTCATGACTGTCCAGTCCAGTCATGGCTGTAGACTGGGCTGCCTTCCAGCTTACCCCTGTAGCTGCATCCCAAACAATGTGTGGGGCGTGGTGTTAGGTGGGTTTGGCAGTGTACATGGCATAGAGATTACATTCCCCCAGGATGGCCACATACACAAAGCTGACATTAGTAAACACCAGTAGCTGACTAGTGGACATGCCTGTATGAGCATTGAGTACTACAAGTACCAAGTACTGTATTTAGTTTACATATTGCTTATGAAGATGTTTAGACAGTCATGCTCACATGTAAATATCTGTGTTATGGATGGAACAACACTGGCTTTTATGAAAACAGTGTAGCTTCCTTTAGCAGCAATCCTCCTCTGAGGAGCACATCACATCCTGTTAGTTGATTAAAGATGATGCAAGTGTCTACAGGTCTGTTTCCTTCTCCGGGTATATACTCACGTATCCACCAGGACCATGAGCTCTGTTGGGTACAGGCACCCACTCTCCAAACAGAGTCATGTATCAATAGACTCTGATGCCACTATCAACATGATCAGGGTATAATCAGATAGTGTATACCATCACCTATGAAGCAGCTATTACACATGGGCAGCTGTCTCCTACATCTTACACTCCAACTGCAGATGTTACACTGTAGTTAAAGATGATATGCAACCTGTTTCATTACCAGTGCTGTGCACTACCTTACATACAGTATGTACAGGTGGCTGTTAGGTTGGCAATGAGAGGTTGGGCTACACAAACCTGGTAGTTTAACCAGTGTGTCTGTACTCTCAATATCCACTCTCTGCAGGTGTGCACATAGCCATTTGGCCCAGCCCTGTAACAATGGTCACTACACGTTTGCATAACATGTACACATGCACAGTTGTTATTACTTGCAAATGATACTAGAGAGGATCAGCCCTGTAAGAAGGGTCACTACACATTTGCATAACATGTACACATGCACAGCTGTTATTGCTTGCAAATGATACTAGAGAGGTCCAGCCCTGTAACAAGGGTCACTACACATTTGCATAACATGTACACATGCACAGCTGATAATGCTTGCAAATGATACTAGAGAGGAACAGCCCTGTAACAAGGGTCACTACACATTTGCATAACATGTACACATGCACAGCTCTTATTGCTTGCAAACGATACTAGAGAGGACCAGCCCTGTAACAAGGGTCACTACACATTTGCATAACATGTACGCATGCACAGCACTTATTGCTAGCAAACGATACTAGAGAGGTGGATATTACATGTATTTTGTGCATGGATAGTTACCTGGCTCTTCCAATTATCTTTGCTAGCATGCTGCTAAACTGTCAGATAAATACAAATGATATGTATCCTGTTATTGAGTATAGTAATTGCTAATAGACATAAATACTGTCTGCATAACATAACAGAACTGCTTTGTAGAATAGAAAACAGATCAGCCTAAATACTGTACATTACAGAGTTATTGGCGCAATATCCCACAATGCACACCATATTTGCACAGTAAGCCCACCTTTAACATGTTCATCTTACTTATACACCCATACATATGTCGTCTGTTACAATATATCGACATATACTATTCCCTGTTATAGCACATACTTGTTGGACCAGTCCTGACACTGACAGTGTCTGGAAGTTAATTGTTGGGTTCCAAGCCCATATCATCCCTTGTGGTGTATGTGGAGTTCGCCTTGTGACCTACAGCAGTACACACATAGAATACTACAAGCATTACTACTGCTCAACAATACATCGCTACAAAATAACTATTTCCACTATATGCATTGATTACACTGTAATTCTTACAGAACAGGTACTACATACACAGACATACTACATGTTATACATATCTTCTTAGTAATCAAAGGTGTTATTGACTAGTATAATACTCGTTTTCGGTTCGTCTTTCAGTATTTTTGTACTGTCCTAAAGGTAGATACAAATGGTTTGAATGTGTGACAAGGCAACCTTTTATAGTTAAAGATCAGTAACATGTGCTATCCTGATAACCAATTGGTGTTCCTAAGTAGCTAATTATATGCACATCAGCTGCGCTGCTACTGCCTTAGCCAATACCATGGCTACAGTGGAGTATAACTGAGTACACCACTTGGGCGTTGTCCCTTTGCCTTACTTGTGAGTAAGACGGCGTGGAAGTGGTGTTTGGAATCTATTGCAACAGCTGTATGGAGACGAACAGTAATATATTGTGTGTAATGCCTAGAGGATTTGGTCTAAATGTACTGCTGTTATATTTTTGAACATTGCTATTTGTGCAGGGTTTTTCTGTACCTAATACTTCTGCATATGTTTCAGCCTGGCCAGGTTGTTCGACCAGCTCAAGGCTGCATAGCTATGCATATAATGTTAGGGGGTTTACAGTGTGCTTACCAGACATATTTAGTTTGGTGTTACTGTGTATTGTACTGTGCTGATAATTAGTACTCAGTAACAATTCCTGGTGTACAAACATTTCAACCCTCTGAAACGGGATTAGTTCATACAAACCCTGTTACATCAGCAGCTGTTCAATTGTATAACAGCAACTATTTCACATAGGGCCATGTTAATGTGTCTGTGTCCAGGTATGTTAGGATTTCAGCAGATGTTGTACAGTAGTTGAATAATTGGTTATGGTATGACAGTATGTATTGATGTAATTATTTTGGTTGTGGTGTAGATGTTGGTGGGTGTACATAGCACATGCAGGTGTGTAGGAAAACCTTTTATACAACGTCTATATGTTTGAGGGTGTTCTTTCCCTATGTGAACACCTATCCCTTAGTGGACTAATACTATGGTAATTGCAGGCTAATTCATTAAGGCACTGTTAAATGCTTCCTGTATAGCATGCAGGTAGTGTTATTCCTAGAATCCTTATGGATTAGAATGTAATAACGTTTTGCAAAATGAAAGCTGTCTGTGTATTTCTGTCATGGATATTTGCAGTCACTGCAGTTGTGTTGGTGACTGTATCCATAGAACATATTTGTAATAGTGTATTGGCATATACTCTTCATATGTTATGTTCATATTGTTTGGGGGGGGGGTGTGATTGCTATGGTCCATGTTATACTCAGATATGAACACATCGGATGCTGTCTACAGACATGTACGTATGTGTATATATATATATATATATATATATATATATATATATATATATATATATATATATATATATATATATATATATATATATATATATAATATGTATATATGTGTGTATATGTATATAGATATATATATTATTGCATATGTTTATCTGTACCTCCATAGATGTGTAGATGTTTTTAACCTATCTATATATATATATATATCTACATATATATGTAGACCAGTATATATCGACATGTCTCTATGTATCTCTCTCCCTCTCTCTCTCTCTATATATATATATATATATATATATATATATGAGCATACACCTTTAATTGGGTACATGGCAGGTTGTCCTATTTCAACACATTCCTCCCTTTTTTGTTTTAACCTGTCTGCATACACAACTGGGATAGGTACATCCCAGGTAGCTTAGTGTTAGGTTACTCTGAGGATGCAACAAAGACAAACCAGTACTGTGCTAATTCATATGCAAACCTTGTGATGGCATACTGGGAAGGAACTTATGTTTTAGGAAATGCACTCTTTGGAGAGAATATTAAGCTGTATAAACGTTTTGTGGATGATGTATTCCTCCTGTGGGGTGGTACACCCGAAGAGTTGGATCAGTTTATAGTTTATATAAATGGAACAACTGATTTTCTGAGATTTGAATGTTCTAAATCATTTGATAGGATAGAATTTTTAGATGTTCTCATTAGTAAAGATAAGAACACTGTTAATACGGATTTGTTTAGAAAACCTTGTCGAAAGAATAATCTATTAGACTACAACAGTATGCACCCTAGACACCTCTATCCCAATATAGTCAGAGGTCAGACATTAAGGGTCTCTAGGCTAGTAACAGATGATATGAGACATCATGAACAATGTGAGACACTAAGAGATGAATTTTTAAATAGAGGATACAATAAACAAGTATTGAACAAAATATTTCAGGATAATTCGTTGGAAAGAGAGGGTAGGGGTAGACCATTCCTACATAGGACTGGCAAAGATGGCAATAATATAAAAAGATTTAAGACAGGAAGAGTTAAGAATAGAATAGTGATACCTTTTACAAACAGGAATAATACTATTAGAAACATTTTAACTAATAATTGGGGAATGTTATTGGTAGACGATAGGCTAAAAGATATTATAGGTGATAGGCCTGATATCACATATAAGAATATGAAATTCCTCAAGAGGTTACTCTGCTATGAAAATAATATGAAGGTAGCCCCTTTAACACAAAGGAAGTGTACGTTTCCATGCAGACATTGTAATCAATGTAGCTACATAGCAAAAGAAAATAGTTTTACACATCCTGATAATGGTAATAATTTCAAGTTTGATAGATATGCTGATTGTAGATCTAGGGACTTGATATATTTGGCAAAATGTTCATTATGTAAATCATTCTATATAGGAAAAACTAATAGAACATTACGGGAAAGAATTAGGAGCATATATATGCCATAAATAGAGAGGATGATAGGAATGCTTTAGCCAGACATGTATTGAGTCTAGGATCTAAACATAAATTCACGTTTCAAGTACTTGAGCTAGTCAATAAAACAGATAGACTTGGTGATATAAAGAACTTCACTGAAGAAAAGGAAAACAAATGGATATTAAGGCTACAAGCACATAGAGGCCATGGCCTCAATGATAAAATATCACTTAAACCTTTTTTAAAAGGGAGACCTTATAGTCATTAATATCCACACATGTACAGTAAACAAGTTAATATAACTTGCATACACTATTTCTGTACATGTATACTTAGCCAAACATTCAGTGTAAGTATGTACGAACATATACATTTTTATATATATATATTTTTTTATATATATATGTATATTTTACACACACACACACACACACATATATATATATATATATATATATATATATTTATATTTAATAATTTTGTTATTATTATCTTTATACACTATTCTAGTTATTGATTTAGCTATGCCACATAGGATAGTGTTATACATGTGACACCATTTTTTAGCTTGTTCTTATAAGTTGTAGGCTATTTTATATTAGTACTGCTAATTATTATTATTTTAAATTGTTCTATTCTTAATTTTAGTAGATGTGTCTTGTATATAATATATAGGTATATTGCATTTAGTATATATACAGCCACAAGATATAGTCTTTTATATAAGCTACTAACATAGCAATACACCTTTAACAAGGGATGAATGTGATAGAGTTTTAATTATTCTAATTGCTTTAATTATTCAATTAACTATGAGTATATAAGAACACATTTTTTTAGATGTATTTTAAGTCTGAAGAAGCGTTGTTAAAATATGAAAGCGCTTACTCCTTCCTACAGCTGTTCGTTTGATGTTTTTAATTCTCCATTAAAGCCTGAAGAATCACCGTGGTGTGCCTCTTTTGTGTTTTTGGATACTCTGAGGATGGAGTACATGGTTGCGGGTTCTGCTTCTGGAAGGTGTTATTATTTTACCTGTCAGAATAGGCTGTGGTAGGGAAAGTGTGAATAATGCACATTTATGTGGTTGTAAGCAGGTTTGCCTGTGGTCTGCGCGATGTTAAGCAAAGCTTAAACCTGTGAAGTGCTTCTCCATTTACTGTGTTTCAGCGCTGCTTACCATCATGCAAACCTGTGGAAACCCGCTTAAAACTGCTTAAGTGTGCTTTAATCCACCGGCATCCAACAGCCCTTATTCTGGCCCTCAAAAAACCTAACAGCCCTTGAACCCAGGACCATGAAAACCACAGTCACTGACTTTACTACTAAGGCATCAGAAATATGTACAAATGTTATGGTGTTTAGAATATACAGTGTACTATAGACACTCCTTATTACTGAAAACAAATGTGACAGTCAGTTTGTGTACATATGTCTGATACATGTTAATGTTCATATGTTTGTGAAATTAGGTATTGCAATGTGACATGACAGGGTGTATTATGAATGAAAAAGGTTCTTGTTTTGTGTCCTTTTTATGTTGTCCCCATACTCCATGTATACCCCACCAGTTCACTTATTGGACATCCGAACCATGCCCTCCTTGATTGCATTACCCATCATTCCTCCCCCACCCCAATCTTCACATACACAACAACCACCCCTTCTATGGTGAATTAAGTTAATATTAATTGTTATAATGCCAGAGCTGCATGTGTTTTGTGTACACTCCAATTCCTTTGGAGTGCCACGGTGTGACAAAGTGTGTTCATAGATGTTTATATATATGACTATTGTAACTGTATAATTATCTATATATACATACATATATATATATATATATATATATATATATATATATATATATATATATATATATATTATATATATATATATATATATATATATATATATACATACATATATATATATATATATATATATATATATATATATATATATACATATATATATATTTTTTTTCATATTAATTTGTAACAGTAATACATATGTAGACTGGAATGTGTTGGTTCACAAACTACATTACATTACAATGTAATGTACATAAGTACACAAAGTGACTGTCCCATTTGTGATCATTACAGTGAAATGCATATGGTATAAGGTATAGTCTCAAGAGCATGAAACATGTATACACCTCAGATGGCTTAGTGGCAAGCCCCATGATTATAGTGTGCATGGTCCAGGGTTCAACACCTACGATGCTTTAGCAATGTTTTTTACTCCAGAATAAGGCTCATTTAAGCAGTTGTAAGCATGTTTAAAAGTGTTTGTGTGACATTATAGCAGCGGTTAAACACAGTTGAACAAACTTTGTAACGTATAACCTGTGCATGCAAACACGGCTACATCCGCTAACTACTCAGGATATATACATGTCAGTGAAGTAACATCTCACTATGTGCTGACATAACATTACATTCTCTGTTGACTGTACTCTCCAGCACACATGGGTTTATATGGGTGTTTTGAATGTTTATTATACAGACATTTACTGCCAATATATGCAAGCTGTGGTTAAGGTATACTTTTGAACATGATAAACATCCCTACATTTATTGGGATTGGAACCTTGAATGCACAGATACTATGCGAATGCTGTAACCACTACACTGTTGACTTTAACGTTGCTTCCACCTAATTCCTATTTAGATGATTTCTATGTGTAAGCTAGGCTAAGCAAAGGGCGGAGGCCCACAAACTCACTGAGCTTCACATACTCTTGAAATAACAACATATAACAAATGTACTGTGAAACAATACATTACATCCCTAACTACATTAGGCATAGCCCCTCACTGTCACACTTCAAAGGAAACCTTGTGTTAATAGGTTACAGAATATACACCCATGGGATCATGTGTCCCAGAACCATACAGCCAGGGGGTGGGGGAGCCTGTCCAGTCTGATAGCTGTGAGACCTGTTGGGGGAATTGAATGGTGTTGAATTGTCACATTAACATGCCCTCTTTAGATCACCAAGTGCCCCTATCACCCTTCACAACCCCAGTCTTCAACAGCTTCTGGCAACTCTGCCTGGAATTGCTTCATTGGCTATGCTTGACAGTGGTTCAGTTACTTCATCAATGGTGTGGGGAAAGCCAACACACTGTAGCTATGCTTCTAATTGCCCTTGGGCAGATAGGTAGTAGGCTATCTGTGAACCTCTAAAGTGCAGGCCATCACAGCCATAATATGTGAATAAACAGACCTTCAGATCACAATATACAGTGAGAAATCACCATGTAGTCAAGAAACAGTTAAGTACAGCAAGAACATACGGAACACTGATACTTAGTCACTCCAAAAGCCTATCTTGGAAGCTAGAAGACTTGTATAAGTTTAAGGCTTTCTATTGCTTACCAGTAGGTTACCAACATGAGAGACGAAAAACAAGCACAGATGAGGAACATGCATGCAATGATACCATACCGTCCTATGTGTCGGCCTTAGGCTTTGGAATGCTGGCCAAGGCTATTGATGCCCCCATGGTGCCTTATTTAGGAGAGTCTCAAAGGTGAATACCAGCTCCATAAACAGCACATTGCAGATTCAATGAGGGTTATGCTACTCAACACCAGGGGTTGTGACCACAACATGTATGCACTCACAGCACTCCTCAGGATGGACAACATCAACATCTGTGCAGTAACTGAGACCTGTCTTAAGGCTCCTGAGAACACAACAGCACTACCAGACTACAACCCATACCACACATTTCAGCCACAGAACATAGACTGATACAGACGTGAAATGGCTGTGTCCATATTCATCAGGGATATCTATACCTCCAGGTTAGAGGGACAACATGATACCTCTGAGATCATCCATGTGCAGCTAACATCAGCCATAACTGCAATGTAAACTGTGGCCTGCTACGGATCACCCTCCATGACCCAGGACCACCACTCTACCTACCTGGAGACAGTGGAGAACATGACAGTCCTAACGCACACCCTGGCATTGGTCAATGTCAACTCCCATACCATTAACTGGGAAACTTACCCCGGTACTCACTTCTAGGCCCAGTGCTTCCTGGAATTTATCACCTCATATGCCCTGTATCAGGTAGTAACCTCCCTAACGTGAGGTGAAAACTACTAGAAGTAGAAATCACCAACATGGGCAACAGGCTCACCACAGCGGAGGTTAACCCGTCACTGGTTAGATCTGACCATGAACTATTCACTGTTTCCACACCCAAGCATCTCCCCAACCCACAGATACCACAGTATATACCTTTCCTATAGCTAACTTTACACTACTAGTGACAGGGGTGGGGGGTTTCACAGCCCCCATGCTAAGGGGAAACACTGCTCAAGATACAGACAGATTTACAAATGCAGTCTATATGCACCTACATGGATGTATGGATCGTGCCATCACTGGTAAACCAAGACTCACTCCTCCTATACAAGGACACCGGTCTGGTGGACCTCTGCAATAAACAGGCTATACTGCAGAAGTAGGACAGTGTTCCAGACAAACAGCAAATCCCACGAAGGGCAGACATCCATGACCACTAGTAGTATGATACGTAGGTCCCTCATGACATCATCTAAGGCTAACATCAGCAGGAGAATACGCAAGGATTCAAAAGATAACCACAAAGCCTTTTTTTGGCTATGTCAAGGATCAATGTGGTGACACACAGATTTGCGCTGTGCCTGTGAAATATAGCACAAAATATGCTGACCCAACTGATATCACCAACATCCTTGCAGATACATTCACTGCATACTTCACCCCCTAAAGAGCCCACAACCCTACTCGAAAGGTACAGTATCCCACACATCAGAGACACTTAGGTGGAAATGGCCCTCTCTAACAGCAGAACACAGCATCAATGGAGGCAGATGTTATCCCATACTGCATCGTGCAAACTGTACAAGACAACCTGATCCCCACCTAATTAAGCTTTCCTACCTCAGCCTCTCTACAGGCTACATGCCCATACAATGGCACGTGGCAACGGTTATTCCACTCCATCAAGGTGGAATCACAAATGACCATGGTAACTACCACATCATAAGCCTGACTATCGTGGTCTGCAATGGTATGGTTAGCATCTTCATGGCACTCATTAATAAAGACCTTGGTAACCTCCTAACGTGTGACCTAACCCAGGTCAGCTTGGATGAGTGCAGTTCATGCCTACTGAACCTGTTTGATGACTTACATGCAGTCACCAAGACATTAGATGATGGGGGAGGTGGTTTACACATACTATCTGGACCTTGCCAAGTCTTTTGACACCATAACCCACTCAGATATTATTGATAAACACACCAGCTTGTACATACACCCATACATCACAGTTTGGGTTGCCAATGGGCTTACACACAGAACCCACATAGTACTACTAGTGGTCTCCAGGTCCAACTCTTGACCAGTCAAGACTAATGTCCCACAGGACTCCATCCTAGGAGCCCTACTGTTTGGCATATACATCTCAGAGGTACAGGCAAACACAGGTGGACTACAGCAGACCATGTTTGGCAATGACTGTGAACTGGGAGCCATGATTGATAGTGCAGTTGACACAGACATCCCTCAAGGAGCCTCACAGAGAACGTCACAGGGTGTCAATGTCACAGCCTCCAGCTAAGTGCCACTAACTGCATGGTCATTCCATTGTGGAATTGGCACCCACATATTAACACATAAGTGGCAGCCACTTTAATATGGGCGAGGTAATGGGGTATCTGGGGACTAAGGTAGATAGTGATCTCCCCTTTGACAATCATATCTCCACAGTAGTTAGGACATCCTTCTATGTAGGCCATCTGATTACTAAAGGATTCCCATCTATACATATTGGGGTTATAGTGCCCCTTTACTCATCACTCATCAGTCCCATCATAGGGTATAATAACCCATGTGGGATGTACCTCAGAAGACACTTCCAAGAACTGGGAGGTCCATGAATGTACCTCGACAAGGGGAATACTGGCCTCCAACATATGGCCTATGCAGCCTGACTGAATAAACTCCTGCTTTATTCAGTGGCATCTTGTTTACCCAGAGATGATCTCCGCTGGCCAACACAGCCATGTTGAACTCAGGCTTGATGGATATGCTCCACCTATGGGAATCCATGTCACTGTGAGCCACACACTGTAGTGAGCTAAACCTCACCACAACAATAACTGGAAGATGCTGGAGGGACAGCTTTCTGTCACAGACACTGACACTCCCCATACTTTGGAACAACATCCCTAACTACATTATACAGAGCCCCTCACTAACACTCTGCAAGAGAAACCTTGAAGAGTAGATGGGGAACAGTAGATGCACCCCAGGGATCCCACCATTGGCTCTGCTCCACAGAGGGACAGTTAATAAATCAATGGGGTGGCAAAAGCTGACTCATTTTGGCTGGGTTTATGAATGGCCTCTGGCAGTTAGCCAAGTACCTGCCTATGAATCTATACATACAGTATCTGCATATGCTGATAGCCTAATTTACTGTTCAGGTGTTGACTTACCTTGTGCCAATGGCAGTTGTGTGTGCAATAACTGAGGGCTGCCTATGTTGGATGCACACAGTAGACTGCCTATACATGACAATTTACAGGTAGTGTTATGTGTTTGCCATCCATTTTTACTGTGTGTGCAGGTGGAGAAAGGTGTGAGTCCCTAGGTTCCTACACTGTCAGTGTGTGCGCTATATGTTCCCTCTTTGCCAAGGCATGGGCATACTGGGCATGCCTCCGTCTGCCTACTGGGGTTGGCTCAGTGTGTTTGCGGTCTGAGTACCTCTGTGCCTGCGGCGCCCTTGGCAATGGTGGTGGGCTGTGAGGGCCTTCACCATTCTGTCCCTGCTGCAGCTGTTTCCACAGGGCCATATTGTGTGGCATGGCACACACACTATGAAGATGATGGCACGTGTGCCTGGAGAGTACTGCAAGACTCCACCAGATATGTCCAAGCAACGGAACTGTGATTTCAGCATCCCAAACACATTCTCTATGATGATTCTGGTTTCTGCATGTGCCTCATTATGGCATTCCTGCATGGGTGTGTATGCATTTCTAATGGGAGTCATCATCCACGGTTCCAGTGCATAGCCAGCGTCCCCCACCAGGTGGCCATTTGGGATGTCTCCCCTGGTAAATAACTGATACAGCTGTGAGGCATGCCAGATGTGGGAGTCTTGATAGCTTCCAGGGCTGTCAGCACACACATCCATGATAATGCCCTGGGCATTGCACATGACCTGGCAGTTGATGGAGGGGTATCCCTTGTGGTTTATGTAGCGCATACCCTGCTCACTGGGTGGTGACTTAATGTGTATGTGCATGCAGTCTAATGCATGCAGTACCTCTGGGTATTCTGCCACATGGTGGAAGAGATGCATATTGCTGGCCAACTCCTTCTGCATTCGGGGGAAGTATATGTGCTCATTGGCATGTGGTAACATGGCATCCAGGAACTGGTGTAGTACCCTGGATGCTGATGCCTGTGAGAGCCCCATGATATCCCCAGTTGGTCTTTGAAAGGTACCTGTAGCTAGTATTCTCAGGCTTACACATAACTTCATATCCACTGGGATGGGTTCCCCTCTGTTTGTTCTGGCTTTGAGGCGTGGCCGGCAAAGCTCTACAAGTTGCTGTAGGATGTCCCTGTCCATCCTGTAACACTCTACTATCTCCAGATCATATAGCACCTGGTAGGTTACCCTGGGTCTGAACACTCTCCTCCTCTGGTTCCAGAGGTGGTCGTGTGCATCATCCTCCACACAACCTTCAGTCTCCAACACATGCTGGTGGATCAAAGCTATGGCAGCCCCTGACATGAACATAATAAAAGTTCCCTGTCTGTATACACCACTGGTGCAGAGTGTATGGGAATACACAAATGTGTGTGAGGTGCTTTCACACTTTATACTATTGTGTTATGGATGCTGCTGATGTCAATGGGTGTGTATGAGCTATTCCAGCTGCAGCGTGTCTTAATTATGGGTTTTCCAATGAGTACTGCAAGTGTGGGGCCTTTACTGTGGAGATCTACTTGCCTGACTTGATTAATCTGTTGCCCTTTAATTCACTTTTAGACCTGGATCCCCTCCCAGTATCAGGCATGCATCCATCTGCCATCTTTCTTATTCTGTACTTTCCCTACCCAGTCATGGCAAAATGTGCCTTGTAGCTGATATACTGCAAATCATCTTTGTTCTGCTTTGACACTTTACTGTTTTCTTTACAATACAGCCCCCTCCCCTTTCCTGTTCTGCAGGTAGCTGCTTGCAGCCTTGTTAGCTGTTGTCAATGGCCCACTGTAGGTTCCTAGGTGTTAATTAGTCATTTGTACTCCAATTTCCCTGCTGCAGCATTTCCTCTTTTCTTTCCTATATCCTTCCTGTTTCAGCTGCAGTGCGCACCACGCATACCTGTTTACCAGGTTTACGTGCGTTTTCATCTCCGTTCACATGCATACTCGGTTACCTTGTGTACTTTCAGCTAAGGATAGCTATGGCCAATTCGGCGCACCCCTATCCTGCAGCTTTGCCTAGCTAGGGGCAAACCAGTTTAACAATGCTCCGATGTGCTTACAGCAATGGCGACACACCCCTCTCTTGATGTCATCTTTATCTCAAGGGCACACCTTGGTGTTATAATGCTACACTGTGAGGTGCATCCTTACACCAGCGGGGAATCTGTGATTCACTATTACTCCTCTCATTTGCATGGCATTGCCTACTAATTCCTAGCTACTGCGTATAACACTGTCACTGCCCCTTAGCAACCCTTGTGCCATAGTATGGTGTAGCATGCCTGCCATTGACTATTATGGGGAAATCGTGATATGTGTTTCATTGTAGTTTTATTCTATATTTTTATATATTCCTTGCGATCCCCTTTGTGCACCGATGCCGTGCGCTTCCACATCGTGATAGTCCGACTATATATATTAAATGTTAATTTTATATTTTTGCATATTTTTTATGCCAGTGGTTATATATTATAACCATTGACATATATTAACAATATAATATATGTGTTTGGTCGACTGTCATGGCTCCGATTTTATGTTTGCAAAGATGTAAACCATTTTCTGTGGTTTACATTTCTGCATGCTTACACTACGCCTGCATCACTTCCTGAATCACTACATACCTCCATTTGCATGCTACACTGCTGCACATGGGGTAATTAGCTTACAAGGCTCGGGAGTTGTGTGAGCGTAGCGTATGCACGTAGTGCATGTGGAAACAGCTCGTACCTGAATCACTCAGCAGTCATATTTGGTGTTAGAACACCAACACTATGCCTGCACCTGGCACAAGCTTTATGAATCCCAGGGATAGTTATGTTAATATCTTAAACTTTGCATGGTATCAAATGAAAGAAGACACAATGCTTTCTGAAAAACATCAAATTCTGCATGCCACTTATAATCATGCTGGTAGCTCAAAAATATAGTGATGCCTACAAATCTTCTTTGAAGAAAAATGAAGAAAACATCTACGTGACCAAATGATGTTTGGAACAGACAAATTTGTCACAGGACATCTTTAGCACTGGGGTAGATGAGTAGGTAAGGGAAGGTTGGGGTTGGAGGGTTTAAAGCTCTATAAATGTAGTTAAGACAAGGAAGGGTCAAATATTAGAAGAGTGGAGGGAGGAAGTGAGTTAGGAATGGGGAGTGCTTAGGAGTTTTGAGTGTTGGGAACTGCCTTGGAGAGCACATTTTAGCATAATATGAATGACATGCATATTTTCATACTTAATGGGCAAACAAGTTGATGTTTTTCAGTATTGTGTCTTCTTTCATTTGATGCCATGCAAAGTTCAAGTTATTAGCATAATTATCATTTGACATATATGGATAATATTTCTCAATAATAACCTAGAGTTTCTCAGCTACAGAGTAAAATACTTGAATGAGAAGTCATCCCTGACCCCTGTAATGACTGGGCATGTGAAATGATGTTTTATACAGTATCCAGGTGGACAATTCCTGACATTTTTACAGAAATATTGTATTTATGCAAATATATGCATATTGTATCATCAAACAAGTATAAACAACTGTAGATGGGTAGCAAGCAGACTGCAGGTAGAGACAACGTTTGCAACATTACATAATATTTCATTTGATTCTCCTATTAAGGTGAATATCCTGCAAGACATGCTTCAGCAGTACTTGCAACCAGTGGTGGCGGGGAAATTGATTGAGAGTTTTTTGAAGCGGGGTTTGTTAAGTCTAAATTGGTAGGTGATGGAGTAGTGGGGAAAATTTTGAAATCAGTGAGGGGAGGGAGGATATTTTGGAGGCTTTGATGGAACTTTTACAACATTACATAATATTTCATTTGATTCTCCTATTAAGGTAAATATCTCACAAGACATGCTCCAGCAATACCTGCAACCAGTGGTGGCAGGGGAATTGATTGAGGGTTTTTTGAAGGGTTTTTTGTTAAGTCTAAATTGGTAGGTGATGGAGTTGTGGGGAAAAAATTGAGACCAGTGAGGGGAGGGAGGATATTTTGGAGGCTTTGGTGGAGAAGGAGTGACAGGCAGGAGAGTTATTGGGCCCTTTCGATAGTCCTCCATTTGCCAGTTTTAAAGTCTCACCATTGGGATTGGTACCTAAAAAGAAGCCAGAGGAATTCCATCTGATCCATTTGTCTTACCCCAAGGGAAAGTTTGTCAATGACTTTATCTATGTGGAGAAGGCTAAGGTGAGTTTTGCATCACTGGATGACGTGCTCCACATTATTAGAGGGTTTAAAGATCCATGGTTGGTTAAGGTGGACATTGAGTCTGCTTTTTGCCTTTTGCCAGTTCAATAGGAGGATTGACCGCTGTTGGACATGGTGGTGGGAGACAAGTGTTATTTTGACAAAGCCATGCCAATGGGATGCTCAGTAGCCTGTTACACTTTTGAAAAGTTTAGCATGACTTTTCATTGGATTTGGCAGCAGCTGGCAGATATGCAGAGGGTGCTGCATTATTTGGATGATTTTTTTGCTGGTAGGTGAAGGGAATGAGAGAGCGGTGGTGGCTATGCATGAGTTTTTGAGGATGTGTGAGGAACTGGGTGTTCCATTGGCCACACACAAGATGGAGGGTCCAGCAAAGTTATTAGATTTTTTGAGGTTGAGCATGGATGTGGAAGAGTGTCTGTTTCTCTTGCCTGGGGAGAAGGTAGCTAGGCTTAAAGAGAAGATAGTTTGGTTGAAGGCTAGGGACAAGGTCCAGGTGACAGATGCTATGGAACTCTTAGGACTCTTAATTTTGCTTGTCGGGCTGTTCTACCAGGATGGATCTTTTGTAGGTTGGTAGCCTTTCTATTGAAAGGAGGTAGAAGTAAGCACTATTGGATGAGAATTGGCAAATTAACATGTGAGGATTTAATTTTGTGGTTGCAGTTTTAATGACATCATCTTTTGGCAGTGGGATTGGGTAGGTCAATGAGAGTTACAGCTGTTCACTGATGTGGCAGGGGGCATTAGTATGGGGGTGTTTTTTGGTGGGACAGTGGTTTGCACTGTCATGGCCACCAGAGTGGCAAGAGGAATGGAAGCAGGATGTTGCCTTTTTGGAGTTGATGCCAATTTGGGTGGCATCAGTGGTGTGGCAGGAATGGTTGAGGGGCAGAAGGGTAGTTTTTAATTCTGATAATGTTGCAGTTGTCTGAGTTTTACAGGTTAAGACAGCTAAGTCTGAGTGCTTATTGTTGGTATTGCATAAGGTAGTTCTGCAGAGTTTGTTGATTAATTTTTCCTTCACAGGTGTGCATGTACCAGGGGTGAGGAAAGGGATTGCTAATAGTTTGTCTCAATTTCAGTTTTTCAGGTTTCGGCAGTTGGCCCCGATGGCAGCCGATGACCCCATGGTGGTGCCAGATGAGGTGCAGCAGACTGGGCTACAGTGATTGGGAAATTGGTGCAACAGTCCTGGCTGGTGTTCACCAAGAAGGCTTACGGCACAGTGTTGCATGATTTTGACAGGTTTGTTATGCAATTAACAAAGAAGGCAGGTGAGTGGTCAGAACAGCTGTTGCAATATTTAGCTGGGGCTAGTGCAAAGGGTGTAAGGTAGTCAAATTGGTTAAGATGGACTTGGCAGCAATTAGTGTGTTTGCTCGAGTGGCAAGATTGCATGATTTTACTAAACCTTGGACGGTGGATTGAGTGTTGCAGGGATACATTAGGGAAGAAGGTTTGAACAGGGACAAGTGTTGGCCAGTGACAAGGTAGGTTTTAAAAGTTTTACTGCAGGGTTTGGCTAGGGTATTCAGTGAATCAGTAGATTGTGTTGTGTGGTGTGGATGACATTGTGTTGTTTGGATATACTTTGGGGCTTTTAAGGTTTCAGAGTTGATGGAGTCATTGGTTTGGAATGATGTTATTTTACTGCATGGTGCAGTTCACATTAAGTTGAGGACAACTAAGAATGATCAGATGGGGAAGGGTATGCAAATAGTTTTGGTGAAGGACAGGTTGCAGCAGATGTGTCCAGTGGTGTGAGTGAGGAGATTGTTAGTGTCTCATAAAGGGAGATTACAGGATTTAGTTTTCCGGTCAAAACTGGGTAGGGCGATAACAGGGGGACAGTTGATTTCAGTCATGGGAATGGCTTTTTGTAGCATGGGTTTGGTTGGAGAGAGATTTTCTACACATTCTTTTAGGATGGGTAGGGCTTCAGATTTGGCAAGAGTGGGTAGTTTGATAGAAGTCATTAAGAGGGTGGGGTGATGGTTTTCCAATGCCTTTTTGACTTATATTAGATAGGGGTTGGTGTTTTTTCATTCTAATATTAAAACTATATATATTTTTTTCTATGCAAAAGGATTCTCATCATAGGTCATTTGTACATTTGGGCAGCATGGAGGGCTGCTGTTAAGAGTAACAGTTCTGAGTTGGAGTTACACTGGTTCGGTTGGAGAGTTACATGGAATGGCATTAGAGGCCTCAAGTGGAACCAGCTGTTGAAGGTATTTACAATGATTCAAATTCTTATAGGGCTTCCTTGAATCTTGCTGGTGCACCTAGCAGGTAAAAATTGGGGTTTGACGCCAAAGCATCAGTTTATCAGATAAGATAGGATCTGTTGGCTTTAAGGAAGTTATACCCAAGTTTGTGCTTGGTGTGGTCGGAGATTATTCCTCGTTTGACTTGGAGGAATGCTAAGAAGTTTTTGGCAGTTGAGAGGGTGCGGAAGTTTGTAAATTGTTGGTTGGCAAAGCAGTTTGAGGGCAATGAGAGTGTAAACCCTACAGTATAAGGAGTTTGCTGACAGGGACCCTATGTGGTTCAGAATGACGGAGTGCATCTTAGTGAATTTGGTCTAGACTTGTTTAATTTGAACCTGGGATTGTTTTTGGAGAAGTTGGTTAAATATTGGTGTTAGTGAGGGGGAACATCCTGAGTTAAGCTGGTTTTAGTGAGGGGGAACATCCTGAGTTAAGCTGGTGTGGGGATAAGAGGGACAGGCTTGTCCTTCTTCTGTTCTCCCCTGGTGTATACTTTTGAGGCAGGAAGCCTGTAGTGGTGGAAGTGAGGGATTGGATGTTGCTTGCACCTGGTGGTTTGGATGGAAATGAGGTTTTGGGATGAAGGTGAGTGGTTGAACGCTGCCTGAAGTGTAAGAATAAGTGAGCAGGTGGAGGACCCTGCTTATTCGGCAAGGATCAGTGGTTCTGTGCTGCCCTTGTGGATGGTCATGTGATGTTTGATGTGCAAAGAAATTAAGTTATGATTAATAAAGTTATGATGCATTTCTTTTCTTATACTTGAATCAATAAAAGGTTGTCAAAGATCTTTTGGATTTCTGTTTCTTTATTAAAGCAGAATGTGACAAATGATGTTTGGAACAGACATATTTATCATGGGACATCTTTAGTGGGGGATAGATGAGTAGGTAAGGGAAGATTGGGGGTTAGAAGGTATATGCAGAAAAGGTAAGCTCTATAAATGCAGTTAGGACAAGGAAGGGTTAACTACCGGAAGAATGGAGGGAAGAAGTGAGGTAGGGATGGGGAGGGTCTTAGGGGGTTTAAGTGTTGGGAGCTACCTTAGCACATTTTGGCGTGATTTTGTTACCCACCCAGCCCTCTCTTAGTTATTTAGTTGTTATGGTGGTTTTAGTTGGGAGAGGTGCATGGGCAGAGAAGAAAGACAGGCTTGTCTGTCTTCTGTTCCCACTCTGGTATACACATTTGAGGCAGGAAGCCTGGGCTGATGAAAGTGAGTGGCTGGACACTGCTTGCACCTGGTGGTTTGGATGGAAATGAGGTTTTTGGATGAAGGTGAGTGGTCAGATGTTGCCTGAAGTGTAAGAATAAGCGAGCGTGTGGAGGATACTACTTGTTTAGTAAGGATGAGCAGTGCAACATTGCCCTTGTAGATGGCCATGAGAAATGAAGTTGTGATTAATAAAACTATGATGCATTTGTTTTCTAATGTTTGAATCAATAAAAGGTTGTCAAAGGTCTTTTGGAGTTCTGTTTCTTTATTAAAGTATAATGTTACAAAAATCACACTGATAGCTGCAGTCCTTTATGATCCCAGAAGTATTAATACTCATCATCATCATCTTTTGGCTGTTCCCGTTAGGGGTCGCCACAGCATATCATCTGTTTCCATTTTTTCCTGTCCTCTGCATCATGCTCTTTCACACCAACCGCCTGCATGTCCTCTCTCACCACATCCATAAACCTTATCTTAGGCCTTCCTCTTTTCCTCTTACCTGGCAACTCCATCCTTAGCATCCTTTTCCCAATATACCCAGCATCCCACCTCAGCACATGTCCAAACCAACGCAATCTCACCTCTCTTGCTTTGTCTCCAAACTGTCCAACCTGAGCTGACCCTCTTATATACTGATTCCTAATCCTGACCATCTTAGTCACACCTAGTGCAAATCTTAACATCTTTAACTCTGCCACATCCACTCCTGCCTTTTTGTCAATTCCACCGTCTCCAACCTATACAACATAGCTGGTCTCACTACCCTCTTGTAGACCTTCCCTTTCACTCTTACTGGTACCCGTCTGTCACAAATCACTCCTGACACTCTTCTCCACCCACTCCACCCTGCCTGTGCTCTCTTCTTCACCTCTCCTCCACACTCACCATTACTCAGAACTGTTGATCCCAAGTACTTAAACGCATCCACCTTTACCAGCTATACTCCCTGCATCCTCACCATTCCTCTACCCTCCCTCTCATTTACACACATATATTCTGTTTTAACCCTGCTGACCTATATACCTCTCCTCTCTAAAGCATATCTTCACCTCTCCAGGGTCTCCTCAACCTGGTCCCTACTCTAACTACATATCACAATGTCATCTGCAAACATCATAGTCCACGGGGCCTCCTGTCTGATCTCATCTGCCAACCTGTCCATCACCACTGAAAATAAGAAAGGGCTCAGAACTGATCCTTGATGTAATCCCACCTCCACCTTAAATGTATCTGTCACTCCCACCACAGTCCTCACCAATGTCACACTACCCTCGTACATATCCTGTACCACTCTTACATACCTCTCTGCCACTCCTGACTTCCTCATACAATACCACAACTCCTCTCTAGGCACCCCTGTCATATGCTTTCTCTAAGTCCACAAAGACACAATGCAACTCCTTCTGACCTTCTCTGTATTTCTCCAACACTCTCAGAGCAAACATTGCATCTGTAGTGCTCTTTCCTGGCATGAAACCATACCGCTGATCACTAATCATCGCCTCCCTTCTTAACCTAGCTTCCGCTACTCTTTCCCATAACTTCAAGCTGTGACTGATCAATTGTATCCATCTGTAGTTACTGCAGCTCTGCACATCACCCTTATTCTTAAAGATAGGTACCAAAACACTTTTTCTCCACTCCTCAGGCATCCTCTGACTTTCCAAAATTTCACTAAACAATCTGGTTAAAAATTCCACTGCCGTTTCTCCTAAGCACCCCCATGCTTCCATTGGTATGTCATCTGAGCCAACAGCCTTTCCATTCTTCATCCTCTTCATAGCTGTCCTTACTTCCTCCTTGCTAATCTATTTCACTTCCTGATTCACTATCCCACATCATCCAACCTTCTCTCTCTCTCAGTATTAATACTAATTTTCATAATAATAATATTTAATTTGACAGATTTCAAATTGCTTGTTCAAATAAAATTGCTATTGAGTCTTGCTGACCTACTTATAGCACCATTGTGAAGAGGTAAGTATGTTGAATTACTTTCCTATAGTAACTGTTTTTTGTAATTTTATAGTTTTTGAGATACATATACATTTGTTTACAGAAAGTTCTGGAAAACTGCAGTCTCAGAAGTTTATGTCATGTCAGTGCTGTCTAAGCAGGACCGCTACAAGTGTAAGGAGGTATGAAATTCCTTTCATGGTAGGTATGAAAAAAAAAAAGATGTCAGTTTTCTTTGATTTATCATTAGTGTGTAAGTAATTGCTTTGTGATCTGATGAAGGAAGTAAACCTTTTTGCCTTTGATATTTCGTAAACCAAATCATTGCAAATATATACTCTCTAAATATTCAACTGCATGCAAAATGTATAAGAACAATGAGTGCAAAACAAAATCTGATTAAGTCTGTAATGTTTACAAAAGTCCTAGCTGCTAATGAATTTCTAGGTTTGTTAATTGCACTAGTATCATTTTCTTTAAGTATTTAGTTAAAGTCTACAATTATTAAACTTCACTTCAAATTTGAAGTTAAAAACTGGAGATATTTCCTAGAAAATCTTTTTTCAGGATGAAGAAATTGTTGAGTTTAAGATTCTTTTATGTTGGTCATGCACAGTATAGTTTTATCATCACTGCATAAATTCATAAGCTCAGGTGTTCTAACAGAATTACTTATTATGAGTGCTGCTCTGTTACTCCTTTCTTTAAAGCTAGAACTTGCTAGCACTGTATTTTTATTAGTATCTAAAATATTAATATATCTTCTTATAATAAAGGAGTTTCTTGCATGGACGCTACTTTGTGCATTTAAACTATTTAAATAAATTACCTCTCTTACTGCACTATTAAGGCCATTTACGTTTAAAGAAACACATTTTAGAAACATCATCTTGTGTCAGTCACTTACATATTGCTATTACTAACTGCTTTTCAATGATCTTCATAAAAACCCAACTCCTTAGCATAATGGCTATATGAAAACAAAAGAAAAGCTATTACATGATAGCTCATTTTATACATAACAAAAAAAGAAAAGAATTTAAAGATAACTAAACCAAGTAAAAAAATCCCCTTCCACTTAAAAAAAGTTTCTTAGTTTGAATAGATATCCCTTTCAAACTACCATTCTAATTATATTTTACACTATTCCCTCTTGTTTGTTAGTTGCCATTGCTTTAAATCTGTATACCACTCTATCTAGCTATCTAAAATAAAACAAAAGCTTTAGATAGGTTATTTATAACTAAACTGTAAAAAAAAAATACCTAAATTACAGTGATAAAAAGTTTCTTTTAATTTCAGCTTCCTTATTATCATATAGTAGTTTGCATCCATTTTGGAGGCTATACCAGTTTCCCAAAAAAGAAACAAAGAACATTATCTGGTTGAGTAATCTGCTCAGAGTCACACAGAAGAGAAATGAAGACTAAGATAGCCAAACCGAAAACCACAACAAACAACTCATTAGCAGCTCACAGCTTTGATTCCCCATACTGACTGCCATACTTCAAGCTTTGCTCAGCATTTATAGTATAAACTCTTTCAAGACTGTTCAAGATTCATTAGTAAAGTCATATACAATTTGCTTTGACATCCAGTGCTATTACCAATCATTAATCTAAGGTTATTAGTATAACAATCTTTTAATGAGACACATTTCCTTCTTAAACATGCTTACCTTCTTTTGTATAACAACAATAAAAAACTGAATATATCTTCATTCCTCCATCATATTCATTATAAATAAAGATGACATTCTAAACCATATTTATATATTCTTTACCCAGTTTCAAACCTAGCATACAAATATATAACCACAATTATAGTTTCATGTTATACTACTTTTATATAGGCTTTCTGTAACTATACATGAGTTATTTTTGTATAGCCATTCACTACATTTCTGTTTTAAATATATATAATATTCTAAAATAGTCACTATGATGTGTGAAATATTTTAGTCATACTGCATTTACAATCCTCTCTTAATGCTTAAAACGCATACAATCTTGATTAAATTGTATGCACTAACAATACTGTACTGCTAAAAAACTATTTACTTTAAAGCATGGTATTGAAATATAAAGCCCAAACAAGTAACCTGAAAGTAAAATATGAGGATGGGAACCTTTGGAACAGGAAAAAAAAACAGAGAACACTTTTGAGCAGTCTAACGCTGGTATTCATAGTCATTTATATAAATGAGACAGGGAGTATCCCTGATGTTTAAAACTAAGCATAGCAAAGACAAGATTCATAGAGACTATTTATGCTAATGCAAAAATGCCTTAAGTATAATGAGATGCAAATAAGACATTTTGTAAAGTGATGTATGCTAGTGGGTTCTTCTTGTAATTCATTGTCCAGTATCCATGTGATATGCACATCCTTTGTTGAAAGAGATGCTTCTCCTTTGATATTTGAGTTGCAATCCATAAACTTGCCCCAAGTCATCCTTTCAGTTGTTTGTTGAAAAATGAACAAGCCCTTCCCTGAAACACAAATGATTTATTTCTCCCAGCAACCCCTAAAATAGTTTGTCTAAGTATGCACAAGCACTAATATGACACAAAATAAATGGTTTTGCAAGTGTTAACTTCATCAGTCTGATAATGTATACACAAGTCTTTCACTAACACTAAAATGAAACATTTTCCCCAGTAATCCCTTCACTGGTTTAATAATCGCTCTAAATTGCTTTAAGTTTTGTTATTTAAACCATGAACCATGTTTGTAAGGTTGTCTGAAGAAGTGGTGTGTGATACATCGCGAAAGCGCTCACTTCTGGAATAAAGTTGTTTTATGCAGTTTCCATTTGGTTTTAATTTGGCGTTTGTGGTATACAATAATTTGCACTCTGTCTTCCGGTTTGGTTTTTCAACAAATATATATATATATATATGTATATATGTGTGTGTAAATATACACATGTATATAGCTAGGATATGTTACAGCAGTTATGAATTACATATGTTCACAGGTCATGCAAATGGGGGTGAGAGGTCCAATCAATAAACGTTTAACATGTAGCATCAACCCCCCACCCCCCCAGCTACACCAGTGAAACATACAGACACACAATAAACTGCTTCCTGGACTACAGGCAAGATACTAACAGTGGGAGAGACCCGCCAAGTCCAATCTTGAAACAAAGACATGTATGTTCCTTGTGGGAAACCCAAAAAATCAAACATATTTTGGTTTCCTGCTATTACACCAATGTCGAACGGCAGGCCATGCATGTTCCCAGTGTACAAGGCAGGGGAAGCCTGATGATGCATGGATTGGACAACATACGTGATGGGTACCGAGAAGTGGGGAGTGGGTACAGTGTGCAGGTGTAGCCGGAACCGACCTGCACCCGGAGTAAGGAAGAGTGCCGAAGAGGATGTGTGGATTGGGAACTATGGGTATGAAATTATGGGCCTAGCTGAGCAGGTGTTGGCTGGATTGGGTCTATGTGGACCGCCCCAGGGATGTAAGCAATAGTGTGCATTGGGAAGGGCCACCGCCCAACAGACAGCCACTCCCGCTATGGGTCCCCCTGCAGCACAGTCTATTGTACATGGCAAAAAGTGGAATAACCAGATGTAGATGTACAACTGTAGACGTTTGTGTGTGTGTGTATATATATATATATATATATATATATATATATATATATATATATATATATATATATATCTATATATCTATATATATCTATATATATATATATATATATATATATATATATATATATATATATATATATATATATATATATATATACCCATACCTACTACATGGAGTGAAACTTCCCCCTTTCTGTAGTACAAATGTGTAAATACAGAGACAGAATATAATGAAACACCCACATATAGATATATACGTATGCAGACACCCATACATTCATATGTCGGTAGACATATACATATATATATATATATATATATATATATATATATATATTCATACAAATACAGATATATACATATATATATGTATATAAATATCTATACACATATCTATATACATAAATATGTATATAGATATGCAGAAATACATATGTTTATATGTGTGTAAACATACACATATATATATCTATAGCTAGGATATTAATTGAATTATGTATTTAAATCACATCTGTTAACTGGGTATGTCTGGCTGAGCTTCTAACTCATTTACAGCAGAGACCCGGGGAGAAAAGCTCCTCAGGACTAGAAAACAGTTCTTTAAATAGTAGAATACAGCAGATATATATAGATCTATATATATAGATATATATAGTTATGGTACACCAGTTAAGGATTACATATGTTCGGAGGCCGTGCCAGTGGGGGTGGGGGTCCAATCAACAAACGTGGAACACGTAGCATCAACCCCCCTCCAACCTAGCAGGTGAAACATACAAACACATGATACAAGTAAACACACCACTGCTTCCCAGACCACAGTCAGGATACTACCAATGGGAGAGACCTGCCACATCTAATCTTGAAACAAAGACATCAGTGTCCCTTGTGGGACACCCCAAAACTTAATGATAATCGGGGTCAGTCCCTGTAATGATTTATCCAACCAGGCTGTATATGTACATGGACCAGTAGGTTGTGCAAGGCTGATGACCCATGGGTCATGACAACGTAAGACATGGGTCCTGACACGTGGAGAGGGGGCAGTGTCTAGTGGTATGGTTAGACCCCCACCTGCACCCACAGTAAGGATGAGTGCTGTAGAGAAGGGCCAGGTGTGGGAACTATGGGTAAGCAATTATGGGCCTAAGCGTGCAGGTGTTGGCTGGCGCAGTTGTATTCGGACTGCCTCGGGGATGTCAGTAATACTGCGAACTGGGCAGAGTTCACACCCATACCTCTCAGCCTCTAGGAGCTAAACCACTGGACAGAACCTAAACCATTGTGGGGACAAGTACTGACAGAAAGCACATATTCCACTTACAACCTTAGAAAGCTGATAAAATAATAGATTATGCATTAGCATGACTTGTCTGAAGGATGTGGAGTCTTAAACCCAATTACTTGTCTGTATTTAATGGCATCAGTTTCCAGGTATTTGCCAGACAGGTGCAATTTGTAAGAGGAACACACCAATATTATGAAGCAAACTCTGGACAGGTCGCAGATTCTGTACACTCGACAGGCATGCTTACACCTAATGGGCAGCCATTCCCAATATGGGTTCCACCGCAGCACATTCCAGTGTACAGGGCAAAGTACGGTATAACCATATGTGTTGTTGCATTACCCACTACACAACACCTATGAACACATGGTTGCAACACCCCACTGTAGGCATGTAAGCCAATGTAATAGGCATCGCAAGGTATTACTGAAGTCCTCACCCCCACCCAGGGATGTGAGTGTCCAACGCAAACACCAACTGCAGTGCATATGCACAGCCGTTGTCATAGACAACATGGCCAGCTGTGGGCTTTCCCTGCAGCCATCCTGCACATCCCTGGATAATTCCCCTACTAGCACCCTCCTTTGTGCCCCATGCACACCACGCACCTATCAGACCTGGTTCCATTCCTCTTAATGTCTATGGGTACACATAGATGACACCCTCTTCCCTCATTATATTGCCAGTATCTGGAACCCCAACCCACATGTAGTATCACAGCTGTCCCACAGGACACATGTAACTAACACATGATGGAACACCACAAGAACACCTGGAGCAGCACAGGCTCACCAACTTGCAACCCCCCCCACCACATAATCTATACCATGACAACAACTAGTGATACCGACATCTCTTGACCTGCCTCGCATACAAATCCCAAAATCCGACATACCTTCCCTATTGCACCCCATTCAATTATACGTACTGGCTACTATACAGTTACAATGTCACCCCCACTACCTACCTACCTACTCCCTAGCTATTCGCCTCTACTGTACCACACAGGTATGGAATATGTACACCTACCACGAATACCTGCATGTAACCTATCCTGACCTGTGAAACAGGAATCCAACCTTACCTTAAACTGACTTTTATCAACAGTCATACCTGACATGTAAACCTGACCTAAGCATGAATAATACCGACAGTTAAACGTAAACTAAGCATGTTTAATGGGGGACATAGCGATGTTATGTCTGTTACCCTCTATGAATGGGATCACCTCAGTATTAATTGTGGGATACGTAGCTGGGGTCAATGTGGAGCTCTACATCCTGGGCCACCACTGACAATGGACAAGCATACAGTCTGAGTGTCCCGGTTTACAGATGTGAACAAAATGCACGACGTTGAGTGTGTATGTGTATGCAGGAGCAAGTGGGTACAAGCCTGTTTGGCCACCGGTATGCAAGTACCACACTGGTGAAGCAATGCAGAGGCTAACTGAGGGCAAGACACCGCAAACAGAGGTCAGTAATGCTGTGCTATGTGCAAACAAGTGCATACCTGCCTACAAATGTTCTACAGTGCCTCAGTCACTCTGTAGCCAACAGCTGTTGTTGTGGCCATGAACAGCATAATCTACACTGCCAGGCTGCAACTCCCCGACCCTGCACACTATAGTAGACATGAATTCCACTAAGCCATGGTGGATACACATTCAGCTGCTGTGATCACAAACACATCATTCAGCACAGGCATCCAACAGTATAGGAAATGTATATAAGTGTGTAGATTAATACCAGAACACATGTCCATTGCACAACCACAGTATTATGAGCAGTCTATGTGCAGCACAGAACAGTGCCTGTCTAATCATACTGTAAGAACAGTAGCCCTGCATAATACTGAAGGGAGTAATGATATAAGGTGCACACCATGGTGACATTCGAGCATGCTTCATGCACAGCATGTCACACCTGGAGTGTTGGTACTGTGGAACTGGGAGATGAGGCTGGCCAGGTGTGTGAGCAAATCACTGCTACACAATACCCTAGCAGGATGCTACCAATGGGAGAAACACTGTAGACCAGCTAGGTCTACTCTTGACACAGCAACAGGTCCGTCCCTGGCGGGATGCACCAACAGTTGTGGGTCACATCGATGTCACCACCAATATCGGAGGAGGATCATGAAAAGGCTGGTATGTACATGGACTAAACGGATGAGGAGCCTGCAGACACTTGGGTGGGGACAGTATACTGGAGGTGTACCAATACGTGCAGAGAGGGAAATGTGTGGAGATGTAGTATGGCAGGGCCAGCAACTGGGGAATGGATGGATGCTGTGTATGTGGAGCTTGGGGGACAGTGGAAGGGAACATGTATATGTCATTATGGTAGACACATGCAAATGAAGCAAACCAGCAATACCGTAGTGCCTAGAGCATCCGCCTAAAACACAGGCATTCCCGGGTCGAGTCCCACTGCAGCACATCCTATTGTCCATGTGATATCCATATGTTACCTTTGTTTTGCTGTATAACCTACTAAGTAACATTTATATCTGCACAGGAGTACTGCCTTAAATGCACATGTGAAGTGTCATACTGATTAGGGCACTAGTAAGCATGTGTAAGCACATAACAGCAGTTGTACGCATGGATATGCAGTTGTAAGTGTGAGTATGTGTATTCGTGTGGGGGTAAGCATTGCCTACATAGATTGAGCTAAGTAGATGCTAGCTGTGTGTAAGGTAATGAAACCTGAGCTTAGCATTGCTTAGCTCTTCGAATACATGCGCACACCCGCATATGACTGCTCAAATGTCCCTAACTCTCTCTGTATCCGACTGCTGCTGTTTTGCACTGAAACACAATATACAGCCTGTGGAAGGGCCACACCAAGGATGCTGCACATCATACACTACATGATTTACTATTAAACCATGACAGATGTACATAACCACACATTCCACATACATATCATCCAGCACAATCAGTCAACAGCACAGGGAATGTAGTAATAACACACCACACAACCTCTTAATGCATGAATCACGGACATAGTGCACCATAATGTGGGTACATATAGGGATATCTGTTGTATCCTGCTCTAATACACTTAAAACGTTGCAAGTTACACAGTATTATGTGGTAGAACATATATATTGCTGGAGATGATATGTCTGAAACACGTACATGTCTTCATGAATGACTGACCTCATTCCTAAAGTCATTCATGTCAATTGCCAAGTGAATGAGGTACAGGCCACACATATAGGCTGAACATGCATGCACATATGGACAGCTATACATCTGGTAATGTAGACAGATAGACAGCTATAGGTATATATATATATATATATATATATATATATATATATATATATATATATATATATATATATATATATATAAGGATACATATACATTGCTAGAGCTATAGCAATGTCCAGTTCTCTCTCTATATATATGGGGGAGTAACATATGTACTTCTGCAGATATACATTTTATATATATATATATATATATATATATATATATATATATATATATATATATATATATATATATATATATATATATATATATATATATATATATATATATAGATATATATAGATATATATATGTGTGTATATACAGATAGACATGTGTATATGATGGGAACAGACTCCTGGGCCTCTCTGTACACATAACTGACCATGAGCACAGTTAATGGGGGTAGGGGCACACATGAGGGACACCTGGTAATTACTGCAATGCAACCCGCCAGCCGTAACGGGTATGCTGTGCCAACCAATATCCAGCACATGCAGTACTTGACAGCAGGACCCACCACAACACAGCTACAATGCTCCAACAGTTATCTATGTCACCTGTACATGTCAGGCCAATATCTGTAACATACCATGTAGATATGCCATTGTACCCTAGGGAATGTACTATGTTGAAGGGCTACACATTACAATGGTACAGATATGCACACACATCCATACATTGACGATCATGTGCAGGTATCTCTCTCTCTCTCTCTCTCTATATATATATATATATATATATATATATATATATATATATATATATATATATATATATATATATATATATATATATATATATATATATATATATATATATATATATTTATATATATATATATATATATATATATATATATACACGATATATGGGATATATGGGTACTGGGTGAAATGTATATCCCCAGCCTCAGGCCCTGTAACCGGTAACTGTGACATGTGTGGTGTGGCAACCAGCCCAACAAAGGGAATACTTACATTGCACATATACCCACTCACAGTTCAAAGGACATGACACGACACACAAGTATGTATAGGTTCATAGGTAGGTACTAGGCTATCGGCCCTAGGGCCCATACAAGCCTAGCCAAAAAATGTACCCTGGCTTTCGCCACCCAAGAAAATTACTTTCCTGTGCCCCTATCGAGCAGAGCCACAGAAGTGATCCTCGGAGTGAATTTTCCATTTCCCATCCAATCATCAAGATTTTTCTAGAAGAGTGCTAATGAGGAACTCTGTTTGACATAGATAGGTAGTCTGTTCCAGAGTATGGTTCATATAGGTTCATATATTAGTACTAAGCTAACTGCCCTTGTGAGCCATTTTAAGCCTAGCCAATTATCCCTTGTGAGACTCAAACCCTGTACCTTGTGTTTGTAAGGTAAACACCTTAACCATTAGACCTCCCTCACAACCAAGTTTGGGAAGTCTCTGGGACAGGAATCTATCCCTCCAGCATGTTCTGTTTATTGTGGTGACAAGGTTTAGGTCCCTAGAGCGTATAGCTTGGAGGGATTGGGATTTCTTTAAGTGGAGCATATCCAACAGCTCTGGGTTTGACACAGCTTTGTATATTAGGCAGAGATCGCCCCTGAGTAGGCGATATGCGATGGAGTAAAGCTGTAGTTTTTTGAGATGGTCTGCATAGGGCATCTGTTTGAGGCCAGTAATCCTCTTTGTGAGGTATTTCTGTGGTCTTTCCAGTTGTTGTAGATGTCTTGTGAGGTACATACCAAAAGGGGCGTTGTACTCTATAATGGGTCTAATGAGTGATGAGTAGAGGGGAACAAGGGGTATACACAGACAATCTTTAGTTGTGTACCATACAATAATGTATGCCATTACTGACAGCACATGGATATTGATGTATATAACCAGTGATGTCTGCAAGGCCCACACATAACAGTCGATGCAGACTATGTGGATATATATCATACTATGATGTCCAGGCTAAGCCCTTTAATTCATACAGCATTTGACAATGGATTTGCGTGCATGATATGTAACAGTCAATAATATCAGATGTAGTTCAGCAGCCTCCAATTACACCCTGTAGTCAAGGTCTAGGGGGACATTCATTACTTGTGATAATGTCAATGTATCTGTCACAGGTATGGTCCCTGGCCAATAAACATTGCGGGTGCTCACGGGTGCCCACACTATGACTGGGATGATAATAGGAATGCTAACAGTGGTGAATGATAGGCCATAACCTATCAACCCATACCCATATCCCAGCAGGACAAAGGCTGCCATATATGTGGTGGACAAAGGCAGGAACGTAGGGCCATACCCGCAATATGGCAGTAGCACACCCTGGAACATGCTGCAGTTACAGGATGTGTTGCAACATACTCTTATGCAGGAATATGACATCAGGTACACAAATGGATATAGCCATGTACTGCTAGCATGCAACACACACACTGCCAATGTAATATCTGACACAGGACCTGTGTGGTAGACAGACAACACATGATAGGCACACCTCTGTCCAGCTAGAGGATGGCCCACAGTAGTGAGCTATGCATGCAGACTGCAGTCCAAGGTAAACTGGTATGTACACACACACACACACACACACACACACACACACACACACACACACACACACACACACACATACCCTGTAACATCAGTACTATGCATAGCATTTCACCACACTACTCACAGTGTGTTTGTATGTCCTGATCCTCCTATATATATATATATATATATATATATATATATATATATATATATATATATATATATGGCTGCCCTGAGGGTCCAGGTACTTCTGTAGGAGGTATTGCTTCCTGCTGTCTGTAATATTGATGCCCACACACAGGAAGGATGTCCATCACACAGGGAATTTACAGGGAATATGCCCACATGATGTAGAGATTCATAGTGGGTGACTGCCATGACAGTGGTAATTGGAAGTACTACACATGTGTAGCTATATATATATATATATATATATATATATATATATATATATATATATATATATATATATATATGGCTATCTGGATACGTAATGTCTATATCGTCCCACCATATGTCCTGGACATAGAGTCTAGTCCTACCCCAGCCCCTATAGTCCAAATGTAGTAGTGCATGGGGATGTCTGGTATGTATATATGGTATACTAGTAGACATTTGCTACTGTCATTGGGATTTTTGTCACAGACATGGTGTGTGTGGAAGGTGACATATGCTCATAACATGTGTGCCATTGGCTACTGACAGAAATTCTAAGGTTATCATGGTACAGTACCTGCATATATAGCAGGCACATCAGCCATGTCACAGCACAGGGTAGGCCACACCTGTGTGACAGTGCATAATGACAACCATTGTGGACACAGCCACATATGGTATGCTAGCATATTAGTACAGTATATGGACTATCTGTCCTACACCATCCTCATATGTGCCACTCACAGCATGACCCTACATATACTGGGCTACTACACAGTCCGTTCTGATGGCTGTCTGTGGTATGGAACATGTGTGTGTATGGCCCTACACACATGTAAGGTAATACAGTGCCATACAGTGGGGCACCATGTAACAACAGATAGAAGGGGAGCTAGGACAATGACATCTACCACAGTCTGTACACAGGCCACAGTACATATTAACAATACACACACTGCCAACATTCACCATCACTACACAGCCCTCAGTATTGTACAAACATCCACAGGATTTCCAGGGTATGGCATTAAGTGTAACCCGTTCTGTATGTGACATGTGTAGCACTCTGATATATCACTGATGTGTTATCACATATGTTGACACTGTTTATGGTGTACAGCACATATGCACCACTTCATGCATGACATATGTACAAAGGTTGAAAGAGGTGTGTCTGACAGCACACATACACAGGGCCAGTATAGACATGTTGCTGTGATACCCTCATTAATATACCATTGTAACGAGGGTTTGTTGCAACATATGTCCAATGAGGGATATGTAGTGAGTAACTGTCATGGCCTTCACCATCAACAGACTGCAATCTTCACAGTACCATCTGCATTCCACGGATAGATGCATTGTGGCCAACACATGACACCAAAGGTACAACACTGCCCAGTCTGCAGATGAGGCTGCAGATGGGGATTCCTGATATACATGGAACTGACATGGCAGGTATTGCAACATGTATGACAGGCATAACCAGACAAACACTGTTAATCCAACCTTACTCCACATGCAGTACAGCAGCAGTTACAGTTCGTAGGTAGGTCAGGCACATCCTCCTCCTGTTTGTTGCCCTCTTCCCAGTGTATATTGTTAGAGGTAAATCCCCAACCCATCTAAAAAGCTGTTTGCAAAATAACAGTTCTAGCTCTTGCTCACAGTGACAGACTAGGGCCAACACCACCAGGATGTTCCCAGGTAGTGGAGTGCATTTCCATGCAATTGGCTATGGGAATTTTACCACACATGTTCCACATGTAATCAGCTAGGGAAGGCCTGCAATACATGCAGAGGCCATCAGCTGATAATGAGCATCACATTAAATACACATGCTGCTGCCTAAGCAATGCAGGTGTGGGCCTCCACATCCACCAGAGAGCATGTGGGGGAGGCAGACAGAGGTGAATACATGTCAGGAAGGGGTGGGAGGGTAATACTGATGCATGTTTGTGTCACATACCTACCAGCACAGAGTATTATACACCCGAGAGCTATGTTGTGCTATCACAGTCTGATGCTGTTATTGGCTGCACCACATGTGTTGTCTGGTGGTGAGCACTCAGAACATATATGTGATGGTGAGTGCCATCTGCTACAGGGATATGGTAGATATACAGTAGGTGGCGTACACATGCCTGTCTGCATGAACAGGTGCCAGCATCAGCATAGACACACTTACACATTGACACACACACATCAACACACTTGGCAGGGCCAGGAGTGCAACCCGTCACTAGTGGGATTGCCACAACACATCAATATGCCTGAAACACATGCACCACAAGGGTGATACAGAGGTCGTATGGGCAGTGAGTATGAGGGGGTGTCAGACATAATGCGGCATGCTTCACTGTGCCCTGTGGGGAGTAGTGTGTGTGGATGTGGACATACGCACCATACAACACACACACATACACACAGGGTCCAGTTTGGACGTGCATGGATGCATGTCTGCATGGGTGTGTGTGGTGGCCAACAGTGCCAACAGGCTATACAAGGTTAGGCAATGGGTATACCTTGGCATCAGCCAACATGACAATGGTCTGCATTGTGGCACAGGCCTTTAGCTTCTGCATTTACCTACACAAGTGGGTATTGCATCCATCTTCCAGGCACCTGGGCGACCACTGAGTGTGGTCAATGTGACTTGGATGGTGTCTAGGATGTGCACACATCTCAGATGCATGTACAGTGACATGTGGAACTGTACCTGGGGTGTCTGGCCCATACTGTGAACACAACTTATCATCAGATGTGCCAGTCTTGCCCGAGTGTAGCAGGGAGTGGAACTGATCAGAAGATTTACCCTGCACCCACATTGATAGCATGTTAGCATTTCTTGATGTCAGTGTCATCTGTCTATACAGGCCATGTTATCAGGCATGGTATGTCTGTTGTTAGTCACATGTGAAGGCACAGTGGGGTTGCTAACTGTGATTGGCAGGCCATGATGTTTCATGTATGGGTATGGCTTTACACCTCAGCCTCTCAGCCATTTACATCTTTTATCCCTGTATGGTTGACATTGTGATATATAGTAGGGCCATTATAAATGTAAAACCCCTCCACAATGTCCACAGGTGTCACACACTCACAACCACCTCAACACAGGACACCAGTTACAAACAAAGAACCCCTACCTAGCTGGTATACTATACTACAGCACTAAGCAGTTATATTACGTGCCACAGACATTACTGAAGTTCATTTTCCCCAAAGGTGTATTTCACAATTAATGACATCAGCATGACTACCAAAGTAGGGCATTTGTACTGTACTGCGAGTGAGTAGCCTATAATGCATTGCTCCATACACAGACACTGAGACACACACATCACATCTGGAACTGACATGGATGGTGATGGAACACTACCACTGTTCTAAATCACACTACAGCAGTATGCGCTATGGCAATTACTGGGCTCTCAGTTTCCCAGAGGTGTACTTCTAGATGGGTGACATCAGCAGCTTTGGCAAAGTAGTGTATTTGTATTGTATGGAGTGAAGAATTGCTCTCTACCCAGTCAGACACACACAAACAGACTCACACATAAAGTTGCTACAGCTGGAGGTCGCACTCCTACCTAACTGGTTTAGCACACTACATCAATACGCAGTTACAGGACATGCTACAGCGGTTACTGGGCTATCATGTACCCAGAGGTGTTCTTCTAGATGAGTGACATCAGCAGCCTTGGCAAAGTAGTGTATTTGTATTGTATAGAGTGTGGGTAGCCTAAAAAGCATTGCTCTCTGCCCAGTCAGACACTCAGTTGCCACGTATGGGGTCTGAACACCTACCTAACTGATTTATCACACTACAGCAATACGTAGTTACAGGATGCGTCATGGTGATTACTGGGCATTATGTTCCCAGAGGTGTACTAATAGATGAGTGACATCAGCAGCCTTGGCAAAGTAGTGTATTTGTCTTATAAGGAGTGTGGGTAGCCTAAAAGGCATTGCTCTCTACCCAGTCAGACACACAGACTCACACACAAACACACACAGTTGCCACAGCTGGAGTTTGAACACCTACCTAACTAGTTTATCACACTGCAGCAGCACGCAGTTATAGGAAGTGCCACAGCGATTACTGGGCTATCATGTTCCCAGAGGTGTACATTTAGGTGAGTGACATCAGCAGCCTTGCCAAAGTTTGATATATGTATTGCACGGAGTGTGAGTAGCCTAACAAGCATTTCACTCAACACAGTCAGAGGCAGACAGGCACACACACACTCTCACAATTGACAGGTCTGGGTTAGTACTAATACTTAACTACTTTGTCACTACAGCAGTACACAGTTATGGGAAGCGCCATGCACTTTACTGAGCTATAGCTCTCTCAAAGGTGTAATTCACATTGGATGACCTCAGCAGGCTTGTCATACTACTGCTATGGGGGAAGGCAGTGTGTGTGCATGGGCCATACCCCATTCATGTGGGGGTTGACATGCCACATGCGGGCACACACGGGGTCATATGTCATACGTGCATGTATACAGCTACTAGATGGATGCTTCCTTGTACAGTCTTGTTTCACAGCTGGCATGTACACCACATAGTCTGTCATGCTGACAGGTACTGGTAGCTAGTATCTGCAGTGGGTTACATCCACACCTCATGTGTTGGGGTTAGTAACCGAGTATATTTCTGCACACTGCACTCATCCTGCATGGACAGCTGCCAACTTCCTGGATCACATATTACCCTCATTTGCATGACTTTTCATCTGCAAATGAGGGTAATTTGCATACAGGAGCTCGGTCCATGCAGGATTAGCCTAAGAGCTCACATGCACTTCCCGGGAGCTCGTTCCTGGATTGCACGTCAGCCATATTGCCGAAAATAGCTCTTAAACTAATCCTGCATGCTATAAAAAGCTTCATAAATCTGGGGCAGCTCTATTTTTGAACTACAAGGCTGTACTGAGTTCCTCTTCTGTGGTACCTGACTTTATCTTAATTTGTAATAAGAAAAATAAGTGTGAGTTTTCTTGTTCATTTAATTAATTAATTATTTTTTTATTTTATTTTACATTTGTTTACTGGGAAAGTCCGACTAGACACATGTCTTTTTTGACCGGAGGCCCAGGGAGAAATGCTCCAAATTGAACAACAATGTAACATTGACAGTACAAGATTACATAGTTCAAGATGCTAGATACTATTTAGTCTAATTCAGTCCATACATGAGAAAGTTAGAAACTCAGTGAAACAAAATTTAAGGACATTGTATAAACAATATTACAATGTTAATGAACAGTGGGCATTCCAAAGTTTCAAATGAGCAATCTGTATTTACAAAGTATATGATATCAGAATGTTACAAAACAATGGGCATTCCAACGTTTCAAATGCATATTCAATATTTGCTGGTATATAAATAGCTACATTGTGAAAACAGAAACATTTCTTCCTAACATCAGAGTTAATACTGAGAGTTGATGGTAAGCATGTTGCAGGTAGAATATACTGAGGAAGGTATGAGGCTTGCATATGAAAACTAAGCTTGAACGCCTTGCTTATGTTAGACTCCAGACTCCACTATCAGAGGTGTGATGCCTTCACTCTGTGGCTTACAAAACACATTTAAATGTCATTGATTAAGAGTCAATCCCCCAGATTCTCAAAAGCTTGCATGGCGTGCATGATTAGTGTAAGAGGAAATTTTGCCAATATGGCGGCCGAGCGATCCACGTATGTGCTTGTTTGACGTGCACGAGTGATCTAGCACTAGTACTGCACATTCCCAGCCCTCATATGCAAATTACCCCATTTGCAGGTGAAAACCATGCAAATGAGGTAAATCTGCCATCGAGGAAGCAGGAATCAGGGAGTGCAGGACTAGCGTAATATGCAGAAATGTACTCAGTTAGTAACCGAGTACAGTATTGCAAAATCCAAAATGGGGACATGACAGCCCCAAATAAAGGCTGCATATCATTGAGGAAGCATACCAGTGGCCAAGTAGAAAGTCATTGGCATTGCAAACAATGCAAAATGTACAAAATACAACTTTTATTATATGTCCACCAATTACAGCCATTGAAGCACAGGGCAGCAGCGAACAAATGGGATCGGTGGGGAAATAAAATAAACCTAAAAAAAGCAGTCTAACTAAAGTCAGTATTCCACATTGCAAGTGAATGGCAGGCAAAAGTCAAACTGGCCGGTGAATAGTGGTTGCTAAGTAGGGAGGCACAGCGTGACACATGTAACTATGCATTAGCAGGCAATCCTATGCAAATGAGGGGAAGGATGGTGAATCCTGGTTTTCCCCAGCATGTGAGGCAGGTCCCAACAGTGTAAGAGTATGAATAGCTGAGTGCAAGACTAGGAGGTAGGTGACATCATGGGTGGGTTTGTCAGGCATACTGTCAGCGGGATTGGAACCCTGTGGTGCAGGGTTGAACCCAGCTTAGCACAGCAAAGCCAGGCGGTGTGTCTAAACCTGCCCAGCAAGTATGACAAAGTGTAAGCGTGTGTGCGTGCCATGCAACAGGATCTATAGGAAGATAAAGGAAGTGAAACCAGGAAATAACAGCAATGTGCATATTGGAGTACACAGATTGCACGGCGCACCTCCAGGCTGAAACAGAAGGGCAATGGGAAGGGAAAGGAGCAGTATGAAGTTAATCAATGGGGTACTAGGTTTGCTGCCAGGTGATACATATCGGAACCAGCCAATTACACAGGCAGCAGACCAGCCCAGCCCAGACCACCACCACTATAAACTATGCAAAGACCTACCCCTCTGTTTTTTCCAACACCCTACACCACTAGTGTTTAACACTCACAACAGCAAAATGTTAGGGGCTGCAATAGGTATCATACAACTTGTGGAAGAGGCTGATGGTTGTGAGATTGTGAATGCTGCCAACCAACCCACAGTGAAGAGTTGGAGAAGAATGTACAGACCCAGGGTGACCTACCAAGGGCTACATGAGCTGGAAATAGTGGAGTGCTATAGGGTAGACAGTGACCTCCTACAGCAATTTGTTGAGCTGTGGTGGCCACGCCGGACACACAGAACTAACAGAGGGGAACCCATCCAGTGGAAACAAAGGTATGTGTAGGCCTAAGAATACTAGCTACAGGTACTGTCTAAAGGCCAAATGGGGATATGATGGGAATCTCACAGGCATCAGCATCCAGGATACTCCACCAGTTCCTGGATGCCATGGCAGCACATTTTGGTGAGCACGTATATTTCCCCCTCAACCGTGAGGCGGTGGCCAGCAATATGCATCTCTTCCACCAAATAGTAGAATACCCTGAGGTAGTGGGTGCAATACACTGCTTGCACATATGCATCAAAGCCCTACCTGGTGAGCAGGGTAGGGTCTACATCAACTGCAAGAGCTTCCCTTCCATCAACTGCCAGGTCATGTGCGATACCCAGGGCATAATACTGAACATGTGTGCTGGCTGCCCTGGAAGTTATCACGATTCCCACATCTGGCATCTGATGCAGCCATACCAGAAATTTGTTAATGGGGACATCCCACACGGTAACCTAGTGGGGGATGCTGGATATGCACTGGAGCAGAGACTGATGACACCAATCAGAAACGCACACAAACCCGAACTACAACTTCATAATGAGGCACACACACAAACAAGAACCATAATAGTGCATGTGTTTGGGATGCTCAAGTCACAATTCCGGTGCCTGGACACGTCCAGTGGAGCCTTGCAATACTCACCAACTACATGCACTGAAATCATCCTTGTATGTACCATGCTACACAATATGATCCTGTGGAAACAGCTGCAGCAGGAGCAGCAAGGGACAGGGCCACATAGCCCCCCACCAATGCCAAGGCCTGCACAGGCACAGAGTGACTCAGAGGAGGAACAAACTGAGCCTGCCCCAGTAGGCAAAAGGAGGTGTGTCCAGTATGACCTGGCCCTGGCAAAGAGGCAACTCATAGCACGTACTCTGACATGGGAGGGACCCAGGGAATAGCACCTCTCTCTGACTCTCACATACAGTAAAAGGGATGCCAAACATTACACTACCTGTGGCTAACCATGTGTAGGCAGTGTACTATTTGCATGTGACGTAGGCAGCCCTGCAGCAGCACCCTCAATACTGGGACACCCAAAAGATAAGGGACTCACGCATGCCAGTCAGGAGGGGGGGACACATACCCAACAACAGTCACAACCAGCAGTACAGGTGTAGACAAACGCAAACAAATGCCGTACTATGGTCTCTGAATGAGTGGTATGGGTAACCACTCCCGCAGGCCTACATGGACAGACTACAGTAGGTCAGGTAGTGGGATGTCAGTTGTGACGGCTAGGAAGTCAGAAACTAATGTGTATGTAATCAAAAGATAAGAACGGTAGTACAACGATATGGCTTAGCCAGCATGATAGGTAAGACTACTGACTGAAATGGACTACAGGACATACCAGTACAGTCCTAGCAAATGTGTACAACTGTCAGGTGTGCCCCCCTACCCTACATATAAATATAGTAACATTCAGGTGTGCCCCCCCCCAATCCTGTGTAAAAACATAGAAATAGTCAGGTGTTTCCCCCGCTATGCAGACATGTTGCAACAGTCAATGCCAAATGATTGGTGGATACCCTGCAGACACAGCATGCTACCTGTTGGTGTACAACACAAAGGTCATCAGTGCAGTACAAACCACCAGACATGATCTAAAAATGCAAAACAGAAGGCCTTACTGGGCATGCTCACACACCTAGAGAAATGAAGGCACTGTCAGTCATCAACATACTGAAAGGTCATACTGGGCATGCTCACACACTTTAACACATGAAGACCATGTATGCAAAGACCAGTGGACCAAACACATCCAGCAGTTGCAATTTTTAGTGCAGACATCAGTATGCACCACTCATGCCTTGCACACACAGTGGATAGGAATACAGACATATATATGTAAGGACAACACACCATAATAAGCCAAAGGTAGATGGATATAGATGTGTGGAAGAGGGTGACTGTGACAAGGAGCCATCCATGCTTGTCTCACCCAGCACACAGCCAAAGGGCCCCAAACACATCAGGTGCAGATGTCACACACTGCAGTTACTAGCAACCAGTACCTGTCAGCACCACAGACTATGTGGTACACGTGCCAGCTGTGCAATATGACTGTACAAGGATGCAGTCATCTCATAGCCCTATACATGTACCTGTGACATATGACCCTGTGTGTGGCCGCTTGTGGTGTGTCACCCCTACATGAATGGTTTATGGGCCATGCACACACCAACCACCCCATAACGCTACCCTGCAAGTCTGCTAAGGTTATCCAATGTTGTAGCCTAGTAATCTCTGTGGTGTGTCCCATAACTGTGTACTGCTGTAGTACTGCTGTAGTGTGATAAACTAGTTAGATAGGAGTTCTAACCCCAGACATGGCAACTGTATGTGTGAGTGTGTATCAGTGTTTGTGTGTGTCTGTCTCTCATTGACTGTGTAGAGAACAATGCCTTTTAGGCTACTCACATACCCACTTTTGGCAAGGCTGCTGATGTCACCCACCTAGAAATACTCCCCTAGAAAGGCTGCAGCCCAGTAATCTCTGTAGCACATGCTGTAACTACGTACTGCTGTAGTGTGATAATGTAGTTAGGTAGGAAGTCAAACCCCAGACATGGCAACTGTGCATATGTGTGCATGTCTCTCTATCACTGACTGTATAGAGAGCTGTGCCTTGTAGGCCACTCACACCCCTTACAATGCACATATCCAACTTTTGCAAGGCTGCTGATGTCACAAACCTTGAAATGCACCTCTGAGAGAATTGCAGCCAAGTAATCTCCATAGCACATCCATAACAGCATATGGACATAGTGTGATTAAGGAGTTAGTTGGGAGTTCTAACCCCAGCCCTACCCAGTGTGTGTGTATGCATCCATGTCTGACTGTATAGAAAGCAATGCTTTTAGGGTAATCACACCCCTTACATTTCTCGTACCCAACTTTGGCAAGGCTGCTGATGTCACCCACCTAGAAATACATCCTTGTGAAAACTAGAGCCCAGTAAACTCCGCAGCGCATCTTGTAACTGGGTGCCGCTGTAGTGTGACTAAACTAGTTAGGGAGGAGTTCCAACCCCAAACCTGGCAACTGTGTGTGAGGGTGTGTATTTGTGCATGTCTGACTGCGGAGAGAGAGCAATGCTTTTTAGGCTACTCACACCCATTACAATTCAAATACCCACCTTTGGCAAGGCTGCTGATGTCACGCTCCTTGAAATACACCTCTGGGACAATTGCAGCCCAGTAATCTATATAGTATGTCCTGTAACAGCATATGGCCATAGTGTGATTAAGGAGTTAGCTGGGAGTTCTAACCTCAGCTCTACCAACTGTGTGTGTATGTATTACATTTCACACACCCATGTTTGGAAAAGCTGCCGATGTCACACACCTGTAAATACACTTCTGGGAAGGTTATAGACCAGTAATCACCATAGCACATCCTGTAACTGCATACTGCTGTATTGTGAATTAGAACCGTGGTAGGGTTCCATCCCACACATGGCAGTTCTGGATGTGTTTTTTTGTGTCACTGTCTGTGTAGGGAGCAATGTATTTTAAGCTAGTCTCTCGCAGTCATTTCAAATGCCCTACTTTGGCAATCCTGCTGATGTCAGTCATTGTGAAATGCACTTTTGGGGAAAAGCTCCTCCAGTAATATCTGTGGCATGTACTATAACTGCATAGTGCTGTAGTGTAATACACTAGTTAGGTAGGGGTTCTACTCCAAAACATGACAGGTGTGCGTGTGTGTTTGCAACCAGTATCCTGTGTAGAGGTGGTTGTGGCCTATGTGGAGTGTGTTTTACATATTTCTTATATGGTGGCCATACTATATATCACAATGTCCACCATACAAGGGATAGCACATGTAAAATGTCTGAGAGGCTGAGATGCAAAGCCATACCTAGACATGTGACATCAAGGCCAGGCAATCACAGTTAGCAACCACAGTATTATCCAAAGCACACTCTCAACCCATGTGTCACACACACGCACACACACACACACACACACACACACACACACACACACACACACACACACACACACACACACACACACACACACACACACACACACACACACACACACACACACACATGCCTAGGAAACAGCCAATATGTGGGTAGTACACTGCATATTGGCCACTGATAGAAACTATGGAGTGACAGCAGTGGGCCACAGAGGGCATGTCACCCTGTTCATCTGTCCAATATGCACATACGTACAGACAGTGCACCTCCCCAATGTTCCCCAATGGACACCTGCACCACCTGTGATGCCATCACATGTGACCCACAACGAACATACCATGCCTGGCAACATGCCAATATCTACAGATGCCACTGACACCAGGGAATGCTGATAGCATGCACTCAATGTAGGTACAAGGTAAAGCTGCAGACCATTACCAGTTCCCACCACAGGTGGGTAGGACTGGCACATCCGATGATAATCTGTGTTCACTACATGGTCCGGACACCCCAGGTACAGTTCCACATCACTGTACATGCATGTGGGAGGTGTGCACATCCCAGACACCATTGAAGGAACACAGACATGGCAAGCGATGCACAGCATTGGCCACGGACAATAGTCACCCAGTTGACTGGATGGGGATACTATACCTGTCTGTGTGGGCAAATGCAGACACTACATCCCTGAGCCACAATGCAGGCCATCGTCATATGGCCTGATGCTAAGGTACACCCATTGCCTAGCCATCTGGTGCAGTTGTACACCACACACCTGTACAGACATGCACCCATGCATGTCAGTACTGGCATCCTGTGTGTTTGTGTGTGTTGTATGCTGCAGTTGTTCACACCCACACTCCCTATGACCCCCATGGGCATACTGCAGCATGCTGTCTGATGTCGGACACCTCTCCATGCCCTTTGCCCATACAGCCCCCATATGACCTGTGTGGTGCATGGGATACCTGCACAGTGATGTGATGTGGCAATCCCACAACTGATGAGTTGTACACCTGGCCCTGCCATGTGTGTCAATGTGTGTGTGTCTTTGTAAGAGTGTGGCCATGTTGATGCTGGCACCTGTTCATGCCCACAGGCACGTGTATGTCACCTACTGTACAGCTACTGTATCCCTGTTGCAGATGTCACTCACCATCACATATATGTTCTGAATGCTCCACAACAGGTAATCCATGTGGTGCATCCAATAATTGCATCAAACTGTGCTAGCACTACATAGCTTTCAGAGGTTTGATACCCTGTGCTGGTAGGTTTGAGACACAAACATGCTTCAGTTTTAACTTCCCACCCCTCCCTGACATGTGTTTGCCTCTGTTTGTGTCTCCACCCCCTCTCAGGTGAATGTGAAGACCTAGGCAGCAGCATGTGTAATGTAAGTGATGCTCATGATCAGCTGATGACCTCTGCATGAATCGCAGCCCTCCCCCTAGCTGATTGCATGTGAAACAGCCGTGGTAACATTCCCATAGCCAATTGTATGGGAACACACTCCAATACCTAGGAACATCATGGTGGTGGTGGCCCTTTTCATCCACTGTGAGCAGGAACTAGATCTTTCGTGTGGCAAACAGCATCTTAGATGGATTGTGGTGTACATCTAACAACATACACTGTGAAAACAGTGCAACAAACAGGAGCGGGATGTGCCTGACCTTACTACAGACAGTAAGTGACACTATACTGCATTTGCAGTAATGTTGCTTTAACAGTGTTTGTGTGGATATGGCTGTTCTACATGTCTCAATACCTGCCATGTCAGTTCCATGTTTATGGGGAATCCCATCTGCAGGGTCATCTGCAGCCTGGACAGTGTTGTGTCTGTGGTTGCATATGCCACCCACGGAGCATCTAGCTGTTGACTGCAGAAGGTAGTGGTGAGGATTGCAGTCAGTAGATGGAGAAAACCGTTATAGTCACAGACGTCATATGCCTCAAAGGACATATGTTGCAACAACCCTGTAACAACAGTAAATGTAAGTGGTTATCACAGCAACATGTCAATATGTGCCCTGTGTATGTGCTTCCAGCCACACCTCTGTTAACCTTTGTACATATGTCATGCATGAAGTGGTGCATATGTGCTGTACACCATAATTTGTGGCATCATATCTGAGAAAAAGACACTGATATATTTGACGACTATGCATGTTATGTACAGTAGGGGTTACATTACATGACATTACCTGCACATTCTGTGGATGTTCGTACAGTACTGAGGTCTGTGTACCTATGGTGAATGTCGACAGTGTGTCTAGTGTTGATATGTACCTTAGCCTGTGCACAGACTGTGGTAGATGACATTGTTCTAGTTCCCCTACTATCAGATGTTACATGCTACCCCAATGTATGGTACTGTAGTGGCGTACATGTTTGTAGGGCCATAAACACACATGTCCCATACCACAGACTGCCACCAGACCAACTGTGTAGCAGGCCAGTATATGTATGGTCAGTCTGTGCATGGCACATATGAGGATGGTGTAGAACACATAGCCCATATACTGTAGTACCATGCTAGCTAACCATATGTGGCCATGTGTTCACATTGGTTGTGGATATGTACTTTCACACAGGTGTATCTTACCCTGTGCTGTGACATGTATGTTGAGTCTGTTTTATATGCAGGTACATGTGCGTTCCACCTTAGGTGATGTAGGCCAGTGGTGAGCCAGTCTGCATGCAGCCTGCACAGTGCATTGTGAAATGCCTAGTAGCTGAGTGTACTTACCCAGTGGGATGTCATGTGCAGATACTAGCCAGATGTCCCACTGTTGTCTCTCCCTTAACAGTCATGTATGTCAGGCAGGGCAGTGAGATGCAGTGCAGATATCTGTAAATACCTATTGGGTAGTATATGGCCATGGCACCCTTGTACCAGCTGTCATACCGTGTCAGGCCAGGCAGGGGTGTGTGAATGCATGACCTATGGTGGACATCATATACCGGTCATTATGTGATATACCCATCTACATGGCTGTCTATATCCATATTGTCAGGCATGGTACACATGTGTAGCATTAAGGGCTTAGATGCATACTTCTGGACTGTACAGACTGTGTCAGAACCTCCACATATATTGGGCAATATCTCTGCTGCAGTTCACAGCAGCATTGCGTGCTGGCAGCGGTACTGTACAATGATGTCCTTTGGATGTCTTTCAGTAACCAATGGCACACATGTTATAAGCAGATGTGACCTTTCACAGACACCATGTTTGTGAAGACAATCCCAATGACAATAGCAATAGTCTACTAGTACACTTGCTATACATACCTGACATCCCCTGCAACTATGACATTGAGAACATAAGGGCTGGGGTTGGCATACACTTCATGTCCAGGACATATGGTGGGAATATACATACATATACTTATCCAGAAAGCCAGATATACATGATTACACATGTGTACTACACCCAATTAACACTGTCATGGCAACCACCTACTATAGATCCACACATCATGTGTGTGTGGTCCCATTACATCTCCTGTGTGATGGACATTCGCCCTGTGTGTGGGCAGCAGTGTTACTGACAGCATGTAGCAATACCACTTACAGGAGAACCAGCACACTCAGAGCAGCCACATATTTGTAGGAGGATCAGGAACTACAGACAGACGGTGAGTAGAGTTGTGTTATGCTTTGTATAGTACTGGTGTTACAGAGTGTGGGTGACATACTAGTTTGCTATGGAATGCAGTCCATCTGCATAGGTTCATAAATTTATAGGTTCATAGGTTGGTATTAGGCTATCGACCCTAGGGCCTATACAAGCCTAGCCATAACAATTTCCTGGCTATTTCTTCCCACACTATTTACTTCCCTGGACCCCTGTCTAGCAGGGTGACTGATGTGATCCCTGGGGTGAATTTCCTTTCTCCCATCCAATCATCAAGGTTCCTTTTGAAGAGGGCCAAAGAGGCACTCTGCTTGACATGTATGGGCAGTCTATTGCAGAGTCTAGGGAGTCTCTGGGTCAGGAACCTATCCCTTCAGCATGTTTTGTTTATTGTGATGACAAGATTTAGATCCCTGGAGCATGTGGCTCTGAGGGATTGGGATTTCTTTAAGTGTAGCATGTCCAACAGCTCTGGGTTTGACATGGCTTTGTATGTTAAGAAGAGATCACCTCGGAGTAGACAATATGCGCCAGAGTTTAGCTGGAGTTTTTTAAGACAGTCAGCATAGGACATCTGCTTTAGGCCTGTGATTCTTTTAGTGAGGTATTTCTGCGGCCTTTCTCGTTGTTGCATATGTCTTGAGAGGTACATACCAAATGGGGCATTGTATTCTATAATGGGTCTAATGACGGATGAGTACAGTGGGATGATGACCCTCTTTTTTCTGGATGAAAAGCCCTTAGTGATGAGATGTGCCACATAGAAGGATTTCCTGACTGTTGTGGCAATGTGGTTATCGAAGGTGAGACCACTGTCCACCTGTGTCCCTAAGTCTCTTATAACACTTTCAGTGTTTAGTGTACTGCCACCTATGTGATAATTCACGGGTACATGTTTTTTCCCAAAGGGGATAACTATATATTACTTGGCATTGAGCTTGAGCCCATGGCTCTGGCACCAAGCATCTGTTTCTGTAAGGCTCTTTTGTAGACTATCCATATCAATTTGGGATTCAATAATGGCTTCCAGTTTGCAGTCATCTGTGAAATTTATTAGCCAGAGTCCCTTAGTGTTGGCCTGTACTTCAGAGAAGTAGATGCCAAACAAGGGAGGTCCCAGGACTGAACCCTGAGGTACTCCACTTGTCACCTGTCTGGAGCTGGATTTGGAGTCAGCTACCTTAACAGTGTGGGTCCTGTCTGTAAGCCAATTGGCAACCCATCGAGTGATGTAGGGATTAATGCCCAGCTTAGTAAGTTTATCTATGATTCCAGAGTGGGTGATGGCGTCAAAGGCCTTGGCGAGGTCACATACACCTATTACAATACACATTGCCACACAATAGTACAGATATTGTTGTTGTCACCCATATGTGTGGCAAAGCAATGCAACACCGTACTATGCCTGTGGCATGCGCATCACCTGCATATCCCTATGGTACTACTGTTGTGATATGCAATGGGTTGTTTTGGCGTCATGGCCAATGTGTGATAATGGGTATGTCAGAGTATCAAGATGGGTTCCAGTGTGTACAACATCCAGTGGGGGACTGTCTTTACACTATGGTGCACCTGGTATATGGCCCACATACCACTCTCTGGTGGCCACTGTTACCATCACCCATACAGGTAAAAGATAACAGGATACAGCCCAGTTACAGATGTGCTGTGTGCAGCCTACCTGTAACACACTGGACACATGGACTAGTTAGTTAGCAACAATGCAACCAGGTCTCTAAGATGTGTGTCTACCTGTTATGTGTCAGTTAATATGTATATGATGGTATGACACACTATGTATTCTCCATATACAAACATTACAGCCCTCATTACCATATTGTACATGTCTGTGGATGGTCTGCATGTAACATGTGACCTGGTACACACCTCACACTACAGGTGGTGTTGTGTGTGCAATGACAGCCACACAGTTCAGTAGCACTACATACCTGGGTAGGGGTCTAGACACAGTGTTGCCAAGTCAGGATGTGTGTGTATGTGGATGGGTTGACATAAGGGTGCAGACTATACCTGTACAAGCAGGCCACCAGTCAATTTTGCATGGTTAATAACTGTTATACATACCTGTGGCATGTGTGCAACTGTACACCAGATATCTTGTGGCCATGGTGTCACCACACTGGCATACCCTTGTGGAATATGACTGCAGACCATCCTTCTGCTGACACATGTACACCTACAGCACAAATGGATAACAGTATGGGGATAACAATTGGTGTTACCAACAGCTGAGATGCATCATAGCTGCATGGTTACACTACCTGACATGTATGCATTACACATTACCCCTGACAACATCTTACACTGCAGTACATTGCAGCACTCTATTACAGTCACCATGTGCATCAGAACCATATTAGCCTGTCCCTGCATCGATGTTATGGATGACTGGGATGTGGTACAGGTATCATCATATGCACAGGGTGTGTGAAAGTCATCTTAGCTGCATGGCTACACTACCTGACATGTATGCAGTACACATTACCCCTGACTACATTCTACACTACAGTACATTGCAGCACTCTATTACAGTTACTGTGTGCATCAAAACCATATTAGCCTGTTCCTGCACCGATGTTATTGATAACAGGGATTTGCACAGGTATCATCATATGCACAGGGTGTGTTGCTGGTGTGCCAGAGGCAGAGGGTGGCCCAAACATGTGTCACCATATGTGTTGGTGAGGGGTGTGATTCATTGATTGGGGCGTGGTGATGTGGTGTGTGTCTGTATGGGGTCACCCAAGGTGTGGTTGCATAATGTGTGGGTATGCATGCACAAAGTTCTGCCATGTGGCTACCCTATACGTGTGATGTTGGACAGCTGCAGACCATACCTGGCAGGGTGTGCAGTTCACTGCCTTCGGCCATGGATACGCTGACAGTGCCTGCCAAGGGGTTCCATGGGCACGTGCAGGTACAGAACTTGAGGTGCTACTCTTCCCTGATGGTGACATATGTCCGCTGGAACCATGTCCCACCTGGGACTGGCCAGGGCCATGTGCACAAGGCCTGTTATGGTGTGGTGTGTACAGCAGCCCCAGTGGTGTGCTGGGGCTGGTACTGCTACTACAGGAGTGGCTGGGCATCCTGCCACATCCACATTGACCGCCAGCTGCTGGTGTTTCTGGCCCATGTCCACGTGGCCATTGCACTCCTCCCATCACATTTTCTAGCACAGACATACCCATGATCCAGGAGGCTCACCATCTCACCCCACATTCTATCCATGACCTCAGTATGTTCATGGAAGGCACCAGCGAGTTCATGGAGGCTGCCACTTACAGCTGGGAAAGCAGAACTCTGCAGCCTCAGGCCATGTCTGTTGTGCATTTCCATATGTGCCTGTGCCTCCATTATGGCCTGAAACATGCTCCTGGTGGTACCCATTGTGCTTCCTCTGCCAGGGGCATAATGACCTATGGTCCTCCCACGAGCACCACGGTACATCTGCTGATGTGTTGGCCTTCCAGACATTTGGCTATGCTGACTGTGTCCTCACACAGTTGGCATGGACACCACACTTTCCTGGTCATTGCCACAAACCGCCAACTGTCCCACTGTTATGGCCACATGTGATGGAGTTTGTAGGGGCACTGTAACTGTATGCGGGCTTGGAGTGGCTAGGAGGGTGATGACACATATTGCCGTGTCAGCCTCTGACAACCCCACCTGTGCCTCACCTGTACCATCATCATCATCGGTGTCTGTAGGGACACCTACCTCAGTTTGCATGCAGGAGGGACCCTAACCCACCTCGCCATCTGTGAGGGAAACAAATACACACTTTAAGACCTGTACAGCATTACATAACAGTACACACACTCACTCACACTCACACTGACAGCCATCTTACTACCTCATTTCCCTGGGTTTACAGATAGTCCCACATTCAGTTACATATGTTCCCCATTCTGCATGGCACTTGCTAATATACACGCATTACTACTGCCCATTAAAATATCATTCCTCTCCATGCCTACACGTGTGTTTACAACACCTGACCTGTTACTCCATGATCTCCCTGACATAGGTGGAGTAGGTTGTACATGGCCTCACTGCTGTCATCCCGTATTACCCTGTGTATGGGCAGTAATGGTGTACAATGCCCCTATATGGTTGGGGCTGCTACATTCACTGCATATGTCACACACCAGAGCCTCATATTACAATCTTGCTCAGTCCATGCCACATCTGCTGCACAAGCGACCCATCATGCAGACAACAATACTACCTGGCTACACTCACTGATGTGCTGTGGTAATTCCCCATTGCATTTGTATTGCTGCATATGTGGGTAGCCAGTTACCTATTGGCTGCTGGCAATATGATATGTATACCTGGTATGTACTTCACCTCCCAATGCATTCTCCATGCTGCAGACCTTGTTATGCTATCAGCTGTCCTGTGTTCACATACCAGACAGGTTGTCCAGGTGTCCCATGTCTCACTCTATGTACATGTACAGCACAATCCCAAGGGGAATTACTGCCATGTGGTTAAACCCACTATCACCTGTGCATACATGGACAAACACACACACACACACACACACACACACACACACACACACACACACACACACACACACACACACACACACACACACACACACCACACTCCTACATGTGGATTTGCACAACATTTGTACATACAGTCCTCCCATTACCCTTCTGTCAACATGCATTACATATGGTGCTCAACAGCATGCAGTGCAACTATAGTGACTTCATGCTAGTGGCAGTATACATGTGTGTGAGGCATGGTCTGTATTGGTAGGTGATGGCCTTCCCCCTTGTTAACACTGCACCCATGTACAAAGTGTTACTGTGGACCTGTTCCACACCCTGCCTTGTACTGTGCACCATACCTCGCAGGTGTAGAAACCATTGCTGCATATGTAGTACTGTGTTGGTTATGCCAGCTCCACTGCTCACAGCCTCTATGTGTTATAGCAACTCATACCTGGGATGATATGTGAACCGCTATCATTTATGAATTCCTGATGTCTGCGTTACAAACCACAACATCAGCAGTGCATGTATGACCAGTAAAAGACTATTACACTGGCAACCAGCGGACCTTACCATGGCTGTGGGGGCTACCCTACACATGTCCCAGACCTCTGCATGGTTGCAAGGTCTTCTCTTGTGCACATCCCTAGGAGTGCACACACTGCTGTCATGAGTGCTGTGGTGTCAGGGTTACGTCTGCTATGTTTACTTAATGTGATTGTGTGCAGCTGCAGCCATGGTGGTGTTGATTCACACATGTCCCTACTGTAGGCCATGTTTCCTGCCATGCTTCACATCTCTGTGGACACATTGCCAGGATGTTAGTTATCTTGCATGTGTCTGTTGTACCCTTCCAATACCCCAGCATAGTCTCTACTGTGATTCAGTGCATTTCTCAGCAACAAAACGTGAACGTGTACAGCAAGCAGTATGGATAGGTGCATTAGATGTGTGCATGGGATATCCCAGAGCTATTACATGCCCAGTGTATCATCATGCATGAACACGAACCATACTCACTGGCTACAGGCTGCTTCCATGGTGGTATCCTGGAGGGACCTACATAGGAGTGTGAGAAAGTTGATGTCAGTGGCCACAGCTGTAGCATTCATAAAAGGTGAGTGCAGCATTATGTTACATCAACAGTAGAATTCCACAATATTACAGCTTGCTCACAACTGTTTATTACTACTACACAGCAGCAGACTATGTACATGACATCTCAGATTTCCATGATGTACCTGTACAGATGCAGATGCATACACAAGAGTGGTGTACGATGTGCTCTGGGGCCTTACCTGCATGCTCCTCAGCTGGTGTGTCATTGGCATCCACCTCCAAAATGTGCCCTGCCGGGTGTTGTTGCTGCAGGCGGCCAGGTGCCACAAGGCTGCTGAGAAGCTCAACCACACGGGTGAGGGGTAGATGGGTGGGTTGCCCCCCCCATTGTGAGGTGGTCCCTCTTACAGCAGCTGCACACTGACATACATGGGGAAGCAGGTCGGTGCAATGATGCTGGACCTGCTCATAGCTGTGGTTATGCAGTCCGACATCATTGACCCTCTGGACTAGCTTGTTCCACAGGATGGTCCCCTCCTGCTGGTTGTGGGCTGTCCGCCCAAACAGCAGTCTGTAGTGCTGTACCAGGTGGTCGATAATAACCTCTGTCTCAGCGGTGCTGTATGCAGGCAGATAACTATGTGACATGTTCCCTGGAAGACATAAAGATGGAAAAAGGTCTGAGCCACCCATACAGCAGGATTACCATAGTTCTTAATACACATATTTGTTTTCCCCCACCATATCAGCTACAACAAACCATTCACAGAATGCAATTATGTCAGCTGCTTACCTACCATTGGGACATATGTTGTATTGTACCAAGTTTTGTGCTATGCGTATGTGCCACATTTTTTGCTCTTTGTAGCCATGCTCCCTGTGGGGATACTTTTCTTTGCTGGCCTGTTACAGACTATTTTACCTGCATGCCATTGTCAGTGGCACTATATATATATGTGTATAAATATAAATCTATGTACATATAAGTATAGATATATGTTGTACATTGTTGATATACCTATGTCTATATGAGTGTCTGTGTATCTGTGCACATACACGTCACATTCTGTATCACACAGATATGTATCTATATGTGGAGTGCATACAGACATCTGGTCCGCATTCTGTAACTGTCTTTCATTCACAGCTGCACTGTTCTGCCTTGCTGCAACACAGACAGGTGTCACATGTGAACACAGACTAACATTAGGGTGGTATATATGGTGTGAGATTGCTGTTACGCCTATTATACACCTATGGCATTTGTGCATGCTACATTGCATATTAACATGACTGTCCTGCAAGTGGTGTGCTCTGACACATATGGGTCTATCATGACAGCAGTACTTCCACCACCAGCTATTGTCCACATTAACATAACACACACAGATATTATGGCTGACATCTTTGTCATTCATTGCTGATCTGCGCAGTTGGCGGGTATGTCCCACTGCCTACAGGGACAGACAGTATTGTTCAGAGCATTTTTTCAGCAGAACATCATTACAGGGACAACTACAGATGGCACACATCAAACAATCAGCATCATATATCGTATTAATTTATACCACATACTACATTAAATTGCATACAGTTATGTTTTACATACCTTTTTTTTTTTAGGACAGGTGTGACGCCTGCCAGGTTTTCGCTTGTAGGTTTTCTTTTTTCCCACTGTGTGCATTTCATTTCATCTTTTTATTTTCTCTCTCTCTCTCTCTCTCTCTCCCTCTCCACTAGAGTGATTGAGCTGGTTTGAATGGATTGCAGCATGGCTTTTCTAGGTGATGCACATAATCAGGTGATGGGCTCTGCACTAATCAGTGTGCAACAGTTACTAACTTTGTGCAGCCTGCTGTGTAGTGATTCAGTTAACTACTGTCATGGCAACCCAGTACTATAAATTGCTGACTCATGTGGGTGTTGTCTCTTCACCTTTCCAGTATGGAGGACATCCTTCCTGTATGTGGGCAGCAGTGTTACAGATGGCAGGTTGCAGTACCTATTACAGCAGGGCTTGCAGATACATGCCAACTACGCAATCGTAAGAGGTTGCAGACCTACAGACAGAGTGAGTAGTGTTGTTATGTGCATTTTATATTGCTGGTCTTGCAGTGTTTGTGTGTACATAGTAGTTTAGGATGGAATGCAGTCTGTCTGCATAGCTCTCAACTGTGGGCCTATCCACATGATGGCCAGTGGATTGTCTGTTTGCTTTTGCCTGTGCACCACACAGGTCTTGTCCTAGATATATCCCCGGCAACCTGTTACATGCTATCAGTACATGGCAAATCCATTTGTGTTCCTGATGTCTTATTCCTGCATAATGGTATGTTGCAACAAATCCTGTAACACCAGCAATTTGCAGGGTGCGTAACAGCAATATTTCAAGTATGGCCCTGTGTTCCTGCCTCTGTCTTCCACATATATGTCTAGCTTTGTCCTGCTGTGATACGGTTAGGGGTTGTTCGGTAATGGCCTATCATTATTTACTGTTAGCATTCCTGCTATCATCCCAGTCATATTGTGGACTCCCACAACGTTTGTTGTTCAGGGTCCATACATGTGACAGATATACAGACATTACCACAGGTAATAATTGTCCCCCTAAGCCTTGACTACAGGGTGTAACTGGAGGCTGCTGAACTACATCTGTTATTGTTTATTGTTGCTTATCTTGATGGCAAATCCTTTGTCTACAGTTGTACAAATTGAAGGGCTTGGCCTGGACAGCATAATATGTTATATATCTGCACTGTCTGCATCTACTGTTTTGTGTGGGCTTTGCATTCCTCACTTATTAAATAAGTCCAAATCTATGTGCTGTAAGTAATGGCATGCATTATTGTAAAATACACAAATAAAGGTTGTCTGTGAATACATACCTGTGTGTCATCTCATGTCCTTTGAATTGTGAATGGGTATATGTGTAATGTAAGTATCCCCTTTGTGGGAATGGTTGCCACACTACACATGTCACAGGTACCAGTTACAGGGCTTGTGGCTGAGGGATATACTTTGCACCCAGTATGTCCACACTACTTCTACATACGTATGGCTACTAACACCTTTTGTCTGTGTATATGTGTATATACCTATATCTTATCTATCTATCTATATATATATATATATATATATATATATATATATATATGTATATATAAAATCTTGATATATATATATATATATATATATATATATATATATATATATATATATATATATATATATTTGTATACCTTAACATACTTGTCAATGTATAGATGTGTGTGCATATCTGTACCGTTGTAGTCTAACCCTTCCACATAGCACATTCCCTACAGTAGACTGACATTTCTGTATGATATGTTACAGATATTGCCCTGACATGTAAAGGTGACTTGTATTACTGTTGGAGCATTGTAGCTGTGTTGTTGAGAGTCCTGATGTCATGTACTGCATGTGCTGGATAGTGGATTGCACAGCATATCCGTTAGGACTTGTGAGGGGGGTTACATAGCAGTAATTACCAGGTGTCCCTCATTCGTGCCCTCACCCCCATTAACTGTGCTTATGTTCTGGTATGTTGTACCGAGTGGATCAGGAGTTTGTTCATATGTGCAAATGCTATACACATGTCTATCTGTATATATATATATATATATATATATATATATATAAATAAATATATATATATATATATATATATATATATATATATATATGCATAATTGTATATGTGAAACCCCCATATATAGAGCAATATATATGGACATTGATATAGATCTAGATATGTATATGCATATATCAATGTGTATGTGTATATATATATATATATATCTATATATATATATATATATATATATATATATATATATATATATATATATATATATATATATATATATATAGATATATATATACACACACACACTGGACATATTTATCTATCTAGGTACGAGTGCTGTTATATGCTTATTTGTGAGTCATACATACACATATATATGCCTATAGCTGTCTATCTGTCTACATTTACAGATATATATCTGTCCATATGTCCATGCATGTTCGGCTTATATGTTTGTCCTGTACCTCATTCTCTTGGCAATTGACATGGATGGTCTTAGGATTGAAGTCTGTCACTCAAGCTGACACGTTCATGTTTCAGACTTCTCATCTCTGTCAAAATACTGCTGATCTATGCTTACTACTGCTTATTTGTGCTTACACCTGCTTACTAGTGCCTTATTCATTATGACACTGACACTTTATATGTGCATTTAATGCAGTACTCCTGTTCAGGTATAAATGTAATTTAGTAGGTTATACAGCAAAATTATGTTGATATACAGATTTCACATGGAAAATAGAATGTGCTGTAGTGGGACTCAAGCTAGGAATGTGTGTGCATTAGGCAGATGCTCTGCCCACTACACTATTGCTGTTCTGCTTCATTTGCATGTTTCTACCTTAATGTCATACCCATGATCCCATTCTCCACCCCACCCCCCCCGAGCTCCACATACACAGCATCCATCCATTCTCCGGTTGCTAGCCCTGCCATACCACACCTCCACACATTTCCCTCTCTGCATGTCTCGGTACTCCTCCATTTTACTGTCTTGACACAACCTTCTGCAGGCTCTTCATCCGTTACCTCCATCTACATTCGAGCCTTCCCTTGATCCTCCTCCGATACTTGTGGAAACATCTTTGTGACCCAAAAAGTCTGGTTCGTCCTGCCAGGGACGGACCTGTTGTTGTGTCACGGGTAGACTTTCCTGGTCTACACTGTTTCTCCCACTGATAGCATCCTGCCAGGGGTATGAGAAGCAGTGGTTTGCTCACACACCGGACCAGCCTCATTTCCCAGTTCCGTGGATGAAGCACGCCCTCTCTTCAGTATTTTGCAAGACTACTGTTCTCACAGTATGTGTAGACAGGCACTGTTCATTGATACTCATAGACTGCTCGGAATACTATGATTGAGCAATGTGCGCATGTTTGCTGGTATTAATCTACATACTTACATACATTTCCTATACTGTTGACTGACTGTGCTGGATGATATGTTTGTGATAACAGCAGCTGATTGTATATCTGCCATGCCTTCATGGTAACTCACTTGGACTATAGTGTGCAGGGTGGGGGACCTGGGAGTGCTGATTATTTTGTTACTGGCCACGACGAGTGCTGTTGACTACAGAGTGCCTAAGGCACTGCGGGGGAAGTGTAGGCAGCTATGTGCTGGTGTGTGCAAGTCTCAGACTTGCTGACCTCCGGTTATCGTGTCTTACACTGGGTTGACCTCCACATTGCTTAACCAGTGTGAGCATTGCTTACCACTACCCAAACAGGTGTAATCCCACTTGCTGCCACATACCCCCATGCTACTTCATTAATATGTTGGTATTATACATGCTTAAGTCAGGTGTACATGTCAGTTATGACTGTTGATGAAGGTCAGGGTAAGGTGAAGTGGGATTCCAGTGTAGCAGTTCTGGATAGGTTACACTCAGGTATTTGGGTTAGGTTTAGTTATGCCATACCTGAGTTGTAGAGTAGATGTAAATAGTGAAGGTATGGGTGGGTAGGTGGAGGGGGGGGATTTTAACTGTATAGTAGGCCATTCAACTGATTGGTGGGGGAGCAGTAGTGCAGATTTGCAGGATGTTGGGATTTGTATGCTTGGCAGGACAGGAGGTGTCGGTGTTACTAGTTGGTGTAGGGGTATGTAGTGTTAGTTGGGAGGGTGGACTTCGCCAGGTGGCGAGCAGGTGGTAATCCAAGTGTGCTTGCACTTTCCCTTCATGTGTTATTTACATGTGTTGTGTGGGACAGCTGCAGTAATTCATGTGGGTTGGTGGTTCCAGAATCTGCCAATATAGCTGTGTGGAGGGCGTCACCTACTTGTGACTGAGAGCATTACTAGTAATGAAACAGGGGTCGATAGGTAAGTGGTGTTATTGAGCCACACTGAGGGGCTGATAGTAGGGGGACATATCCAGGGATGTGCAGGAAGGCTGACGGGATGGTCCACAGCTGGCCATTTCTTCTACAGCAACAGCTGTGCATATACCCTGGATTTGGGGGTAGGTTTGGACACTCAGACCCCTGGGTGAGGGTGAGGACAGCAATAATACCTTGTGATGCCAATTAGTTTGGCTTACATGCCTACAGTGGGGTGTTGCAACCATGTGTTCTTTGGTGTCATTTAGTGGGTTTGCAACAACACATGTGGTTATACCATCCTTTACCATGTAAACTAGACTTTGCTGCAGTGGGACTCGTACCGGGTGTGGCTGCTCGTTAGGTGTCAGCTCTGCACAATGCCCACTATTGCTTACATCCCTGAGGCAGTCCACATAGAACCACTCCAGCCAATGCCTGCACACCTAGGCCCATAACAATAGCAGCCATTGGTCATGTTCCTTATGTTGACATCACATCCCCCCTTTCATACCCATAGTTCTCCCCCGCACCTCCTCTTCAACACTCTTCCTTACTCTGGGTGCAGGTCGGGTCCTAACACACCACTACACACTGCCCACTATCCACTTCTCGGGACCCATCCTGTACATTGTCTCGCACCATGGGTCATCAGGCTTCCCCAGCCTTGTAGTCTGGGAACATGCGTGCCCTGTCGTAGGTTATCTGTGTAATGGCTGGAAACCAGAATAGCCATAACATTTTTGGGTTGTCCCGCAAGGGAAATTTTTGTCTTTGTTTCAAGAATAGACTTGGTGGGTCTCTCCCACTGGTAGTATCCTGCCTGTAGTCTGGTAAGCAGTGGTTTGCTTACTTTTACTGTGTGTTTGTATATTTCACCTGTCTAGCGGGGGGGGGGTTGATGCTACATGTTGCACGTTTGTTGATTAGGCCCCTCACCCCCATTGGCACGACCTGTGAACATATGTAATTCTTAACTGCTGTATCATATCCTAGCTATATATCTGTGTATATTTATACACACACACAGATATCTATCTATCTATCTATATATATATATATATATATATATATATATATATGTATATTGCTGTATATATATATATATATATATATATATATATATATATATATATATATATAAAGACATGTGGATGTATGGGTGTCTGCATATGTATATATCTGTATGTTGGTATTTATATATATGTCTGTCTATGTATGTATACATTTGTACTACAGAGAGAGAGAGAGAGGTATATCTCCACACACTGTATGGGGTCCTGGGGACTTCTACACTTTATTACAATAACACCTGACATCTATGCTTACTGCAGTACTCCATTTCACATATTTATGTTATGTAGCAGGTTATACAACATCACACTGTATATAGATTCAGTTCACATGTTTTTTTTTATTTTCCTGTGGTGAGAATTAGTTTGCTGATACCTCATTCATATGTATTGTTATGATGGCTTAGTGGTTAATTACTGTGGCTATAGTGTATAGGGTCCTGAGTTTGAGCCTTGCAGACGCCAATTATTTTGTTGCTGGGCAGAACATGGGCTATTGGGTACAGAGTGATTACGGCACATTAAAGCAGTTGTGCACTGGTGTGAGTGGGTTTGCGTGGAGATAAGCACTGCTAATCTCCGGTTACAGTTTCTAACACTCAGTTAGCTTCTACTTTGCTTAATCTGTGTAGGTAATGATTACCCCCATGCAAACACACTTAAACACACTTACTAGGGCTTACATATGCTTACTACTGCTTATTTGTGCTTAAACCTGCTTACTAGTGCCTTATTAATACAGTAGTCCAGTTCACATTTAAATGTTATTGAGTAGGTTATACAGCAAATATATAAAAAAAAATGTTCATATACAGATTTCACATGAAGAATCGTATGTGCTACAGTGGGACTCGAACCAAAAATGCCTGCTTATTAGGCAGACGCCCTGCAACTACACTACTGCTATGCTGCTTCATTGCATATATCTTCCTTGTTATCCTCTTCGGCCTTTGAAGCTGTTTTAACCATAGCTAAGCGATGGGCACACCTGCGCACCTATGGTTAGCTGTACTTGGATTTAAGATATATATAATGGGTTTTATTTGGTTTACTTATATGTACTGTTGCTGTTGTACACATGGGGGACTGTTGGTGGGGATATGTGGACACCTATGAGCAGCCGCTCTCATTTATTTCCACTTTCTGCTGTTCTACTTTGCAGGGTCATGTTTATTCTGACAGCTCTGCTCTCAGACACGCCCCCTGCACCCGTACACGCTCTGTGTATGCCTAGGAGGTTGGGCAGCGCACCTTCATTGATATGCATGGTGTGCTGCATTCCTGCTCCTAAGCGGCCGCTTCCATGCAGGACTAGACTTGTCCTGCAAGGAAGATTACTAAATCCGGGGGAATTTTTTTTAATACCTGTTTAGTGGGAATAAGTGTCCTATCTTAATTACTCTTACTAGCCTTCATGATGTAACCAGTGACAAGACAAATGCAAGAAAGAAAGGCAAACAGAATTAAGTTCAGAGATAGAAATGGAATAATTATTCAGTGATCCTTTTTCTGTATGTGATATACTTAGTGTCATATTACAAGGAAGGAAAATCACTTTATGAAAAGAAAAGCTTGGCATTTGGGTGGAGTTTTCCTTTAAGCATATTATGCTTTTGTAACAAGGAGGCATGCTTAACAAAACAACCTCAGCGTGTTTGTAGTTATCCTGGAAGACCATGATTTGAATAACTAGTTAATGCTGCTCTTTCTGGATTACTGCTGTGAAAATGGAAGTCCTAGACTATGAAAACCAGACTAAATGTCTAGTAATATTCAAATTTCACAGCTGCCTTGCTGATAGTTAAAACAAACAAATACAAAAACAAAAAGACTATTCAGGCAAAGTAGTTAAAATGCAAGTAAGACTTTTTTGACTGAACAGAAAAATTCTGACAAATAGCAACTATATCTATATTTATATCTATAGTTATATATTATAGTCTTTATAAAATCAGGTTGACTCATAGATATTTTAACACTGTGAAAAAAGAAGAGAAAACATATTTAAGTAATGCTCTGTATGCAAAGATAACTGCTGGATGTAAATCATCATTCAAAAACAAACATCAGTTGCACATACATACATATATATGGGATCCGTACAGATGCTCAACTGCATCTTTCACCGAATCCTAAATCGGTGAGCATACTTGCGCGAAAGTGCTTTTCACCGAAACAGCACTTTCACGTAAGTATGCTTGTTGTTCTGGTCGTACTACGGTACAGTAAGGGAAAATTCCCTTTTCCCACTGTAGTCTGAACTTAGAGTGAGAATGTTAAAGTAGGAGGGGTGGGGGGTGCAGCTCCCCACATCGGGGGGGGGGTGCATAGGGGGCTTGCCCCTTGCATTCAAGTAGATTTTGTGTTTTTTTTAACATACTTTAACAAAAGCGCTTTCGTTAAAGTGTGTTCAGTGGTTTTGGATTAGGACTTTTGATCTTTCAATCAAAAGTCCTAGATCTATATATATATATATATATATATATATATATATATATATATATATATATATATATAAACAGTACATATCTTAAAAGCGTAACTTATGTACTTTAGCCCATTATAATTCAGCCAAAGTACTCTGCAATTTATATGATTTTACTTGAGTAAACAAGTGAAACAACAAATCAATGAAAAATATCTTCTTGCAGAGCAATGTGTCAGATGTCATCACTGATAAAGCTAATATGCTGTAAAAGTGCTTTTGTGAACATATTGAATATCACGTTGCAGCAGATAAAACTACTACATCCTGGAATCACCAAAGTAAACAAAAAGTGCTGTGGCCAAAAACTGCCACAACGCATAAATATTAATAAAATCAGCCATATCGTAACTGTCTGTCAGTCTGTTAACATGTAGGTCAAATGTCTGATAAAATATTCAGGTGTTCAGAGACTCCAAGCCTAAAGCCTATTAAAGGCCCTCAAGCAAAATCGGTTAAAAACCCTCAAACCCACCCATGAAACCAAACTGGATTTAAAAAAATCCACCTATCTGATTTTCTCACTTGCAATGAGATTTTATTCCACCATGCAACTGCTATCTCACAAAAAGAGTTATTCCAAATAGATGCTTCACCTAGCATACTGTTCATCAAATATTTATTGTATCTCATATTCTTAGTATGCATGCTTGTGTATACTATCACACACTTTCCAAATTCACAATCTTTAAAGCACTTATACATGGTAATAAGGTCTCCTCTATCTATTCAATACCTCAAGTCTCTTAAAATAATTCTTCCCTACTATCCCTTGAATTCTCTTAGTAAAATGTATTTCTTAGGATCATAGGATAATAAGAGGTTAATAGGCTATTGACTCAGAGGTAATTCCAAACCTAGATTTTTCTTCTCAATTTAATGCCATAGATCTAGTCAATACCCAGGATTGTATTTATTAATGACTACCTATGTCCAGGATGGTTGTCGGTGCTATCCCCAGTAAGAATTTATGGTGCCCATCCACTTGTTCAGGTTCCTTTTGAACAGTATCATAGAGGTGCTATGCTTCACATGAATTGGCAGCCTATTCCAAAGATGTAGCAGTCGCAGGTAGAAAAATCTATCCATCCAGCATGTCCTATTCAAATTGCAAACCATATTTAGGTCCCTAGAATGGGTAGCTCTAATCCCATTTGATTTAAGAATGTGCAGCAAATTCATTAGGTTTGGCACAGGAATTGCTCTATAAGCCAGGTATAAGTCTTCCCTAAGAAGTTCATACAATCCTTAGTATACTGACAGGGACTTTAGTCAGTCTGTGTAAGGCATGTGCTGGAGTCCCTTGATCTTCTTAGTTAAACACCTCTGATATGTCTATAATTGCTGCAGGTACTTTCTACAGTACATTCCGAAAGGGGCACTATACTCAATAATGGGCCTGATTAGTGATGACTATAGAGAGGTTATAACCTCCTTTGCTCTAGAAGTGATGCCTTTGCTAATCAAGTGGTCTAGACAGCAACATTTTGCATTTGTTGTAAAGTTTGTTGATGCTGGATGTCCACCAGGGCAGCATGTTTTTACTTGGGGCTCAGGCTTTGATTCTCTCTGGAACAACCAAGACTATACACTTATACAAGTGATTGTACAGGGCTTTAGACAAAGCTTTGGTGTAGTTACCACTTCCAGCTGGGGATGGGGCTTGAAATGCAGTTATATCTTCCCCTATGAGGGTATAGTTTGCTTTGGTGAAGTTTTTTAGTCTGACTTCATCCTTTGTGAATTCTGCTGTTAGTGCCAATTCAAAGGTTCATAGGTTCAGGGTTTATACGACTGTTTTGGTGGATTTGGATTTTTTGAGGAGCATGTCCATTAATCTCGGGTTGGACATGGCCGGCGTATATGCGCACCAGTCACATCTGAGAGGTGACGGGCCTAGATAGAGGAGAAGCTGCTTGGAACAGGCTCTGAGAGCATATGACAGATTTTGGAGTCTTTGGTGGGAACTATGTGGGAGGAGGAGAGGGTTGTGTGTGTACATGGAGTTACAACATTGCCTCAGCCTCAAGATTCAGATTCACCCCGCTGGGAGATTGAGGGAGATTGACAACTGACCTTTGGACATGCTAGAATAATTCCTTAAAATCATGGTGAAACAAGGGGGAGTGGGGGTGAGGGTGTGTTTTTTTTTTTATTTTTAGTGCTGACTTATATAATTGCTTTTGGAGTGCCAGGTAACAGTAACTTGAGCAACAAGATACAAAAAACTAAAAAAAAAAAAAACAAACAACCACTTTTAACAAAACAAAGTAAGTACAGTAAGCACAATGCAGATATCACTATATCCACAGAAGCGCTGAAAGAAGTGATGTGGTAAATTAATTAGCTTCCATAACAGGCAAACAAACAACAAACAAGTAACAAAACAACAAAGCTAGATTCAGCCCTAGATGGATCCTAAGATAGAACAAAACAAACCAATTTCAATTCAAACTAGTTCAAATATAATATTCGGGCACTATAAACTCCCAGAAGAAAAATGACTCAGCTCTGAGAGTCCAGCCTCTTCTCCCACTCCCACAAGACACACGTACACGAACCTTGTAAATGTTAATAAACCAAGCCCAAGTGCAAGTGCCAGAACTAATACACTACAGCACTGGGCTGGAGGCTCTCAGTTCAGCACCTAGAAGGATAGAAAGCTAGCTACCTGTCCTGCCACCACACTTGCACAAAAACCTTCTCCTAACAATCTGTCTGAAGCCCAAGTGGCAATCCAAGAAATGGATAGTAGCCTTACTTTAATCAAGTTACAATTACAACAAGCAAGTTACCATACCAATGAAATAGAGACCAGTGCTCAAGTTACACAATAATAGTCAGATTTAACTAATGAGGGTCAAACAATTGCGGTGGTGCATCTGTCATGTTATTTAGGACCAGATATAATATGTTTGATCCTCTTGTTGGGGTTCAACAGTTTGTTCCACGGCATTTGAATTCACAAAGTCAAGGAATTGTTGCACTAGTGAATTAGGGCCAGAGTAGCGTTCTCAGTTGATGGTGGGATAATTGAAATCCCCATGACCAGAGTGTTTGGCAATGTCTGGATTGACTCCAGTTTGGTCAAGTAGGCCAAATGGGCACCATGATCCATGGAGAGGGATCTATAACTAGCTATGACTTGAATCAGGGTCTTACCCACAGTAAACGGAACATGGAGTCAGTCCATTGAGTTGTCTAGTTTAACTAGTTGGAAGGTGATTTTATCTCTAATATTGGTAGAAACACTGCCTCCTTTAGTTCTAACACGTTTGTTTTGCAGTCTGAAGTTGTGGAAGGCATTGTAGCCTTGCAAGACCAGGGTACTCTCTGAGGCCTTGAAACAGGTTTCTGAGACTGCACAGACATATACATCCTCCAATGAGAGAAATGCTTCTAGGGTGTGTAGTTTTTGGTTTATGCTCCTAGCATTTAGGAGCATAGCCCTTATTTTGTTATGGCTGGCAATTTTCACATTGGCAATTTTGTTTTTGAGACCTTGCCTAAAAAAGTCACTATAGGGGAGGCAAGTGCCTTTGCCAGCAGCCGAAAGCCTAGTGGTACCAGGTGTAAACAGTCTCTGGCAAAGCAGCAATGTTTGTCAACCATGTCATCCCAGGCTGACAGAAACTCTATCCCCTTTGAATGACACCAAAAACTAAGCCAATTATTTAAATCATTCATGTTTTGTTTATAATATAGCATAATTTTAAGTGAGGGTAACATGCTGCTCAAGGCTATTGACATACCTGCCTGGGACACATACTCAGAGAACTCAATAATGTCTTTCTTCATATAGCTCAGTGAGGCACATCTCAGGTCTTTCACTCCAACATGAGCTATGACAGAGTCATAATGGTACTTGTTGCCGATGATCTGATGAATCCTGGGAACAAACAGGCAGCTGACTGTGACTTTTTCCTTATCTAATCTGGTGAGTGTGACATCCGTGTGTCTCACTACGGAGTCTCCGGTGACAAGAAAATTTGTGTTTTGAGTGTTACGCCTTAAGGATTTGGTAGGTGAGACACTGATGTTGCTATGTGTCTTGGGTGATGTGGGAACTGTGTTAGTTGTAGCAGTCTTTTGTTTTGGAGGTCTCTGATGTTTTGGTACGTTTTTTTGAGAAAACCTCCACATATGTTGATTTTATGTGTTGGATGTATGCTATGTGTATGAATGCATGAGCAGTGGTGGGTGAGTTGACAACCTCTTCAGTGTTACTGTTTTGAGTTCAAGAGAGCAGGAATTCAAGATTCTTGGTATAGATACATCTCTCACTCTCTGTACTACAGTGAGTTATTAGTAGAGGGTTGTCAGTGTACATGAGGCAGTTGCTACACTAGGGTAGTCTAACTGTCCATAATGCTAGGTTTGAAGAAGTGTTATCACAAAGGGGGTGCTTTCACGACTGATCTAGGAGATGCTCCGTAGATGGGTTTTTTTGATGTGTTTTTTGGCTGGTGGTTTAATAAGCACAGCTCACTAGCAATACTTCTTAAACCAGAGAAGATGAGGATTACACTACAGATGTATCTAAGGGAAAATTTGTCAAAATTATCTGTCTGGCTATGGTGCACAGTTGCGTGGCAGTGCATGGTGCTGCATGACGCACAGAAAGGCAGAAACCAGCTCAAACATGGGTCTTAAATACCAGAAGCTAAACACTTAAAAACTTTAACAAAACTCAAAAGAACCAATGAGGGTGCTTACTCCAAGCCAAATACCACTCACCCTTCACCAGACAGGTTTCAGTCAGCACACTTTTCTCACAAAGGTGCATAAGGGCCTCTTCCAATCAAAGATGGCTAAGAAAATGTGCTCAGCATACAACATCAACTACAAATAGATGCAGATGCAGCAAATCTGTATCTGGACTATGCTACAGCTACTAGCTACACTAATTTAGGTGGGAAACACTAAAAAATGTTATAAACAGCAGAACAGCAGAATTGAGACACTTAAAAATGTTTTAAACTGCAGAAAAAACACAAAGCACCACTAAAGAATGTTTTAAACAGCAAACAAATAATTTATTTAAAACACTGCTTGGCAGGAAAACAGAACAGATGCTTTGCAAACAGTGAAAAGTATTAACAATTATGTTGCAGAGTGAAAATAACAAAATAAAAAAAAGGTTTGCAACAGTGAAAATGACAACAAAATAAGATGTAACATGCACAGTAAGGTACACAAATGCAGTACAAACAATGTAGTTTAGTTTACAGTATTAAAATACAGTATTAAATAAGCATAATACAATAAAAAGTACAGTAAATAGTATAATCGAGCAAAAAAACAGGCAAGATATGTTTTTTGGAAGCTCCATAGCCTGTAGTCATCTTGTATCTTAGCTCAGAGTTGTGGTTGGTAGTCCACCTCATTTCAGCTCAGTTCAAACAAGAAGAAATGGGTTCAAATACAGGGCTTAAATACCAGAAGCTAAAAATTAAAAAAAAAAAAACTTAAAAACTCAAAAGAACCAATGAGGGTGGTTACTCCAAGCCCTGGAAAAGACTCCACCTCCGCTCCTTCCACATCAGATACCACTGAACCCTTATGCTTTCAACTTAAATCAAACTTCATAAACTCAATCACAAGCCTCCTAGATAGCCACCAAAATCTACCACTCAGAACCCCCCCAACCTAGCCCTACTAAACTCTTCTCATTAAAATCTATTCAAACTTCCTACATCAAAAAGCTCCTAGGCAAACTAAAACCATGCTGCCTCAAAGCTGACCAACTTCCAAGTAAGTTCCTGAAAATTGCAGCTCAATCCATTGCCTACCCAGTGTCCATACTAATCAATCGCTCAATCTCAGAACAATAAGTCCTTCAACTCTGGAAAGTCTCACACATCATCCGCCTTCACAAAGGTGGCCCTTCTAGAGATATCTCTAACTACCACCCTACTGCTATCCTCCCACCCATAACAAAAATAGGTTCATAGGTTATAGGTTCATAGGTTGGTACTAGGCTATCCGCCCTAGGGCCTATACAAGCCTAGCCATAACAATTCCCTGGCTATTTCTTCCCACATTATTTACTTTCCTGGACCCCTGTCTGGCAGGACAACTGACATGATCCCTGGGGTGAATTTCCTTTCTCCCATCCAATCGTCAAGGTTCCTCTTGAAGAGGTCCAAAGAGGCACTCTGCTTGACATGTATGGGCAATATATTCCAGAGTCTGGGGAGTCTCTGGGTCAGGAACCTATCCCTCCAGCATGTTTTATTTATTGTGATGACAAGGTTTAGATCCCTGGAGCATGTAGCTCTGAGGGATTGGGATTTCTTTAAGTGTAGCATGTCCAACAGCTCTGGGTTTGACATGGCCTTGTATGTTAAGCAGAGATCGCCTCTGAGTAGACGATATGCGACATAGTATAGCTGGAGTTTTTTAAGGCGGTCAGCATAGGGCATCTGCTTTAGGCCTGTGATTCTTTTAGTGAGGTATTTCTGAGGCCTTTCCAGTTGTTGCAGATGTCTTGAGAGGTACATACCAAATGGGGCGTTGTATTCTATAATGGGTCTAATGAGGGATGAGTACAGTGGGACAACGACCTCCTTTTTTCTGGATGAAAAGCCCTTTGTGATGAGGAGTGCCACATAGAAGGATTTCCTGACTGTTGTGGCGATGTGGTTATCGAAGGTGAGACCACTGTCCACCTGTGTCCCTAAGTCTCTTATCACACTTTCTGTGTTTAGTGTACTGCCACCTATATGGTAATTCATGGATACATGTTTTTTCCCAAAGGGGATAACAATACATTTCTTGGCATTGAGCTTGAGCCCATGGCTCTGGCACCAAGCATCTGTTTCTGTAAGGCCCTTTTGTAGAGTATCCACATCATTTGGGATTCAATAATGGCTCCCAGTTTGCAGTCATCTGCAAACGTTGTTAGCCAGAGTCCCTTAGTGTTGACCTGTACTTCAGAGAAGTAGATGCCAAACAAGAGCGGCCCCAGGACTGAACCCTGAGGTACTCCACTTGTCACTTGTCTGGAGCTGGATTTGGAGTCGGCTACTTTTACAGTGTGGGTTCTATCAGTAAGCCATTTAGCAACCCATTGGGTGACATAGGGATTAATGCCCAACTTAGTAAGTTTATCTATGATTGCAGAGTGGGGGATGGTGTCAAAGGCCTTGGCAAGGTCTAGATAGGCTGTGTGGACCACCTTACCCTTGTCCATGACTCTGGAGACTGATTCAAAGAAGTCAATCAGGTTCAGGAGACAAGATCGGCCCTTCACAAACCCAAACTGGGTGGGGTCCAGTGTTTGAAGGTTGCCAATGTCTTTGTTTATAAGTTCCATGATAATACGCTCCATGGCCTTGCAGATAAGGCTTGTCAGACTGATGGGACGTTAGTTTCCGGGATCCAAGGTGGATCCCCCCTTGTGGATTGGGATAACTGTAGCTCTGCACCACTCAGTGGGCATGAAACCTGAGGTGAGGCTATGATTAAACATGACACTTAGGAGAGGTGCCAGTTCATATTGTAGTTCATGTAGTACACAGCCCGGGATGTCATCTGGTCCCATGGATGCTGTATTCTTGGCTTTAGAGAAATGCATTCATCAACAACTCCTGAACCACCTTACCTTCTTTACAAAACCCAACATGGCTTTAAACCCAAGCACAACATAGTCTTAATAGCCATCACCAATACTATCCATCGCCTTATGAACAAAGGACTACTAGTATCAGCAATTTTCTTGGACATGTCAAAAGCTTTTGACACCATTTCCCACCAAGTATTTCTTAATAAACTGGATTTTTACAATCTTAGTTCAGCATCCCTAACATAGTTTCACAGTTATCTATCTAACTGTCAACAGGCTACTAAATTGAAGAATACTCTCTCCCCACTACTGCCAATATCCACAGGTCTATCCCAAGGATCCATACTTGGCCCCCTTCTCTTCATCATATTTACTAATAATCTAAACTCAGCAACCCAACATGCCTCACTCATACTGTATGCAAACAACACCCCCCCTCTCTGCTCTGCCCCCTCCCCATGGGCGCCAGAACCATAGAGCGTGGGGGGAGTCTGTCTATCAGAGTGAGTACACTAATTGCAGGGGAACTGATGTGTGTGAAAATGCCCCCAGCAGGGTACATCTGGTGTCTAGAGGTACTCAGGCTCAAACCCTGTACCTTGTGTACAGGTAAAAAAAGAGCCTAAAGTCCTTAGCCACCATCACTTGTGAGTTTAGGACTCGCATTTTTGTTCTGTTCTTTCTAGTTTGCAGGAGTAGTAAAACAAAACATTTTCTAGCAATTTTCTAAGGTTATAAAATCAGTATTTGAAATGTGTCTCTGTTTTGGGGCTGTATCCACCCATTATTGGCATTGTTCTGTATTTTTGTGCTAAGAGGTTGAGAGCTATGGTGAGAAGTGAGAACTGAATTCACTAAAGGATATGATAGCCATTTAAGCTTGACTTCCTGTCTTTCAAGAAGCTGCTGATTTAATTTAGTGGTATATTGCTCTGACTATAGTGTACAATGTTCTGGGTTCAAGACTTGGCAGTGGACTGCATGGTGTTAACAATGTTTTATGCAAGCAACTTTCCAAAATTATATTTCTAAGGTTATAAAATCAGTATTTAAAATGTGTCCCTATTTTGGGGGTGTATTCCCCCATTATTGGCTTTATTCTGTATTTTTGTGCTAAGAGGTTGAAAGCTATGGTGAGAGGTGAGAACTGAATTCACTAAATGATATGATAGCCATTTAAGTTTGTCTTCCTGTCTTTCAAGAAACTGCTGGTTTAGTTTAGTGGCATGTTTCTCTGACTGTAGTGCTCAGTGTTCTGGGTTCAAGACTTTGCAGTGAAATACATGGGGGTAGCAATGTTTTATGCAAGCAACTTTCCAAAATTATATACGCAATGTTTAAAATGTCCCTGGTTTTTGGCCTTTTGCCCCCCCCCCCCCAATTGAAAATAAGTTCAAGAAGCTGTGCAACATGCTTATGGCTTACAGTCTGCTATGATTCTGTATTTATATATTGTGTGTAGAAGTAGACTGTTATCATGGAAATGTTCTGAACAGGACAGTTTTGTCATTATTGGTGCATGCATTTTGCTTCATTGACTACTGAAAAAATGTTCAAACGATAAATTTAAAATGCAATTGTGTGTGGAAGTAGATTGTTATCATGGAAATGTTCTGCATATGGCAGTATTGTCATTATTGGTGCATGCATTCTGCTTCATTGTCTACTGAAAAAATGTTCAAACAATAAATTTAAAATGCATTTGTGTGTGGAAGTAGATTGTTATCATGGAAATGTTCTGCATATGGCAGTATTGTCATTATTGGTGCGTGCATTTTGCTTCATTGTCTACTGGAAAAATGTTCAAACAATAATTTTAAAATGCAGTTGTGTGTGGAAGTAGAACTTTATGATGGAAATGTTCTGAACAGGGCAGTTTTGTCATTGTTGGTTAATGCATGTTTGTTTCATTGCCTACTGGAAAAATGTTTAAACAATACATTTTAAATGTGCTCTAACTTAAGTCTAACAAGTGTGCTGTATTATACAAGAAATATAATTTAATTCAATCAGGAAGGTGAATCAAGAAATGCATACATGTATGCATGGCCCTAAAAATGTGTTTGAAAACAGCCCAGAGGAAAGTGTGAAAAGCTCAAAATCATGGGCAAATTTTATGCTTTACTCTTGTTACCAAAGCAATGGATGACGATAAAACAGTTTACACCACATTACCTTGACCTGGCCAAGCCTTTTGACACAATCCCCTACTCAGGTGTAGTACAAAAGATGAATAATGTACTAGAAAACACTTACATTGCCAGCTGCATTGCCAACTTGGCTCACAGGATACAGGAGATCAAAACAGGGGAAGAGACCAGTCACCAATGGAGTCCCTCAGGGTTTGGTGCTGAGACTTTTTCTGTTTGGCATATACATCTTAAAAGTGAAAGGAAATACCAAAGAGTTTGGCCAGCTAAGTTTGAGATGACAGCAAGCTAGGAGAAGTTATTGAATCCCCAAATGACTTAACCATCACGCAGGAAGGTTTGTCCCAAATAACAACTGGTGTCAAAATCATGACAATGCCCTCTGAGAACTGATCTAATTGTTTGGCATTTGGGAACTGTGTGTACAGTGACCTAACTTTTGACCACATGTGCCCAGAGTCATAAAGCCTTTCTATATTGCACAGCTTAAAAACAAATTGATTGTGACTAGATCTAGAGATGATGTTGCCCCCCTTTACAAAGCTCTCATTATGTCAATCATTTTGTATAATGCCCACTTTGGCATGTATCTGCCCAGCCACATGCAACAATTGGAATACCTTCAGAGATACCTTAGTAAAAGGATACACGTCCTAAATAATAGGTCTTGCATGGACCACCTCAAAGATTTATTATTATACTCAGTATCCTACAGAGTGCTTAGAGGTGACATGTCTGGCATACAAAGCATTCTCCAACATAATACAGAAGGACCTACTGAACATCAGCAAGTCAAATGGCATCAGAAATACTCAGTCCAGGTATCTAAACTGAATGCTGTGGAGAGATGGATATATATCACAGAGGCTACCACTGTTCTGGAACAGACTATCCATAAAAATAAAGCAAAGCTCATCCATCCATATTCAAATGTAACTTGGATCTAAGGATGGGAAATAGAAAATGTACTCCAGGATTTCCCCTCGTGCCACTAATGGATAGAGGCAGTTCCTAAATGCTGCATCCATTACATAGCCCCCTCAAATTATCTATGGTATGATCACAATTGTTCTCACTAGGGCTTATATACAATTATCAGCCATGGGGATAGCTAAGACCAAACAGAAAATGTTAATTCAAGCACTAAAAGGGAATTGGCTAAGCTTAAAATGTCCTCCAAGTGAACCTATGTTGTGGTAGAAAATAGTTATAAAGAAATTACCCTTTTTAGTTCACTAAGTGCCCCTGTCACCATCTGCCCCCCCCCCCCCAGTCTTTAACAGCTTCCAGTGCCTATGCCCTTCTCCACTAGAACTACAGAATAAGATGCAAAAATCATTCCAGGAAATTGAAACTTATCTATCAAAACACCAGCTCATTCTAAACCCAAATAAGACTAAATTGTTAATTTTCTGCAACAAACCTAACAAGCACAACTGCCAACTCCTAAGCATTTAATCTGCCAATGGCACCATAATTGAACCTACAAATCAGGCCAAGCTCCTAGGTGTGACATTAGATAACAGGCTAAAACTTGATGTTCACATTTTCCAAACCACCAAAAAAAGTCCATGCTAAACTTGGTGCTCTATATATCCCTACCTAACACTCCAAGCCAGATTAGCCACTGCGAGGTCACAACTGCCATCTACCCTTCTCTACTACTCACTCACATTCACAAACTTACGCAAAACTGACCTTCATAATCCTGTGTCTTGCTACAACAAAATAGCAAAATTTGCCATCAATCACCCCCACAAAACCCATCATCGTACTGCTCTTCAACAACTCAGTTAGCTAGAACTCCCCAATCTGCTAACACTCAACCAATTTTCTTTCACCCACAAAATCTTTCACAACCCCAATAACTGCACAGCAATTTCTACCCTAGTCCAACTACAGGTAAACACCAGGTCCCTTCTGATAATCCACTGCTCAAAATTACACAATCTCTCAACTACCGTGGTGACTCCCTCTACTCTAATAAAATAGCTGAGTCCAGGAATACTCTCCCTCTAAGCATACAAACCACACCCTGCTATTCTTCCTTCAAAATAAAGCTAAAGGAATACCTTATAGATAACTGGCTCTGCACATGCTCTGCCCCAGTATAATCTCAGCTCTTCTACTACCTTCTCTCCACACACTCTGTCATGTTTTACTTCTCAATGTATTTTCTAATGTCAGTATTAAAATGGTTTGTGTTACTCAACGGTACATTTTATTGTGAGTGCTGCGGTGGTGCAGCAGCTAGTGTTGTCACCTCACAACAAGAGGTTCTCCTGTTCGATTCTCAGCTGGAGTGCCTTCTGTGTGGAGTCTGCATGTTCTCCCTGCAGTTGTGTCACATTTAAAGACATGCAGGTAGGTCTGTGTGTGAATGGGTGTGCCTTCTTTAAAGGTTGGGTGTTGGGCTGGCAACATGGCACAGTAAAAATCCACTGCTAATCACTAGCAGACCAGAGTTCTGCTGTGTCCACCCCTAACTGGGAAAAGCTGAAAGATTTTAATGGCACAGTTTATTGTATATCACGTGTAGTTGTAACAATGCTCCAAGTCAGCTTAAATTTTTATACTCAGTCAGGAAACAATGATCTACTGCTCAAAGATTCATGCTTCAAGAACCTATGGACTAATGTTCTAATTTTTTGATACTTTATTTCCTTTGTATCCATATGTCTTTGTATTAATTGTACTATGTTTATTTCATTTTTATTGTATGTTATAATATTCTTACTCCTGTTCTTATTTTTAATATGTATTAATATTTTAGTTTTTAATTCCATGCATCTTAGTTCTGGAGCTTTTCTCCCAGGGACTCCAATGAAAACAGGATACTTGCCCAGTTCGACACTACATGGTTAACAAATGGAATAAATAAATAAAATAAAATAGGAAGTTCTTGCTTTCGCCTTATGGGTGAAGCAAGATTGCGGCCATTTCTGCTGTGAGTACTGCAGCTAGTCTGTCTGTTTCTTCTGTTGTTTTTTTCGACTTTGCCTTCTATTACTGATTCACAGTCTTCTTTTCTTTTAACAATTTTATCTGTGTCTCAGACTTCTTCCTAGGCTTTGGCTGTGTCACATGACTCTGGTAATTTATCTGTGCTTGATTAGGGTGATAAAATGGAGCTTTTGGATGATATTTTGGTTTCTGCTGTTTTTGTTTCTGTTGTTTTGGCTCCCCTACAGTGCTGCCAATTACTTCTGATAGTGTTGTGTCTTCTGTTGCTTCTACAGTTGTTTCTCAGGCAAAGTCTTATGCTGCTGTGGCAAAAATGGCAGTTTCTGCTTCTGGGAGTCAGCCTAGCTCTCTGAAGCAGTCTAGGATTGTTTATAACCCTTTGGTTTAAGTCTTCTTCAATTCAGCCACTTTCATGTAAGTTTATCTGGCATTCTGTATTGAAACCTTTGTGTCTGTTCAGTCTTTGTGTGCTGTTATTCACTGTGGGAGGGATGCTTTGTCTGTGTCTGTTCAGTCTTTGTGTGCTGTTATTCACTGTGGGAGGGATGCTTTTTCTGTATCTGTTCAGTCTTTGTGTGCTGGGGAGGGGTGCTTTTGCTGATGATTATTTGAAAAAGCAGGAGGCTGCTTCTAGTTTTGTTTCTCATTTTGCTACACATAAACATCTGCAGCCTTGGTCTGATTTTGTGCTTTCTGAAGTAGATGTGTCTTATGAGCATAACCTTATTTTGTATTTTCGTTTTATTTATGTTACAGAAGCACAAGTTAAGGAGTATTTACTTTCTTGGTGTGCTGATGTGTTTTCTATTAAAAAATCTTTTGATTCTGATGCTGGTGGAATTTGGGATGGGGCATGGAAGGTCTGGGTGGCCTTGCATGTCCTTGATTCTAATGTTTCCCATTTACCTGGTGTGTCTTTGTTGTCTGGTCAGAGAGGCATTTTGAGGTATGCAGGAAAGTCTAAGCTCTGCCATTTTTGTTGCGATTTTCCTCGCTTGGTGTCTGATTGTTCTGCTAGGAAATGCACTCATTGTGGTTCCACAACTCATTTTGCTAGAGCTTGTCCACAGTGGTGCTCTTTATGTTGTTGTTCTCATGTTGATTCTGTTTGTCCTACTGTATCTTCTGTGTTACCTGCTTCCACTGAGTTTTCTCATACTTTACTTTCTGATGTTTCTGTTTTTCCTGCTGCTCCTGTGGAGTCTTCCCCAGTGCTGGCTGTTGTGTCTAACCCTTGCCCCCCTTCTGCCTCTATTCTTACTTCTGTTTCCTCTCTGGAGGGGTCAGTTCTGCCTTCTTTACCTTCTAGTCCTTTTTGTCCTGTTCCTGTTGCTTCTGTTTGTCACCCTACTGTGCCTCTTTCTCCTGTTGTTTTTGTTGTCCCTACTGGTACACTTCGACTGGTGACATTATTGCTTCTAACGATACTGTTAGTTGTGAATTTGATTTGTTTACTGATATAGATGATTCTCACCCGTGGACCTCAGGTTCTAGGCACAGGCATCTTAAAAACAAGTGTCATGGGAGGGGTTCTGAAAGGGGTTATCATTCTGGTACTGGTGGCTAACCTGTCTGTGATTTTTTTGTAATATTAATGGTATGGTGTCATTGCCCCAACATTTGACTGCCTTTTCCTGGGTTTATGCCTTACACTCTGATATTGTTTGCCCATTGAATGTGGGTAGGCTTTCCTCTGTTCATTGTTCCCAATGGTAAACTTAGTGGAGAGATGGGGTCATTTGGTCTTCAGGGACAGATCATAGGTCTGGCATTGGGTTACTGTATTATAAATCTGTTGTGGTTGTTAGGGATGTTATTCATGTTTTGCCTGGTAGGGGGTTGGTTTCAGATTTGTTGTGTATGTATTCTTTTATACATTTAGTGACTGTGCTTTTATTCCAGTGTCTGAGTGTCACTTATTTTTTCCACATTTGAAACCTTACTTTTTAATTGACTGTCCTATTCTTTTCTTTGTTGATTTTAATTGTGGTGTATTACCAGGATGTTCTAGGGTCAGGACTCTAGTGTCCATTGTTGTAAGGACATTTTATATTAGGCCTCTTTACTGTATGTAGTCTTCCTGCCTTTACTTACTTTCATGGGGCTGCTCGCACTCCAATTGATTACTGTTTTTTTTTCTCCTACCTTTGAAGGGGTTTCTTCTTCCTTGTCTTTTGTGCCTTTTCCTGATAATTGCCCTTTGTCCTTTTACTTTGCTGTTTCTTCTGCATTGTGTGAGAGTGTTAGTGTTAGGGTCTTTCTCATTTTACTGTTCTTTGGACTTTTACTTCTGCCTGGCAAGAGATCATTACTGAGTTATGACAACGATCATTTTACTCAGTTGCCTTTTGATTCTTCTCTTTCGTCTTGGTGGTTAGCCTTTAAAGATGTTTGGTTCCCATTAGTCTTGGTTTTTCCACTCTTATTATTCCCTTTTTAAAGGTTCTTCCAACTCCCTTTATGCTGCTTTCCAGTCTGCTGTGCATCATGCACCTGCCAGTGCCCTTCGACACCTCCGTGACTTACCTTTGCATAACCTTGCTACGGTGAGAGTGGTTCTTTGGAACATAGCCCATTCTTTAAAAGGAAGGGGTGAGGAGTTTCTCCCTTACATTGGTAAATGTAATCTTAAGAAGGAGACCTTAACTGACAGTTTGTTGTCCTCTTCAAGTGATGTTGTTAACCACTAAGGAGGCTATTCTGCAAGAAGCTAATTCTTATCTGTGCACTTTGTATGGTGGTAAACCTCTTTCTGTGGAATATTGGCCTATAACTGTGATACCTGCTGTTTTTAGGGTGGCTCTCGATGCCCCTATTACTTTGTTTGAAGTTTGAAGGGCTATTGCTTCTTTCCAGGTTAATACTGCTCTAGGGTTGGATGGTCTTTCTTACCACTTTTACTACTTCTCTCTCTCTCTCTGATGCTTAGTTGTCTGTACTGGTGCAATTGTTTAATAAGTGTTTTTTTCATGTTTTTTCCCATCCTGGTTTGTTATGGTTAGCCTTTAGGTTCCTTTGGAAAAAGGGTGACCGCAGGGTCTTGTCTAACTGGTGCCCGATTTCTCTGCAATACTGATTATAAGCTGTTTTGTAAAATCTTTCAATTATGCCTGTGGTAAAAGATGCAATAGTTGTTGGACCCTGGGGTCTGTGGTATTTCTGGTAGGCCTATGCAAGATTTGCTGCTTATGTAGAAGTCTCTTGCCTCCTTTGTTCATGCTTCTGATTCTGCTCTGCTGCTGTCTTGTTACCTGACCAACGTGTTTGACAATGTTAGTAGTTCAGCCTTGTTGGCCATCTTAAAGACTTATGGATTTGGTCCTCCTTTTCTTCAATGTATTGCTACCACTTATTCAGCATCTGTTATTCTTGTGGTTAATGGCTGGATGGGAGCTGAAGTTGCCTTGAAGAATGGTGTGCATCAAGGTTATTCCTTGAGCAGTTATCTTTTTACTCTGGTGGTGGGTGCTGTGTTTTTTAAGGTGAGGCCGTACTTTTCCTTGTGTCCTTTTTCTTTTTTATGTTCAGGAGTTTTGGTGCCTTGTTTTCTCTCTTACACAGATGTTAGTATTCTTGTCGAGTCTTCTCCTGTTCTTTTGCTTTATTTGCAATCTTTTTCTTTTGTTTTTTTTTTTCATGGTGGGAGGATGGCATAATGGTTAAGGTGTTTACCTTACAGACATAAGGTGCAGGGTTTGATTCTCACATAGGGCAATTGGCTAGGCTTGAAATGGTCTACAAGGGTAGTTAGCCTTATACTAATCTATGAACCTATTAGTGGGCCTTTCTCTTAATTTTGCCAAATCCTGTGGTTTGGGTGCAGTTCCCCATGTTGGGGATGTTTCTTTTGCTAGCACTGGCATCTCTATTTTAGGGGTGCTTTTGGATCTCCTTCTTATGTCTCTGATTCTTGTGAAGCCATTTTTGGTAAAGCTGTTCAGCATTTGGCTTTTTTTCATTCTTTTCCTTTGTCTTTCTGAAAAAAGGGTTTATTTGTTAAATGATTCCTTTTTGGGAATTTTAATGTATGTTTTTTTCTGTCTATTTATTGCCATATTCCTGGTCCAACTCGCCTTTGTCTGACGTCTTTCATTTTTTTAGGCACTTCCTATACACCTGTTGATCCATCATGCCCTTTTTTTTGTACTCTTTGTTTTTTTTTTCTGTATTGTGCTCTTACATGCTGCAGATCTTTCTTTGCTTGGTTGCTTGCTCACAGTATTGTTTGATCAGTTTTGGCAGACTTGATTGGCTGGAAAGCATGCATGGAGGGTCCCTTCACTGGAGCTGTGGGAAGTCCAGTCTTTGCTGCTTGCTTGGTATGTGTCTTTAGATTCCCTCCCTTCCTCTAGGAAAGAATGGTATAATTTTCTTTTGGCCCATTTCTACAACATTAATGGGTATCTACATTATTTCACTGGGAGACTGTTATGTTTGAGTCAGCATAGGCAGTGTTATGCTTTGTCTCCTTAGTGGCATGATTTCTGTGGCTTTGCTCTCTTGATAAGTTGCCTGTTAGATCTTCTTATGTCTTTAACCCTGTGGGGTTGCAATTGTGCCCATATGATGTGTCAGGTTTTAGAGACAGCAGAGCATGTTTTCTTCAGTGTCTCAGGGCGGCTGGTTTTAGGCATTGTGTACAGCATCATTATTCAGTGCCATATGTGTGTCATCTCATTATTGAGAAATGTTTATATGGGGACTATAGTTGTGCCTGGATGCCAGCTGTTGCTAGGGCAGATTTTCTTTTGGAGTTAGCTTTACATCTTCTTTGGGCTGCCTGTTGTGGTGAGATACTTGCTGTGAAGATCATTTCAGACCCTGATTTGTTGCAGTAGTTGTGGATGTGCTTATGGCATAAAGGGTAGGTTTACCACCTGTACCACTTTGGGAGGGACAGTCCCTGTCCTGCAAAGAAATTGAAAAAATGGCAAATGTCCTGAGATTTTTAGAACAAACATATTTCTTATATTTTAGGTAATAGTTGCATAAATCAGTTATTCTGTATCTGGAAACACCTAAATGTTTCAACAAACAAAATACGCAACTAAAATGCTACAAGAATAATTTTTTATTTAGGCAAAAAAGTGAAGCTCTGTCCTTTGTACTGGCTGTGAGTATGTTTTGCCCTGCAAAATCTGATGTTTGTACCAAAATGTCCCACTTTGGGCATTTGAAAAGGTGACAACCCTTTTAAAGGGTGGGGGGTGCTGAGTAATCTGTCCATCTATGCTTGTTTCTTTTTTTTTTTTGCACAGCAGGAGATTTACTTTTTTTGACAAGTGAATTACAATGGTGTTTTTATCAGTGCTTTTTGTGTTTTAGGTATATACTGTATCTCTCCTGTTTTTCTTTATAGAATGTATTCCACCAGCTACTGCACTCCTTTTTGTTGTTGTCTTCCCCAGCATTTTACCCTCCTTTTGGCCTTTTTTTTCCCCTTTTCACAGTATTACAGGATTCTTTGCATTTGATTTAATGTTCCTTTCTTACTTTTATCCATTTGGTTTCTTTGGGGTGTGTGCTTGGATATTAATATGATTTTGCTCTTTGTTAAGTTTTCAAGTCCTATAGTACTGTTTGGTGTTTTGATTCTTTTTTTATTTTCTTCCTTTTGTCAGACTTTTTGCTAGGCCTTCTTTACTTTTTTTCCTTTCTCATTCTCAGCATTGTATGACTTGTTATGCTTGCTGTTAGTTTATTTTTCTTAGTCCTTTCTTTTGGACTAAGGATCAGGTTTTTGTTAGGGTTTTCTGGTCCTACATAGCTGTTGTCTCTTCCTTTGTCAGTTTTGCAAGGTCTTTTACTTATTTTCTTTCTTTTCTTTTCCTGGTCAGAATGAGTACAAGTCCTAGACCAATCACCTTTCATCAGACAGGTTCCAATCAGCACAGTTCTATCACAAGGGGTGCAGAAGGGCCCCTTCCAATCAAAGATGGTTTGGAAAATGTGCTCAGCATCCAACAGCCACTACAAACAGACCCAGATGCAGCAAACCTCTATCTGGACTATGCTATTGCAACTAGCTTCACCAATTTAGGCAGAAAACACTAAATATGTTTTAAACAGCAGAAAAGCAGCAGTGAGGCACTAAAATGCTTGGATGTTAGAATCATCTCCTATCAATGTAGCTGTATCTAATGCTCATGATATTCAATAATTAGTCCAACCATAGTCTTACAAATGGGGAGAAAAAAGAACAAAACAGCCCTATCTCTACTGGCAATAAAATATTACGTATTTCATAATACCGCCTTCTGATAATATCCAATATATTATGACAGACTGTCGTTCACACAAATGATAGTAAACCGTATATATATATATATATATATATATATATATATATATATATATTTATATATATAATGCACTTGATTTTGTTTTGCTATTTCTGTTGCTAGAACTGCTTTTCAAGCATTTAAATGTTAAATGCCTTATTTCTTTCTTTAACTAAAGCAGTTTGTTTAGCCAGGTGTCGGTGGCTATTTTGGAAACTTGATTAGTTAATTTTCTGAGAAAAGGGTTATTCCTGCCATTTTATATGTGTCTGAGCTCCATAGGCGTTTACAAAGTTGTTTTCTGGCTATTTTTTTGCTTCATCTTTTTGTGTATTTCTAGAGTTGTTTGCTACATGGCATTATTATTATTATTATTATTATTATTATTATTATTATTATTAGTAATTATAGCAGGGCCTAAAATACCTTTGCTGAACTTTGTGGCTGGACTACTCTGAAGCTGCATCTCAGTCCATTTTTGAAGAACTTTTAAACCTAAACTGACAACTGTTCTGAGTATCTATTTTGGATGCATTTAGTTTGTAACTGCATTTTTTTCTTTAAATAACTGAAGCTGAAGAACTTCTACACATGGTGAGTAAAACTATATTGCACTTAATTACATTTTGTTATTTCTCTTGTATGAACTGTTCTTGAAGCATTTAAACTGTAACTGTATTTTTCCTTTAACTGAAAGTGTTTAGTGAGCTGTTGTTAGCCATGCTGGAAACTGGTATAGTTACTTTCATGAGAAAAATTAATTGATGCCATTATCTGAACATTGTGGGCTATTTCAGAGTTGTTTGTGGGTAGGCGTGCTTGTTTCTTTTGTTTGTGGTACAGCTAGAGTTTTTTTTTTTTATTTCTAATGTTTTATTTAACTGCTATTCATAGCAAGGCCCAGTTTGTATTTGCTGTCCAGTGTTGCAGGACTACTCTTAATCTACAACTCAATCTACCAGCTTGAAGACATTTTACTCTTAAAACATTTGCTCTTAGTATCCATAAACCAGGGAAGTAAAAGTTATATTGAACTCCATTTTGTGTCATTATCACTGTTTCTGAAGCATTTTAACTGTAAAAACAGTTTTAAGTAACTATGATGGAATAATTTTCACAACCTCTCACATTGTGCTTGCTTTTGTTTTTAAACCTAGCATCTATTCCTTGCTATTTTGACCATAAACATCTCTTGCACTCCTTCATTGCTGTTGTCAGAAAGTACCAAAAGTACAGTGACTCCCTTTAAGCTATTTAGATGCTTTTACCTTTCCATTGTATTCCATACATACATAGGGTTGCCAGGTTTCTGTGCGGCTAAAACTGGACTAAAGTCACGCCCCTCACATCACACATAACTCCACCCATTCCCACCCCCTCTCCCACCCATGCCCCACCTATTTTGTGACATCACAGTGACATCAGCTGATGGGACCACCCACTTTGATGACTTAAGCCGTACTTAAAGGGAGAAAAGAACACAGGCGGCACTAATTGCACTGCTAGGCTGCTGCAGATGTAAGTACCAGTACTGATGAAAAGTGTCAATATGGTGCATTTTTCTCCAGTTATTTATTTTCTATGTTCCTAAACCTAATTATGGATGATCCATGGAGATAAAAGGTCAAGAGCTAGCAGCCTGTGCACATGGTGGTAAATCTGATTAAAAAAATCCAAAAAAAATGTAAGCAGTTCTTTGCTATTAAAAAATTGTAAGTTTTGATTTACCCCATAAGATCATTTAAGTCAATAACATCACTTTACTGCTCATTCAGAAATGATGATCTTAACATTCCCTTGCATTTTGAAAGTTCTGTCAAATACTGTTTGTACTGGGGCATGGGACAGGTACTCAGTTGTTAAGATGTAACATATTTTCCGTTTCGTACTTTGGATTAGGAAGTTTCAGTCCTTTGCTGCGCCTGTATTGGGTGGGGGTCAATTGAGCTAAGTGTTACTGCCCCTAGTGTGATATTTCAGATGCTAGTACTTAAGATCTTGTACTGGGTCCGACTGACCTCCCACTCTTTTTCTTTACATGTCACATATGCAAAAAATGGGATAAAGGGGTTGTGGATGAATGGATTTCTAACAGGTGACATGTTTTATGTTACTTTCAAAGTATACGTCATAATCTCAGAAAAGCACACATACTTTAAAGAGTTTCATTAATGTTTTTCTATATCGCCAAAGTTGCGGGTTAAAACAGGTAACTTCCTACAACAATGCACTCTAATACAAGTTTACGAAGATGCAGACTGGACCGCCGCTATGCAGTTGTAAAATGGCAATAAGACTGAATAAAAGATGACTCAAGCCTCTAGATCTAAGAAAGATGCACGTAGGAAAAGAAATCACATGCAGCTAGCACACTTGCCATTTTCTGAACATGGCAAAGAGATAGTTTTATTTTTCAATGTGGTCCCTTGCGACAGAATTAAGTAAAAGCAAAATAATGTTGGGCAACTGCAAGTGCCCAAAAAGCAAGATGCACAATTTGTTTCATGGAATACAGTTCAACATAGTAGATGAGGATAATACAAATCAGGACGTGTTAATTGCTAGCAGTATTACACTGCATGGTGAAGTTCTAAAATCAGTCTGAGTGTCTACAATGCAACACTGGGCAATGTTGGCAGAGTGCTTAAGCATTTTAAATCTTGCTATAAGATTTCTTTTGTCACTGCTTGGTAGTTGGTAGGATAATGATAGCTAAAAAAATACCGTTTTTCCACCGTGGAGTACTGCCTTCCAGTGATATCTCTACAATCCGTATAGCAGAAAATAAAATTTGTCCATTTGTATTACATCACTGCCACTTAAGTTAATGTATGTACTGTCTAAACTATGTAGCTACCAGGAATACTGAAGTTAAAAGCATTTCATTGTTGTGTAGTAGCTAGTAGTGTATCGTACCACTCCCGTTCGAGCTGGATACATTTACTTTCTCCTCTCCTCTGGCGGCACAAAAAAAAACTGGACTTCATGAGTTAAAATTTTTTAACTGGACAATTTGTCTGAAAACCGGACAGTTCGGTCAAAAACCGGACAGCTGGCAACCCTATACATACAACATACTGAGTGCCCTCACAACCAAACTACATTGTTCTTTTGCACTTACTGAGTGCTGAGTTTCTTGCCTTTAATATACATTTGTCTTGCATCTGCTTGTACTAGTGAACACTAGAAGATCAAACTGTGAAGTTCCTCCTTTTCAAATGCTAAAATTTCAGTTGCACTCTGTCATACACCCCTGACTGCTTAGTGCACAGAACAATACATAGAAGTATCAACCTCTTTTTTCATCTTAAAATGTGTAACCGCTGATACAAAGCTATGATTCACTAGGAAGCCATCCGTATAATTTGTGTAGTCTGTCAAAATTACTTAACCTCCCCTGCTGGAGTTCATAGGTTCATAGGTTCATAGGTACATACTAGGCTATCTGCCCTAGGGCATTTATAAGCCTAGCCAGAGTATGTTTGGCTTTTGCCACCCATTTTAAATTAATTTTGCTATGCCCTTTTTCGAGGTTAGTATACTGTGCCTCTGTCTAACAGTGACACAGAAGTGATACCCGGGGTAAACCTACCATCTCCCATCCACTCATCAAGATTACTCTTGAAGAGAGTCAATGAGGGACTCTGCCTAACCTGGACTGGGATTTTATTCCAGAGTGAAGGGAGCCTCTGGGTTATGAATCTGTCCCTCCAGCATGTCCTATTTATTTCAGTGCTGAGGTTCAAGTCTCTCGAGCGTGTAGCTCGATGGGATTTGGATTTTTTGAGGTGCAGCATGTCACTTAATTCCGGGTTGGACATGGCTTTATACGTCAGGCACAGGTCGCCGCTGAGCAGGCGGTATGCCACTGAGTAGAGCTGGAGTTTCTTTAACCGGGCAGCATATGGCATCTGTTTGAGCCCTTTGATCCTCTTGGTGAGGTACTTTTGGGGTCTTTCCAGTTGCTGCAGGTGTCTGGTAAGGTACATCCCAAAAGTGGCATTGTACTCAATTATGGGCCTGATGAGGGATGAGTAAAGAGGCACGATGACCTCCCCTGATCTAGATGTGAATCCCTTCATGATTAGGTGGGCTATATAAAATGTTTTTCTAACCACTTTGGCCACGTGGTTGTCAAATGAGAGATTGCTATCAACTTGGGTCCCCAGGTCCCTAATTACTTCTTCTGTACTTAATGGATTACCACCTATGTGGTAATTTGTGGGCACTTTGTTTTTGCCAAAGGGGATGACTATACACTTTTTGGCGTTTAGCTTGAGGCCATGGCTCTGGCACCAGTTGTCTGTTTCTATGAGGCCCTTTTGGAGGATGCTTGTGTCGGCTGGAGAGTCGATTATGGTGCCCAGTTTGCAGTCATCTGCGAACTTGGTCAGCCACAGTCCTTCTGTGTTGGCCTGTACCTCCGAGAAATATATACCAAACAAGAGAGGTCCCACGTCTGAGCCTTGTGGAATGCCACTTGTAACTGGTTTGGAGTCTGACATGGCTCCAGCAATTCTAACCATGTGGGTTCTGTCCTTGAGCCAGTTTGCAACCCATCTAGTGACATAGGGGTTTATATTTAAGCTGGTGAGCTTATCTTTAATGCCCGAGTGGGGTATTGTATTGAAGGCTTTTGCGAGGTTCAGGTAGGCTGTGTGGACCACCTTCCCTTCGTCAATGGCCTTGTTGGCTGTTTCAATGAAGTCGACCAGGTTTAAGAGGCAGGATCTGCCCTTAACAAAGCCGAACTGGGTAGGATCCAGTGTCTGTAGGTCCCCAATATCTATATTTATGAGGTCCATGATGATCCTTTCCATAGCTTTGCAGACCAAGCTAGTCAGGCTTATGGGGCAATAGTTTCCAGGGTCTGTTGAGGCACCACCTTTATGGAGAGGGACCACTGTTGCTGTACGCCACTCTTTGGGTACATATCCTGTAGTAGGGCTGAGATTGAACAGTAGTTTTATGTTTGGGTTTAGCTCTTCTTGGAGTTCATGTAGGATGCAGCCCAGGATACTGTCTGGTCCCATTGATGCTGTGTTTTTTGCTTTGGAAAGGGCGGCTCTTACCTGAGCATCTGAGATGTCAGGGGGGCAGCACTCTGCTGGGATAGATATTTGCCTTTTGGTGGGGAGGGGGGGAGAAGTTTGCGCTGAAACTGTCAGCTAGGATATTGGCAATGTCTGTGGGTTTGGTGTATTTTTTGTCATTTTGGACTAATTCTGAGCATATCTGGGAATTCCCACCCAGGTTCCTAAAGAATAACTAAAGAAAGCCTTGTGATTATCCTTAGTGTCCTGTGCAATTTTTCTCTCAAAGCTGGCCTTAGACGATTTTATGAGTGCCCTTAGTTTTTTGCTAATACTGATCAGAGATGCCTTCCCTTTTTGGGATTTTGCTCTATCATGTAGTAGCTTCCTCCTTCTATTGTATAGTTTGTTTATGGCTGGGGTCCACCAGACAGGACGTCTGCCTTTGGAGGATTGGGTCTTGGTTTTATTTGGGATTGCATGATCCATGCATTCCTGAAGGTGTTCATAGAATGCATTTATAAAGGATTCTGCGGTCTGGGCCATATTCTCCACAGGCCCGGGGGCTTTGAAGGATTCCACCTCGGTTTTGAGGAGTGTGAAATTTACTCATTTAATCATCTAAGCACAGGACAAGTCCGGTCAGTTTGATGGTTTCTTCTCTATTACCGGCCTTTTTGCACTAGATCTCCAAAGAGAGATTGCTAACTGTGTTTTGCTCACAGACAATGAACTTATTCTCTGTATAATTCCATCTGCACAAATATCTAATTAATCTGGAAGCTTCCCTCTCACATCAAAACTTGCTGTGTGAGCTTCATACACCTCCACTTCAACTCTTCTGTAATTGTGCAAAAAGATCTTATGCTTGGGCTCAAGAAAAACACTCCCCTAAAGCCTCTTTAAAATAAGAATATTATGTCTCAACAAAAATCTGGCCACTCCTTCATCTCATGCACGATTTCAATAAAGACTCACCCTGAGCAAAAATACTCAAACTATTTTGAACCACAGTAACAAAAGAAATGTTTTAGTAATTCAGAAAGCAAAATAAAGAGAGACTTACAGTGAATTGTCTTTTGGGATCCAGGATTTCGGGTATTATAAGCTATATAAGGATGCTTGATACTGACTAGTATGACTATGACATGGTACAGGTACATGCCAGAGTGATGACTAGTATGACTATGACATGGTACAGGTACATGCCAGAGTGATGACTAGTATGACTATGACATGGCACTGGTACATGTTAGAGTGAACAACTTGAGTTGAAAAAGCCTGGGGGTCATATAGAGTCATATCAGCACTTTGTTTTGCATGTACAAATGCATGTAAGATACTGGTCCTGAGTGGAATCCTGTTTTCACCTTGAATGATGTCTACATTCAAAGAAATGTTGAATGGTTTCAATAGCTGTTTAAAAAGAGGGTGTCATTCCAGGGTGATCCGGTATGTGAAACCAGGGATACGATGTTTGACTGTTTGGAGTACTTCATTAAGGATGGCCTGTACCTGTCTTTCCAGGGCTTCTGCAAATTGAGAAAATCCTTTGCTACTTAAAGTGCCTTTCTGACAGACATTCCAAAGTAACTAACATATCAGTCATGAAATGGGATCACATTAAGGTGGGTCTCCTCAATGACAGAAGTTTCACAAGTACATTGCCTGATCTTGAGGCACTCCTGCATTTAGAATATATCCATGTCTGCATAGTTTTAAGCCTTGTCTTAAATGTAAAAGGAGTAGTCTTGCTATATCTATGTTTTGAGCTTTTCTTGTCTTCAGACCCAATGCCAACTGTGTTGGAGTCTCTGTATTTGTCAAAAAACATATTACCTCTAGACAGATCTAGAGGGACTCATTGAATTACCATTCACTCTAGCTATGATTATTTATTAGCTAATGACTTATTGCATAACATCTTATTTGTCCACTGATGACCTTGTATGTTTCTTCTGTATTCTAAACAACCTTATTCTTAGCAAAGACTCCTTTATTTTGCTTGCCTTTGACTTGTCTTCAATAAACTGGGACATCTATGGCTCTAGTGTAGGACATGCCCCAAACTTTATAAACAAAAACACTCCCTTGAGAAGTCGGTAAGCAAACCTACTAGAGGACACAGTATTCTTGATGTTTCATACAAATATTTTCACTTCCTGCATTACTCCTCTGATAGCTTTCTCCCTGTCATCTCCAAAAGTTCCTACAGCAAGTCCTGCTGAATTTAAGGAATACATATATGCCAACCTCAATCTAGTCTGTGACAAAATATCAAAATTCACTTATGACTGCAGGTCTCATGACCTTAATAAAGTAATAAACTTCACTAAGAACTTTTTACCAATTTAGAGAAATACATATAGAGAGTAATCTCTACCAGAACCAATTTTTACAGGAAATAACAACAAACTTCTCTGGTGGTCAACCTCCACAAATAAACTATACAATAAAAGAAAGAAACCCCATAAATTATGTAGTATATCCAAGACCTCTCTTCTCAGGGATAATACCAAAAGCATTAAAAAATAAATTAATTAATTAGAAAACTGTCAGTTCCATTAAAGGAGCCCATGAATTTAGACTTGCCTCTGAGGCTGAAGATACTTATGCATCCTTTTATTAAATATTTTAGAAAACTAAAAAGAGAAAACAAGAACCTGCATTGCTCTGAACGTATTCATAATGACACCTCTATTCTGACCCAATAGGCATTGCCAATATCCCTGCAAACACGTCTAGTGCAAACTTCAGTCCTAAGACTTCTATTCAAAGCCCCTTGAGATCTAAATCCTTTGCTCCTCAAAATATCTCTAAAGGTCATTTACTGAAATTGCTAGCTAAGACTAAAAATACTTCCAACATGGGACCTGCACTATGCCTCATTGATTAATTAATTATGTTAATTATGCTCTTGCAGAAACACTTGTTAAGATGTCTAACTTAAGTTTAGCTAGTGCTTCCCCCCACACCTTTTCTTCTGCTTAGGCCTCTAGATACCCTCACAGTTCTCAAGATCAGTAGGTTTCAGATCCAGACCCCCCCCCCATTTTTAATGTCATGCTGTTCCTGATGTGGTACTATCAATGGGCGGACCCCTTACTTCTCAGGGAGTTGATGTTAATGTGCTCTAATGTAATGCCTGAGGAGAGAGGCTCTCATATATTGAAGAGGACACACATCCAGGAGCCATCATGCATTCACAGGCAATCCTTTGTCTCTCTCCTTATCTTGTCTGCACTTGTGCTGACATCTCAAGATCAGCTGCGCAGATATCCTGAACCCTTAGGATAGTCAACCTCCAAAACTTCATACATTCTCAGCCTAGTGCTCTAGCTCACAATGAGCTCCTGGATTTGCAGATCTCACCATGAATTTCTCCCACCATGCTCCTTTCCCCATAGCAGGCATGTCCATAATTCCTGCATGTACTGTTAAGCCCCATATTCAGCCTTCATTTCTCTATGCCACCAATAAGGCACCAAATGTTCTACACAAATGTATAGCTCTAATAAATCTTAGTATGAAAATAGGTATGTTTCTGAAGAAGACTCAGCTGTATGCATTTTGGCAAATTCAGAAAATGCTTTCTTCTGTAACACTATTTAAAATTTTGCTACGAGTACTTCTGCCTTGTGCAATGTTCAAGATATTTTCAGCCAAGGGAATGAAAAAATGCTCTTTCATGTTTACATCTAATTGCTTCATACAAAGTTGACCATACATATATGCTGATCTATTCTGTAACACCAAAGCAAATGTGTGAAGAAATTCTTGTGGTGATGATAATAAAATAATTACATGCTGAGATGGCACATACCATATCATATCATAATTCATGGAAGATAATTCAAGAAAGTAGAAAGGTAAACACAGATGAATGCTAACCACTGACCTGTGGAGTCAGTTACCAGGCCATTGTGGTGTAACACAGAATGCTATAATTTATTCATGGGATTCAGCACTCAGTACTCCCCACAAATAGCTATGTTCAGCATCCTTGCTAAGTATTACTGAATACAATATCATAAATGCCTTCATGAAAGTACATAATGATATTTCACTGTTCCATTTCATTAGTTTCCCATCCAATGAATTCTGAATTTGTCAGAATGTACACTTAACCCAGATTATTGGAAATTAGCGTATTGCAAATTTATAACAAGCCTGTTGAACGGCTATGAGGCAACCAACTCAACCACAGCTATAAGTATCTAGCTTCACAAATAGTAAATCAACAAGACAAGGCTATGGACAATTGTCAGAAGCAAGCCCTTAAAAGAATAACAAGACTGTTCTTGTCATTTTCACTTGTTTGATGTTCATGTTTAACTCTTAACCTAGAGGTATTCTCTGTGCTTATAAGTGTTAGTCACATAGGTTCATAGGTTCATAGGTCGGTACTAGACTATCTGCCTGAAGGCATTTATAAGCCTAGCCAGAATGTGTTGGCTTTTGCCACCCCCTTACATTAGTTCCCTGTGCCTCTGTCCAGCAAAGCCATTAAAGTGATCCATGGGGTAAACTTTCTGTTTCCCATCCACTCGTCAAGGTTTCTCTTGAAGAGGGTTAGCGAGGAGCTCTGCCTAATGTAGATTAGAATCTTGTTCCAGAGCATGGAAATTCTCTGGGACAGGAGTCTATCCCTACAGCATGTCCTATTTATTGTTGTGAGGTTTAGATCCCTGGAGCATGTGACTCGAGGGGATACCGTTTTCTTTAGGTGGAGCATGCCCATCAATTCTGGGTTGGACATGGCTGGTATGTCAGGCAGAGATCACCTCTGAGTAGGCGATATGCAACCGAGTACAGCTGGAATTTCTTCAGTCGAGCTGCATAGGGCATCTGCTTAAGGCCAGTGATCCTCTTGATGAGGTACTTCTGTGGACTTTCCAGTTGTTGCAGGTGTCTTGTAAGGTACATCCCAAATGGGGCATTGTACTCTATGAGGTGATGAGTGATGCATAGAGGGGCCCAATGACCTCTTTCGATCTGGATGCAAACCCTTTTGTGATTAGATGGACCACATAGAAGGATTTTCTAACCACTTTGGCAATGTGATTATCAAAGGAGAGGTTACTATCTACTTGGGTCCCCAGATCCCTTATTACGTCTTCCGTATTTGGAGGGCTACCACCTATGTGGTAGTTTGTGGGTACTTTGTTTTTTCCAAAGGGGATGACTATGCACATTTTGGCATTTAGCTTGAGGCCATGGTTTTGACACCAGGTATCTGTCTCAGTGAGACCCTTTTGGAGGATGTCTGTGTCAGCTGGAGAGTCAATTACAGCCCCTTGTTTGCAGTAGTCAGTGAACTTGGTCAGCCATAGTCCTCCTGTGCTTGCCTGTATCTCTGAGAAGTATATGCTGAACAGGAGGGGTCCTAGGACTGATCCCTGGGGAACGCCACTTATAACCAGTTTAGAGTCAGACCTAGCTCTCGCAACTCTTACCATGTAGGTTCTGTCCATGAGCCAGTTGGCAACCCATCTCGTGATGTAGGGGTTTATGTTCAGGCTGGTGAGCTTGTCTATAGTACCTGAGTTGGGAATGGTGTTGAAGGCCTTTGCAAGGTCTAGGTAGGCTGTGTGGACCACCTTTCCCTCATCTATAGCCTTGGTAACTGTCTCAAAGAAGTTCACCAGGATTAAGAGGCATGATCTGCCCATAACAAAGCCAAAATGGGTAGAGCCCAGTGTTTGGAGGTTTCCAATGTCTCTGTTAATGAGATCCATGATGATGCGCTCCATAGCTTTGCAGAACAAACTAGTCAGGCTTATAGGGTGATAGTTCCCAGGGTCCGTTGTGGCTCCAACTTTGTGGAGTGGAATAACTGTTGCTGTGCACCACTCTGTGGGCACGTAGCTTGTGGATAGGCTGAGTTTAAACAGTGTGTTTAGGTGAGGGGTTAGTTCCTCTTTGAGCTTGTGCAGGATGCAGCCTGGGACACCGTCTGGTCCCACTGATGCTGTGTTTTTGGCTTTGGAGAGGGCTGTTTTAACCTGAGTGTCTGTGATTTCAGGGGCACTACATTCTTCTGGTATAGTTATGGGTCCTTTTGGGGGTGAGAGGGGGTGAAGTTTTGTCAAAGGAAAAATATACTTTAAAAATGATCAATACACGGTAGGTTCAGGTTAAGGCACTTTAATCTTGCAGCAAGGAGACAAAAATGTGCTAATACAGAGTTTGTCTAACTAGAATCAGGAAATACCAGCATTTTTATACATTTTCTAATAAGACATTTCCTACCAAGCTGACGTAGCAGATAAGTTTTAACATCATCATTACATAGCAGTTGTTTTCATGCTTTTCTGCTTGCACTATCAATTTTTGTGAGAAACTTCCTAAGAAAAACAATGTGGCCTTGGCTACCACTGGTTAGCTATATGCCATGTTACCATTCAAGGTACTATGGCTAATTTGAGCACAAAGCAAGTATAGATTGCAGTTCATTTCTTCAACAGTTCTTTGTCCATCTTTATCTCTTCCTTCTGCAGCTGTGCTTGTTTTCATACCACGAACAGAGCTAATTGTTCAAAATCATAACATTATAGAATATAGCATTGTTCATTCATTGCTTCCTGACCTAGCAGATAATCACCTGTTTTTCAAGTACATTTCCAAAAGGCATAAACATGAATTTCGCTGTGCTAGCAATTACTAGGTCAGAGGGCATCTTGCAAGTTTCAGAAAGCACACTGCAGTTTCAAAAGCATCTTTTAGTCTCATATAAAACTAAGCTGTATATAAAATAGTGTATATAAAATAGAATGAAAAATGTGTTAACTCTTTTAGCTTCTAATTAGCATTAAGCACACACATTAATACATATTTTTCTAACATTTCCCCCTGTTAATACTTTTTAATTCTATTTTCAAAAGCATAAACAGTTTGCTTCTTCTCCTAACCTCTTCCATTCAGGATTTGCAGTTAAGAGAGTCATTCAGTTTAGACTTATGAAAGTGTTTCACTTTTCAACAACTCTTCAATTTCAGTACTTTGATACAAAGTCTCAGAAACTGACATGTCTATAAAATCTTTGATTAACTTTTTCATGCAGGGAATACCACAACAAATGCATGCTCCTAATAGGAGTAATCCCACACAAATGGCCATCAGGATGTTCATTAGGATGGAACCCCACCCCCCCAAACAAATTCTGGAAAAAGTCTGTCAGATGGTTTGGGCCTGGTTTGGTCATGGTCGACACTTGCTGGATCACCTCAAGATGGTTGTTTATCTCGTGCTGGTTGTCAGGAATATACGAACAGCATTCTTCTTTGATTAAAGTGCACGTACCACCTCTCACCGCTAGGATGAAGTCAAGAGCCATGCAGTTTTGAACTACCACAGTTCTTATAGCATTTAATTCAACAGTCACTAATTCAAGAGCAGAAAAAGTTGCATTGCTCATAACTTCGAGAAGTTTAGACAGTTTTCTCAGCTCCCAAATCGATTTCACTACACCATATGCAGGGGCTATGCCTGCCCACAATATAATGGTGTCATTCAAGTCCACGTGTGTCAGTTTATCTTTGTTTTTCACTGAATTATGGTTTCTCCACCCTGCTTCAGTTCGTCCCACTGGATTCTCGGGTCTCTTGATTGGACTTCTAGGTTTACTGCTGACCTCTCTGACATTTCAAATTTTTCCCTGAGGCAAAGCTGCAGTGTGTCGTATGGCCGGAACCAGGCAACCCAAAAAACAACTGCCGGACCAATTCTCAGGTAGCCATTTATACGCTTTTTTCCCACAAACAAAATAACAATTCTCGACTTTAGTATTGATATAAGCTTGCCCTGCATGAAACATTTTCTTATCAATAATAGAAAGCTGCTTTAAAAGAACAGGATTATGTTGTACTTCACTAACACTTCTATGCATCTTTTCAAAATATGCATCATAGTTTGTATCACAAATAGTTGTTGCATTACTGGCTTTAATATAACATTTATAAGAAACAGTCACATTACAATTGCTCCAACCCACCTGAATAGTGTCATTTTTGTAAAAACATACAATCCCTTTTTGTGTAACAGGTAGGTACAATGCTATTTTGTCTTGTGATTTCACAGGTGTAGTATCAAAAATCACATTTTCCCAGGTCTCATTGACCCCTAGGGGGACAGCAGTCATCAATAATCCCACGTATGCTGTTGGTATAGCTGTGCAAATCTAGCAGTTGGAAACATTAAAAGTCTCAGCATACACATATGTAATTGCTTGGTAAGTGTTAAAGTTTGGATGCCAGTCTATGAGTAATGCATCACGTTTGTTCAGTTCAACTCGTGTGGCTGGGAAAAGGAAAGGCCACAGCAAAAAGATCATTGTTATCAGTATAGCTATCAGAATAATCATGCAAATTTTCTGAGGTTGTTCTGCATCCCTGTTTACTCTATACCAGGTCATTTTGTTCTCGTTGTACAACAGTAACAAGGTTTTTGTCCAGTTCAAAGTTCTTAACCAATTTACAGCATATCAGATGAATCCAGGACACTCGTTCTGTGATCTTGACTGCAGTGGGTGTTGACAGTAGCACCTGGTATGGTCTTTCCCACTTCAGAGAACTCCAATTCTTTTTCTTCATGACTTTCACCCAGACCCACGTGCCTGGGACTATTGCTGCTTCTGATGGTCTGGTTTGCTCTTTATCTGAAACAGAATTTAACTGCAAAAGTTTATTCAAAAATCGCCTCATATACTCTGCAAGTGAACTGTCCACCTCCTGGTCTGCAGGCATGAGAGGTTTCCACTGAGGTATAACCTCCCAAACAGAATTTCAAAAGGAGTTAACCATTTTACATTTGGAACAGTTCTCATACTCAACAGTGCCAGAGGTAGTCAGTGCACCCAGTTCTTTTGTGTCTCACTAATCAATTTCCTGAGCTTATTTTTCAAAACTCCATCGTGCCTCTCTACTAATCCTGCAGATTGGGGGTGGTATGCACAATGTTTTTTCAGAGAAATTCCAAAGTAACGGCTCAATTGTTGTATAGTTTGATTTACAAAGTGTGTGCCATTGTCACTATAAATCTTTTCCGGTATGCCAAATCTAGGAATAATTTCTTTAACGAGGACTTTTGCAACAGTAGCTGCATCTGGATTTTTAGTTGGAAAAGCTTCCATCCATTTGGAAAACATATCTATAATGACAAGGCAGTATTTCTTATTTTCACATTTGTTCAGCTCTATAAAATCCATACAGATAGTATGGAATGGATACGGTGGAGTAGGGAAACTCCCTTGCTTAGGTTTCAATGCCCCTTGTGCATGATGCTTGTTACAAACATGGCATGCTGCACAAACATTGTTTGTGTAGTTTGTAAATCCATACGTTGTAAACACTCGATTCACTAACTGTACCATCCCCCCTGTCGAGACATGGCACTGCCCATGGCTCAACAAAGCTGCATATCTAAACAAGTTAGATGGTAAAATCGGTTTCCTCTGTTTGGAGATGTACAGCCCTTTCTCAAGAATTGGCTCCTTGTTTTATCCATTTTTGTTTTTCTACATTTGTAGTAAGTGCCTGCATTGTTTTTAACATTTCTAAGTCTAAAACCTCAGATGGTTGTAATTCCTCACTCAAAAGAAATACTTCTGAAGCTGAAGCTGCTTGTTTTGCAGCTGTATCAGCCCTCGCATTACCTTTCGAAATCCTATCCTATTGTTTGGTATGAGCTACGCATTTGCAAATAGCTACTTTCTGAGGTAACTGAATAGAGTCTAACAAATCTAAAATAAATTGTGCATGATTAATTGGTTTACCAGTAGATGTTATCATTCCTCTATTTTTCCAGTGCTGCGCAAAAACATGTGCAGTAGAAAAAGCATACTGGCAGTCAGTAAAAATGTTCACTCGTTTACCCTTTGCCAAGGTACATGCCCTTGTTAAAGCAATCAATTCCGCTGCTTGTGCGGATAAGTTGTGCGGTAAAGACTTTGCTTCTAAAATCTCAGTATCAGAAACTACTGCATACCCCACTAGATTCTGTCCTGCAAGACCCCTCCTACACAAGCCGTCCATATAGAATGTCTCCTCGGCATCATCCAAGGGAACATCCATGAGATCTTTTCTAGGTAGTGTCTTTTGCTCAATCTCCTGCAAGCAGCAGTGTGGTTTGCCATCTGCAGGGGTTGGGAGCAAGGTTGACGGATTCAAAGTTGTGCATCGTTCAATTGTCATATGAGGTTGGCTCAACAGTATAGTCATACAGGAAAGATGTCTAGCAGGGGAAAGATATGCTACTTTTTCGTGCAGTAAAATAATCACGATTGCATGAGGCACTCTCAATGTGAGAGGGTGGAACAACACTACTGAGGCTGAAGCCTGCACTGCCATTTCAGCTGCAACTACTGGTTGTACACAGTGGGGCAGGGATCATGTCACTGGGTCTAGCTGTGATGAATAGTAAGCTATGGGGCATTGTTTGTCCCCATGCTGTTGTGTTAACACTGATGTCATATAACCCTGCTAAAAATCTACAGTTTGGAAAAATCGTTTATGATAATTCAGTAATCCTAAAACTAATGAGGATGCTATCAGTTGTTTCAATTTGCAGAAAGCTGATTCTGCTTCTGGTGTCCACTGTAATAAATCTTGTGCTGCCACAGGCTTTTTGAATATCAAGTTGGTCAGTGGAGCAGATTCCAAGGCATAGTTTGGAATCCAACTCCGACAAAAATTAGTAGTACCTAGGAAGGACATCATTTCCTTCTTGGTAGTTGGTTTAGGTGCTTGTAATATTGCTGTTTTTCTGTCTTCATCTAATATTCTGCCCTCTTTGGATATTATATATCCCAGGTATTTGACCTGTTTTTTTCCAAAGTTGCAGTTTGTTTTTGTTTACCTTGTGTCCTCGAGTAGCTAAACATTGTAGTAATGCTATGGTATCTTCTCTGCATTCTTGCTGGGTATGGGCTGCCAGCAGAATGTCGTCTACATAAAGTAAAATCTGGCTGCCTTTCGGTGAGATAAACCCCGCCAGGTTACTTGCCATTTCCTGTGCGAATATTGTTGGACTCTCACAATATCCCTGTGGTAGTCGCGTATATGTATACCTTTTTCCCTGAAATGTAAATGCAAACCAATGTTGGCTGTCAGGGTGTATCGGTATTGAGAAAAACGCATTGCTAATATCTACCACAGAAAAATACTTTTGCTGAGGTTTCAAATCATTTAATAAAGTGTGTGGATCTGGCACTGTAGGTGCTCTAGGTATAACTGCATCATTTACAGCTTGTAAATCTTGGACCATACGCCATTCTCCATTTGCTTTCCTAACAGGAAATAAGGGTGTATTACATGGTGAATCAGGAGATTCTATCAATACTCCTTCCTTGAGTAAGGCTGCTGTTATAGGTTTGATTCCTACTTCTGCATCCTTTCTCAAGGGATACTGTCTCTTTTGAGGTCTAAATGCTGACTTTGGCGTGATAGTGACTGGTCCTGCTGTACGAATAAGTCCTACATCTGATTTTCCTGTTGACCAGAGAGTCCCTGGTATGTCTCGTAAGGCTTTTTCCTCTTCTTCTAGTAAGAGCGCTACTCAGCTGTCCTCACTTGCCTGCAAGTGTACAGCTGGATGTGTCTGTGTTATCCAATTCAGCTTCTGCTTTTGTACTCCCTGTTTGGAAAGTTCTAACTCTGTCTGCTTTTCCCACCTTGTGACTTTTTCTCCTAGGTCTGCCCACTTCACATTTCTATCTTTAGTCAAACTCACATGTGGTAATCGATTAGATTTGTAAAGTGCTAGGAATTCCTGGGGCAATGAACAGCTTACTACACTGTTTTCTTCTGTGTCCCAGTACAAATTTTGTAATACTAATCTGTTAGCATGGTTTCTAAACAGTTCTTGCTCATATTCTTTATCAGGTCCTGGTTTGCTACAGTAATATAGAATGCAATGCAACAAATGCTGTTTGTCATTGTCAAGGGAGGGGGATTTACTGATGGCTACGTTCATCAGTTCTTCGGTTACTGCCCCTGGACCAGTCGTAACCAAGTCCTGGCTGTACAAATAAAATGTTTCACCCTCCGGTCACACTACAAAAGTATCCATTTGTCGCTGTGCTTCCATACCCTGCATAGTTGGAACTACTGCTATGCCAAATATCTACATCAGGTCTCTGCCCAAAAGATTTACTGGGCATTTTGCAGAAACAACAATTTTGCTTTTCTGGGTCATCCCTGAAATAGGGTCAGTTATTGCTATGTTGTGGGAGAGTGGATCCCGATACAGCTGTCCATTTGCTGCTTTCACTAATATGTAATCAAGTGATTCTGAATTTTCTGGTAGTTTGGAAGGATGTATCAGGGTCTGTGAAGCCCCCGAGTCACACAGGAATTTAATTCCCTCCCCTCTACCAGAAGCGTAACTTCCAGTTTTGTGTCTGCTAAGTAGAGCTCTAGGCTCAATAATGTCAAGTCTAAAATTTCATTTCTTCATTATCTGTGCTTTCATGCACATCCTCAATGTCTTCTATCACATCCTCTACTCCTTCTATCACATTTGCACTTGTCTTTTCTTGATTATTCCTCTTCAGTGATTCTTGACTATCATATAGTCAGTCCTCACCCTCCTTGTCCTCTGTGGTTACCTTTTTATTTTGCCTGCAATCGCTTGCTAAATGTCCCTTTTTCCTGCATTTAAAACTTTCACCCCTTTTCTTTCTCTCTTCAAAATCCTCTGATCGTTTATCAGATTGTTTGTTTTCCTGGGCATTTTTCTTACCCTTCTTCCCAGTTTGTACTACAAAGACTTCTGATCCATCTTCTACTGCAAATACTTGAGTTTTCTTTTTCTTTTTGCTATTAAAATGCCTTTCGGCATGTCTTGCATATTCAAGTAATGACTGTAATCTACTTGTACAATGATCTACCATGTGCTTTGTAATAAAGCTGCTAATGGGTGCAATACTGCCTTTCAAAAATGCATTCTGTAGCTGCTGCTCATATGGGGAATCATGTGTTTGGTCTTCAGGTACCTGCATTCCACAATGGTTATTAAAACACTCTAATAATCTGGCATAATATCTATCAACAGTTTCACCTTCTTCTTGTATGCATTGATTAATGCAGGTCCAGTCAGCCCTAGGCTTCCATTTCTCAGAGATTCGGTCTGTCAGACCTTTCACTCTGTTATCCAGTTCTGCGTTACTATGTGGGAGTGGCCTATGTTCTGAGTCACGGGGATTCCAGTTGCCACTGATCATGTGCCAATCTGGACCTACGATTTGTCTGACTACTTTCTCTACTTCCTCTCCATTTAAATGGTAACTTAACCTCATGCCCTGTAAGTCTTCTAAGAATTTTCTAAAGTTAACTTTCGGATGGGGAATTCCCTCTGTGGCTTTCCGGATGTCTTCTGGTGTCCACGGTCTATATACTAGAAGAGTTGGGTCCTGTTCTGCCTGTCCTGCCTGTGGATTTGGTACTTCTATGAGTGGACATATCTCTTCTTCACTCATAGCTTGTGAATTTTTATTTATTTCATACAATTCAATATCCCCTCTCAAGTTGCGTGTTCGAGACCTAGTCTCGATAGGATCTCTGACAAACGGTTTTGGTTTTTCAGGAACAGCAGGATATAGCGGAGGTGGATCAGTTTGTCCACTCACTTCATATTCTGGTAAGGGAAGCGGAGGGGGCAGAGGGGCTGTTGCTATTACCAAGTTATTGTCTTCGTTATCTAAAAATATTGCTTTTGAATTTTTATTTTTTTGTTCCCTGCGGTTTGCTTCCTCTAGCCACCTATGCACCTGAGGAACTCCTAATTGACGTTGCTTTTTTATCTGACCTCTTGCGTCTGTTTTAAGTTGTTTGACAAGTTTGATAAGTGAAGGTTTATCTAAATTACCATCAAATTTGCATTTATTAACCCATTTTGTATAGTACCTAATATTGTCGGCACGCTGTAATTGCATATATTGCGCGTCTTCGGTTAAGGGTGGATTTCGGGAACCTTTTGTGCACTTATTTCCCATGTTGTCTTAGCTAAGTTAGAAATTGTTACGTAACCCTTTTTATCACATGGTACCACGATTTACACTTCTTCACAGTTTATCTAGAATAACTGCCTACCTATTCTGTTTCCCTGATCTATGACAAGACAGCAATCTTTTTTGTCCCTGATCTGCACTTTACAGATCTCCCTGACAAAAACAAAATACTGTAACAAGTCCCTGATCTAAAACAGAAAAAAAGGTAAATTTCTCCTTACCTGAGCCTCCGTGTTTGATCCCACTGGAACTGTTGACTCGTCCTCCAATCGCAGATCAGAAACAGAGGCTGGCCTCTTTTGAACGACAATTCAGTCGGAGGTCTTTTCAAAGCAGAAGAACTGATGTGGCTTCTTCCCCGTACGGTTTCATGCCACTGGGCCCATCTGACCTGAGCTAGAGCGAGAGATATTTCTGGTCCGAAGGACCAATCTGTCAAAGGAAAAATATACTTTAAAAATGATCAATACATGGTAGGTTCAGGTTAAGGCACTTTAATCTTGCAGCAAGGAGACAAAAACATGCTAATACAGAGTTTGTCTAACTAGAATCAGGAAATACCAGCATTTTTATACATTTTCTAATAAGACATTGCCTACCAAGCTGACGTAGCAGATCATAAGTTTTAACATCATCATTACATAGCAGTTGTTTTCATGCTTTTCTGCTTGCACTATCAATTTTTGTGAGAAACTTCCTAAGAAAAACAACATGGCCTTGGCTGATATATGCAATGTTACCATTCAAGGTACTACGGCTAATTTGAGCAGAAAGCAAGTATAGATTGCAGTTCATTTCTTCAACAGTTCTTTGTCCATCTTTATCTCTTCCTTCTGCAGCTGTGCATGTTCTCATACCACAAACAGAGCTAATTGTTCAAAATCATAACATTATAGAATGTAGCATTGTTCATTCATTGCTTCCTGACCTAGCAGATAATCACCTGTTTTTCAAGTACATTTCCAAAAGGCATAAACATGAATTTCGCTGTACTAGCAGTTACTAGGTCAGAGGGCATCTTGCAAGTTTCAGAAAGCACACTGCAGTTTCAAAAGCATCTTTTAGTCTCATATAAAACTAAGCTGTATATAAAATAGTGTATATAAAATAGAATGAAAAACGTGTTAACTCTTTTAGCTTCTAATTAGCATTAAGCACACACATTAATACATATTTTTCTAACAAGTTTGCACTGAAACTGTCTGCCAGGATGTTGGCTATATCGGTTGGCTCACTGTATTTTGTGCCATTCTGTACTAACTCCGAGCAGATCTGAGAATTGCCACTTAGATTCTTGACATAGCTAAATAATGCCTTGTGGTTGTCTTTTGAGTCCATGGCAATTTTTCTTTCAAAGATAGCCTTGGATGATTTTATGAGGGAACAAAGTTTCTTGCTGATACTAATCAGGGATGTCTTCCCTTCTTGGGATTTTACTCTTTTCTGTACTAGTTTCATCCTTCTATTGTATAGCTTGTTTATGGCAGGGGTCCACCAGACTGGTTTCCTTTTCTTGGAGGAGTGAGTCTTGGTTTTGTTTGGGATAGCATGATCCATGCATTCTTGTAGGTGCCTGTAGAGTGCATTAGTAAAGGAATTTGCAGATTGGACAGCGTTATCTTTTAGCATGGGGGCTTTGAAACTTCCTTCCTTGGTCTTAAGTAACGTGAAGTTTGATTTTGAAAAGTTTTTCATGGTGGTTTCTTTGACTGGGGGTGGTGGCGGAATGTGGATATCCAGAGTGATTAGTTTATGGTCAGATCTAACCAGCGAGAGGCTGACCTCCAGTGTGGAACACCAGTCGCCCATATTGGTGATGACCAGGTCCAATATGTTGTCACCTGTGGTGGGGGTGTTAACCAGTTGATCCAGAGCATTTGAGTTTATAAATTCTAGGAAATGTTGGGCAAGGGAGTTTGTACTTGAGTAGTTCTCCCAGTTAATGTTTGGGTAATTGAAATCACCCAATATCATGGTGTTTGGTAGAACCTTTATGTTTCCCAGTGTTTCCAGGAATGTGGAGTGGGGGTCCTGGGACATGGTGGGTGATCTGTAGCAAGCTATAATTTGAATAGCAGTTTTACCCATTGTTAGTTGCACGTGGATGATCTCTGAAGCATTGTACTGTGCCACTAACCTGGAGGTGTGGGTATCCTTGATGAATATGGATACTCCCCCACCTTTTGTATTTTGGTCCAGGTTTTTTGGCCGAAATGTATGGTATGAGTTGTAGCCTGGTAGTGCTGGGGTGCTCTCTTCAGCCTTAAACTAGGTTTCTGTTACTGCACATATATCAATTTTCCCCATACTGATGAGTGCCTCGAGTGTGTGCATTTTGAGGTTTAGACTTCTGGCATTGAGTAGCATTACTCTCAGTTTTTTGTTGCTTGTGCTATTTACGGCGGTTGGTTTGTCCTTTGAGCCTTGCCTGAAAATTGCACTATGGGGGTGGCAAGAGCCTTGGACAGTATTCGAAAGCCTAAGGGTGATAGATGCAAGCCATCTCTAGTGAAGCAGTGTGGCTTGTCGAGCATGTCATCCCAGGCTGACAGACACTGGATCCCCTTTGAATGACACCAGAAGCTTAGCCAATTATTGAAATTGATAATTTGTTTCTCTATACCATGGTATCACTCTTGGTGAGGGCAGGATGCTACTCAGGGTCAGGGTCATACCGGCCTGGGCTATTTGATCAGAGAGCTCCTCCATGTCTCTTTTCATGTAGTCCAGGGAGGTACAGCTCAGGTCATTCACACCAACATGGACAATGACAGAGTGATATTTGTACTTGTTCTGGAGTGACCTGAGTGATTGTGTTATGTGGCGGATCCTGGCACCTGACAGGCAGCTAACAGTAACCTTCTCCTTGTTCAGCCTAGTGAGTGGGATGTCAGTGTGCCTGACTATAGAGTCACCTATTACTAGTGTGTTGGGTATGTTATTTTGCCTTAAGGGCTGTGATTGTGTGGCACACTGGTTTTGTGAAGTATGTGTTTCATGGTTTGTGTTGGGGGGGAAGGAGGTTACTTGGATGTCTGCTTTGGAGGTCTCTTTTGCATCTGCAGATTTTTATTTAGAGCCTCCGCATATGTTTTCATGTATTTATGTGTGTTTTTGCCAGTGCTGGTTTCATAGATCTATGTGAGACTGGTGGTGTGATGCAAGCAATTCCCTTCTCCTCTTGACTGCCTGGTCCAGTCTTGGGATGATAGAGCTTAGCCTCCAGTTTGGCTGTATAATTGCATCTCTCGCATGTATTAGTGTTTGGTGGAAGGAGGAGAGGGTTGTCTGTGTACATTAGTCAATTGTAACATTGCCTCAAAATGCCCAGATTCACCAGTTGGACCAGAGAGTACACCTGAAACTGCCCTTTGGACATGCCTGGATAGGTACAGTGAACTGTTTTACTGATTAGCTGGTAAGGTCGAATAGAGAGCTTTGTCCTTTTCTACAGTATAGGGGGGGGGTCTAGTGCTAAGGCTTATTAGTGCTTGCTCTGAGTTTTGAGCAAGTGCCGGTATGAGAAGTGACTGGTTTGAGTGCTTAAGTTGAAAGTTTGTCTAGTTCCAAGGGAAAATTGAAGAGTAGACTTTGTGGAGCTGGGAATAGTTATACCCTAGCTAACCAGTGCTGCCTGGCGCATAACACTACACAAATGCGGGTTTTATATCAGGGAAATGAAAGAAATAGAAATTAGCCCAAAATGGAAAATAAACTACTAATTTCTGGGCTGAAACCACTCCTCCAGGGACAGATAGGCTGCTCAAAGCTCCCTCTCTCACAGTGAACAGAGAAACTTCCTTCTATCCAATCAAGGTATGGGCAAACACAGAAACTTGTAACACAGCCCTAAATTCAGCACTAACCTGAAAACTGGACTATACTAGCTTAGAAAGGTGGAAAAACAAGTATTTTTTTGTTTTTGTTTTGCTTTTTTTCAGAAAATAAAGCAGATACACTTTAAATGCACAGAAATGGCTATCACACTTGAATGTGTAGCCTACAACAGTTAAACAGGTAATTTAAACACAAAAATGACTTTGTTAAAGTGCAGGCAGTAAAATAAGTACAATATGTAGCTGAAACAAGCTTTTTAAATTACAGAAACTCTAGAAAATTGGCATTTTAGGTGGAATTAGCTAAAGGCAGCAAGAACATGCAGAAAAATGATACGTAATCACTCCAAAGTCTCTCTTTTGTCTCTCTGCTGCTGCAGAACTCTGCAGGGCACCAGGCAGGAGCTTGCTGAGCTGTATACTAGCACAAAAACCTTGCAAATGCAGGTTTTATAGCAGGGAAATGAAAGAGATAGAAATTAGCCCAAAATGGCCAATAAACTACTAATATCTGGGCTGAAACCAATCCTCCAGGGACAGGTAGGCTGCTCAAAGCTCCCTCTCTCACAGTGAACAGAAAAACTTCCTTCTATCCAAGTAAGGTATGGGCAAATACAGAAACTTGTAACACAGCACTGAATTCAGCACTAACCTGAAAACTGGACTATACTAGCTTAGAATGGCAGGAAAACAAGTATTTTTTGTTGTTTTGTTTTTTTCAGAAAATAAACCAGATACAATAATAATAAAAGAACACCTTAAACGCACATAAATGGCTATCACACTTGAGTGTGTAGCCTACAACAGTTAAACAGGTAATTCAAACACAAAAATGACTTTGTTAAAGTGCAGGCAGTAAAATAAGTACAATATGTAGCTGAAACAAGCTTTTTAAATCACAGAAACTCTATAAAATTGGTGTTTTAGGCAGAATTAGCTAAAGGCAGCAAGAAAATGCAGAAAAATTATACTTAATCACTCAAAAGTCTCTCTTTTGCCTCTTGGCTGCTGTAGAACTCTGCAGGGCACCAGACACGAGCTTGCTGAGCTGTATACTAGCACAAAAACCTTGCAAATGTGGGGTTTTATCTGTGAATTTATTTCTACTCAATATCTGAGCTGTTTGGCTGGTTGCTATATACCTACAGTCAACTGCACTACAAGTTGAGTTAAGTACAAACTTGCAGTGTTAAAGATAGTACTGCATTTTAATTTTTCTGTTTATTTGTTTTATTGAATATTGTGGTCTCTCTGTCTCTCTGCAGTTAGTTTCCTGCCCTCCTTCCCTGTTCTTGTTGTGGTATTAAGCTTGGTGGCTTTGGAATTGCCTGTCCCTCCTGTAAATATGTGTTTTAACACCTTTCCTGCGTCAATCCATTTGCTCACTCAACCGAGTACAGTGAGATCATATTTTGATTTCAGACACTCCTACCAGTCCCATCCCTTCAGCTCTATTCCAGCTCTGTTCCAGTCTAGTGTCAATTGCTCATTCTACCTAATATCTTCTGTTTCTCCTTTCTCCCTTTCCACTTTATTAAAAAAAAAAAAAAAAAAACTTTGCTAGAATCTCCATGTGTTCTGACTGACTGTGGTTCTCAGCTGATAAGTATATTATTTGGTATGTTTTAATTGTTCAGAGTTGAATAAAACTATAATTGAATTCAGTTCAGAATACAGTTTGAATAAATTGCATTTATTTAAACTGTATTTGGTTTAATATTGCTGCACACTCAAGTGTGCTAACTTGCACTGGAATGAATTGCTTTTAGTGCTGTTTTAGCTGCTTTTCTGTAAAAAAAAAATTCTAAGTGTGTTTCCTGTCTTTCCTGTAACTAGTCTCATCCAGATACAGATTTGCTGCATCCAGGACTGTTTGTAAACTTCTGAGCCCCCCAAGTCTTTCTGTGTCAGTCGGAAGCCTTCTAGCTTAGAGGGAGTGGTAAGCACTAGGTAGCATATCTACCACAAGAGTGGTTTCTGGCCCAGAAATTGTAGTTTATTGGCCACTTGGGCAGTTTTTCCATCTCTTTCAACTTTCTGGTTTAAAAGCCCGCATTTGTGCTTGTTTCCTGCCTTTCTTGTAACTAGTCTAGTCCAGCTACAGATTTGCTGTATCCAGGAGTGTTTGTAAACTTCTGAGCCATGCCAAAGTTTGCTCCTCAATTTCTTCCTTAGACCTGCTAGATCTCTCTTCTCTTACACTTTTACTAGCTTATTAGTCTAGCACTTTACGAGACTTCTTGTAGCAATTACTGTAGCACACAAAAGTGCTACCAGCAGTAAGCTTTCTACAAGGAAACAGCTCCAGTATTTATTAATCATGCCCACCCCTTCAGGCACATCTAAAGGTCAGTTCCCTGTGCTTTATCCTATTAACCTGGTGAACTTGGGCATCCTGAGGCAGGGGTGTAGCTAGGATTTTCAAATTTGTACTCACAGCTCACAAACCGCTTCCCCCCTCCCCAGCCAAGCTACGGACATTCTCATAATTCACGGTTCGCTCTTTTAGTGTCGATGAAGAGGCATTCGCTATAATGCCTCTTCAGTATTATAATATAAATTCACTCAACTCAGTTCCTTGAATTGAAAATTAACCTGAAATGTCAGTTCTTTGAAAAATGCAGCATGGTAGTTGGGGTAGAGAATTTATGCTTTTGTTTTCTTTAACTAAGGTACAGGTTTTGAGCTTGAGTAAATTACTAACCACCTGCTACCGCTAACTTGGATGTTTCATTCACACACACACCCCTACCTACCTCTTAGTGCAAGAAATATGGACAAAGAGTAAAATAAACAGGGACAGATATTAAATAATGCTCTTGTGAACTTAGAAAGTTGCTAGAACAGGATTTGTGCTAGTATGAGAAAGTTGCTAGAATAACAGGATTTGTGCTAATATGAATTTTTCTAAAGGACATGAAGTCTGAAACTCAAATGTCTGTCATTATTTAGCAACTTCAGCCTTCAATGATTTTTATAGAAAATCACAAAATTTATGAGGAACAGACAATAAATATGGGGCAAAAATCTGGACATTCTGCAAAATTTGGACAGTTGAAAGGTATGCTACCTACCTACCTAACACACACACACACACACACACACACACACACACACACACACACACACACACACACACACCTACCTCTCAACCTCTTAGAGCAACAAACTCATAAATAAAACAGGCAAAGGCCCAAAAATAAGGACTTTTTTAAAATATTGCTCTTATAAACTTAGAAAGATAATAGAATAGTAGTAGGTCTTGCATTAGTACGAATTTTCTGAAAGGTATGAAATCTGAAACTCAAATGTCTGCCATTATTTTCTAACTTTAGTCTTTAACAATTTGCCACTAATTTGCCAGAAAACCGCAATTTTATGAAAAACGGACCAAAAATGTGATGCAAAAATATAAAATTGCCAGACAATACAGCTGGGAACCTGTCAAAGAAGAGACACCATTTTAATATGAGCACAGTTAACTTAGAGCAGCTGACAAAATTAGAGAATCTACATGCATTTATGAAATAAAAGTAATGTATAACTCTGATCATTACAGTTATTTATAAAAGTAAACCCTCCACGTTTTCTTCCAAAATTGCTATTTTGCGGAGAGATTATTAGGGGGAGAGCAACATTTTGAGCCAAAATTGGGGACAGTTGAGAGGTTTGGATATTCTTAATTCTATAAAGTGATTTATTTGCACATACCTCTCAACCTTTTAATGCAGGAAATCTGGACAAGGCCAAATATATCGGGGGAACATACAAACAGTACTAAAAATTTACCTTGTATAAACTTAAAACAGTTGATAGAATATCAGGTCTTGCTTTAGCATGCGTTTTTCTGAAGATTATGATGTCTGAAACTTAACGTCGGTCATTATTTAGTGACTTCATTCCTAAATGATTTGCCAGAAAAGTTTTATTTTGCATTTTACAGAATGAACACCAATAAATATCTGCTAAACAAAGCAATGCAGTCTCACAATGAAACTAGACTTAGCATTAAAACTTCTCTGCCCTTGAAACTCACATTCATTGAAACAGCATTGAAACCCACATTCAAAGAAAATACATTTTTCCAGTGGCAGATAAAGATTAACTTTGGGCTGTTTTCAAATCATAGGCCCCTTGCACATGAAACATACATGTGCTCTTTGATACACCTTCCATCATAAAAGTCTACTCAAACTTCTACAGTCCACCAGTATCAGTAAATATGCACAATCTCTGAACTAGTAAACGCCATCTACATAATTCCACATTAGAGAAATCTGTAACTAATGAAGAGGCTGCTGCTAGCAAACAACTTTATATTTCATGGTTTAATCTACAAATAATGTGCCTGTTGCCCTTGAGGAATAAATTGCCTATGCTGCATTAAAAACAATGATACGCTAGAAATATTGCAATAGGGAATGGATGGCAAACTGATAACAGGTTCATAGTTACTACTAGATATCTTTGCCAAAACAGACTACAGCATCCACCCCCCTTTACAACGCAGTACAGTATCAGCAATGCATCTACCTACTGTGGGAGAAGAACCCACAGCCTTCTGCATCAAACGCAAGTACACTACCTGTTGTGCTATTAATAGTACAATCAGACTCAGCATAAGCAGCACTAAACTTAAGTTCCCCTGCAGCTCTCAGCTCCTTGTAAAATGTCGACACTCAGCTGTATCTCTGAACTTTGCAGCACAAGAAATCTGGTAAAAGCCAACATTTATTGGGGGGGGGGGGCAAAAGCCCAAAAAACATGGACACATTTTAAACATTGCTTGTATAATTTTGGAAAGTTGCTAGAATAAAATGCTGTGTTATCACCAATCATGTCTTGAACCCAGAACCATATGCAATATAGCCAGTGCAACATACCACTATGCTAAATCAGCAGTTTGAAAAATAGGAAGACAAACTTAATGGCTATCATTTAGATAGCTCTCAACCTCTTAGCACAAAAAACCTGGACAAACAAAGCCAATAATGAGGGAATACAAATTCAGTTCTCACTTCGCACCTTAGCACAAAAAACCTGGACAAACAACAAAAACAATAATGGGAGAAATACAACTTCAGTTCTCACCATAGCTCACAACCATTAGAAAAGCAAATCTGAACAAAGTTCAGAAATGGTGGTGGTTAGGGACTTTAGGATCTTCTTACCCTGAAGCAAAGGTACAGGATTTGAGCCTGAACACCTATAGCCAGCAGGTGTATTATGTGGGTGGCATTTTCACACACCACACACACACACACACACACACACACACACACACACACACACACACACACACACACATACTTCATTCAAACCATTTGCGATTGTTTCCTGCTAGACACACACACTACAGTAATCTGTTTGTTCAAACCATTTGTGATTGTTTCCTGCTAGCCGGACACACACACAATTGCCTAAAATAATCTGTTCATTCAAACTACATTGATTGCCTTCCAACTCAGTGATAATCCATTTGCAATTGTTTCCCGCTAGCCGGACACACACACAATTGCCTACAATAATCTGTTCATTGCTTGCACACACTTACTTCAATCGTGGATTGATTGCCACACACCCCTCTTCCAACTACAATATCCACACATGATTGCTTGCAGTGACAGTGATAATCCACACACTTACTTCAATTGTGGATTGATTGCCTTCCATTTGTGAATGCTCTTGCTTGCCTTCCAAACTACATTGATTGCCTTCCAACTCAATGATAATCCATTTGCGATTGTTTCCCGCTCGCAGCCAGCCGGACATGATGTGAGCTCACTTCCGACTGGCTGGTATCCTCCTTAAAGGAGCCAACACCCTTTAAAAAGGAAGAAATGTGTACGTACATTTTTTTTTCTTTCAAAAAAGCTACCCCCCTTCTAAAAAGGTTGTACTGAAATCAGTACAGTGCGTATGCCTCCCGAAATCCCTATCCTGAGGAAATGTAGCAACTGCTTCATGTACACTGACAACCCTCTCCTCTTACTTCCCAACACTCAGACTTGTGAGAGATGCACTTATCTATCCAAATTGGAAGCCATGCACTCTCCAGCCAAGACTGGAATAGCTGGTCAAGAGGAGAAGGTCAACAACTGCACCACACCACATGGAACACATAACCCTCCAGAACACACACAAGCACTACCTTCACATAAAAACACAAACCACACACCCACCTTTGCGGAGGGTCTCAATAAAAATCTACCCAAACAGCAGAGACCTCCAAGGAAAAAACACACTCAACCACCACAACACAACACTAATCATGAGACACATAACTGTCCTAAACAGTGTGCCACTCAAAGCCCTAAGGCAAAACAGCATGCCCAACACACTAGTAATAGGTGACTCGATAGTGAGGCACACTGATGTCCAACTCACTAGGTTGATTACGGAGAAAGTAACAGTCATCTGCGTATCATGTGCCAGGATCCCCCGCATAACGCATGCACTCAGGTCCCTCAACAACAGGTGCAAATATGACTCTGTCTGTGGGTGTGAATGACCTGAGACATACCTCCCTGGACTACAAGAAAAGAGACATAGAGGAGCTCTGAGATTATGTAGTCCAGGTGGGTATAGCCCTAGCCCTGAGCTGCATCTTACCATCACCCAGAACGATAACACAGTACAAGCAGAAAATGATTGATTTCAACAACTGGCTAAGTTTCTGGTGTCATTCTAAGGGGATCTAGTATCTATCTGCCTGGGATGACATGACTGGCAGACCTCAATGCTTTGCCAGAGATGGCCTCCATCTGTCACCCCTGGGCTTTTGGATACTGGCCAAGGCTCTTGCAAACCCCTATAGTCCCTTTTTTAGGCAGTGTTCCAAAGACCAAATTACCACCATAATGGCTACAAACAAATGCAATCTGAGGGTCATGCTGCTCAACGCTAGAAGTCTAAATCTCAAATACACTTGCTCAAAGCACTCCTTAAAATGGAGAACATCAACATTTGTGCTGTAACAGAGACTTGGTTCAAGGCAGCAGAAAGCACCCCTTCACTACCAAGCTATAACTCATTCCACACCTTTTGGCCGTAAAACTTGGACCAAAGCTCCAAAGGCAGTAGTGTTTTAATATTCATAAAGGATGAGCACAACTCCAGACTGGTAGCCCAACATAATGTATCAGAGATACTTCAGATGCAGCTAACATTGGGTAAGACAGTGATTCAGGTCCTAGCCTGCTATAGGTCCCCAACCATGTCCCAAGACTCATACTCCACATTCCTAAGCACCTGGAGAATATTAGGGTCCACCCTAACACTCTCATACTGGGTGACTTCAACTACCACTCCATTAACTGGGAAAACTACTCATGTACCAATACACTTGCCCAACGTTTCCTGGAATTCATTAATTCCAATGCCCTGGACCAGCTCGTTCTTACACCCACTAGAGGTAGCAACATCCCTGACCTGGTCATTACTAACATGTGCAGCCATTGCTGTACACCAATAGTCAACCTCTCCCTGGTTAGATCCGACCAAAAACTAATCTTCTTGGAAATCCACATCCCTTCCAACCCCCCCTGCAAAGGTAAGTACCATGAAAACCTTCTCCATAGCTAACTTTGGGCTCCTGAAAACAGAGGTGGCTAACTTCATGGCACCCATGCAAATGGAGAATAGTTGCATTACCACTGAATCATATACCAATGCATTGTACGAACACGTACACAAATGCATGGCTCTCACCATACCCAATAGAACCAATACACTCTCCTCCAAAAAAAGGAAGCCAATCTGCTGGTTCCTTGCCATAAACAAACTCTACAATAGAAGAAGGAACTGATGTGGAATAAGGTGAAGTCCCAAGATTGGAAAAACTCCCTTATCAGCCTCAACAAAAAGCTGAGATCCCTCATCAAGTCCTGTAAAGCTAGCTATGAAAACAGAAATGCAGCAAATAGTAAAGACAACCACAAGGCCTTCAATAGTTATGTAAAGAATCTCTATAGATGGCAATACCCAGATTTGCTGTGGACTACTGCACAATGGTACCTCCTATACTGAGCCAATAGATATTGCCAATATAATGGCTGACATATTCAGCACCAACTTTACCCCTCTCTCCCCCACAAAGGACCAATCACGATACTAGATGATTGCCAGCCACCCAGTATTACTGCTACATAGGTTAAAACAGCATGGTCCAAGGCCAAGAATACAGCTTCTATGAGACCAGACAATATCCCTGGCTGTGTTCTACATGAACTACAGAGTGAACTGGCACCTCACCTGCATGCCCTGTTCAGCCACAGCCTCACCTCAGGCTTTGTCCCTACCAAATGCTGCACTGCTACAGTCATCCCTCTCCACAAATGAGGAGCAACTACAGACCCTGGGAACTATCCCCCCCATTAGCCTGATTAGTCTGATATGCAAAGCTATGGAACACACCATCATGGACCTAGTAAGCAAGGGTATAGGGAATCTCCATACTCTGGATCCTACACAGTTTGGTTTTGTGAAGGGTAGATCATGCCTGCTCAATTTGGTTGACTTCTTTGGATGAAGGTAAGGTGATTCATACAGGCTACCTTGATCTGGACAAGGCCTTTGACACCATTCCCCACTCAGGAATCATAGAAAAACTCACTAAGCTAGGCATCATCCCCTATATCACTAGTTGTGTTGCAAACTGGCTCACAGATAAACCCCACAGTGTGAAAGTAGCTGACTCCAAGTCAGACTGTCAACCAGTCATGAGTGGGGTCTCATAGGATTCGGTCCTGAGTCCTCTCATGTTTGGTATCTGCTTCTCTGAAGTCCAGGCCAACATGAAGGGACTCTGCCTGACAAAGTTCACAGATGATTGGGAGCTATTATTAACTCCACAAGTGATGTTGACATCTTACAGAAAGGCCTCACTGAGACCAACGACTGGTGTCAGAACCATGGCCTTAAGCTCAATGCCAAAAATGTGTCTTCATCCCCTTTGGGAAAAATCCGGTTCCCATGAATTACCACATCGATGGTAGTCCACTGAACACAGAAGGCATTATAAGAAATCTGGGAACACAGGTTGACAGCACCTCTCTTTTGACCACCACATTGCCACTGTGGTCAGAATGTCCTTCTGTGTGGCACATCTCATTATTATGGGTTTTGCATCTAGGAAGAAAGAGGTAATTGTCTCCGTCTGCTCTTCCCTCATTAGGTCAATCATCCAGTACAATGCCTCATTTGGCATGTACTGCACTAGACACCTGCAACAACAGGAGAGGCCACAAAAGTTCCTCACAAAGAGGATCCTAGGCCTTTATCACTTGCCCTATATAGACAGACTCAAAAAAACTCCAACTATTCTCTGTCTCATATCGCCTGCTTAGAGGCAATCTTTGCTTGACTTACAAAGCCATGTCTGACCCAGCTCTGTTAGAAATGCTAAATGTAAAGAAATCCCAATCCCTCTGCACCACATGCTCCAGAGACCTCAACCTCATTACTAAAATCAACAGAATGTGCTGGAGGGACAGGTTCATAATCCAGAGACTGCCCATGCTATGGAATAGACTTCCCATACATGTTAAACAGAGCAACTCACTGGCCCTCTTCAAGAGAAAACTTGATAAGTGGATGGGAAATAGAAAATTCACCCCAGGGATCACTCCAGTGGCTCTACTCAACAAAGGCACTGGGAACTAAGGTCAGGTGGCACGATAAAACAAACTGGTGAAAGTAAGACACTGAAGTGAAATAAAAAGAACCACTGGATGCTGAATAATTCACAGAAGGAATTTATTCCAGAGAAGGAATTTACTGAACTCCCCAAGCAATAAAGTTAGATCTTTCATCTTATTTCATTGATTAAAACTTTCTCAGACAAAATGTTATAAAAATCTATTGCCTTAAATGCACAAATTAGTTATTAGTCACAAGGTTAAAACAATTAAACATTAAAGGCAAAACACCTAATATTACAATTTTCTGAAACATAAATGCTAAAATACATTAAAACAATACCATGTAGAAAAATCATTCAAGTACTTATAAATATATAATGAATGATAAATGAAAACCAACAGTGAATAACTCAAAAAATAACTCAAAAAAATATGTATCCTGAAAAAGACCTAAATAAGCAACCAAGTGCAGCTTAAAAGTTAAAAACTATATTTATATGTTAGAAGTTATATTATGGCTATGCAGAAATCTAAATAAGTCTACACTAAAAACAAATATTCGGTGTACTTCATAGGTTAGTACTAAGCTAACTGCCCTTATGGGTCATTTTGAGCCTAGCCAATTAACCCACGTCAGAATCAAACCCTGCACCTTGTGTTTCTAAGGTAAGCACCTTAACCATTATGTGTTTCTAAGGTAAGCACCTTAACCATTATGCCAACCTCCCACCTTAATTAACCTGCACTGATAAAGAACATTAATAAATCAGTTTTATATACATAACATGTACCAAAGTTGTTTACCTCTGGAGACTCCTGAGCTTCAGTACACAGGCCAATAAACTCATATTGTGCCGGCCTGGTGGACTGCAAGCATTCAATCTTATTTGCCACTGAAGCACCTGGATTTCTAGCAATAGGGTGAAAGGTCCACCCCTAGGGTTAAACTCAATCTGATCAATAATCTGGAAGCAAAAATTGTGTTGAGGATATTCCTGGACATGTTTTGCCAAGGCATTCTCCATTTTGGATTTCCTAATACTGTACAAATGTTTGTAAACTCTATCCCAGATTCTACAATCCATCTTACTGACATAGAAACAAGGACAGAGTCTACAAGTTGCTAAATAGACTAGACTTTTGGAGAGGCAGTTATATCTTTTGGAGAGGCAGTTATATCTTTTGTTGATGGAATATTTTCTGCCCCTTACAGTAAACATCTTGCCTACCTCCATGTGTCTACAATAAGGGTAATTTTCACACTTGTACATACCAGTAGTTCTAGACAAAGGGGTGTTCACTCTCTCCAATAGGTTTTTAAGGTTGGGGCCTCTTCAATAAGTGATCCTAGGTGATGACTCAATAATAGGGGCCAAGTCATCGTCTGATACTAGTAAATTCCAATTTTTGAAGACTGTCTTACAACATGAGCATCAAGACTATAAGATGTAATAAAAGTTAGCTTAAATGAGTCAGATTTATCTTGATGTTCAGTACTAGTAGTCAGAAGGGAGTTGGATCTTAAAATAGGTTTAAATTGGCCATTAAACTTTTTGCACTGTACTTCTAAAATCATGTTGTCCAGTAATTGTATAGGATAACCCCATTTTAAAAGCATGTCATATCACAGTTGACATTCAGCTCTAAAAATCATCCTCATTTGACACCATCTGTGCCTCTCTCACCAGTTGTCCCTTCACTACAGATCTCTTCTGCTGATATGGGTGACAACTAGTGAAATGGAGGAATGAATTAGAATATGTTAGAATATGTTGGTTTCCTATTTACCCTAGCTTTAAATAAGTTTGCATTTCTGTCCTTAAATAGTTCAACATCTAAATAAGTTATGCTCTCTACTCCCATACTGTGGGTAAATTTCAGAAACTGAGTGGACTCATTCAGGTAGGTCACGAAATTCAAAATGTCATCAGTAGTACCTTCAAACATAATAAAAACATCATCTAAGTATCTAGTATAATAATAGATGTTCTTCCTAAATATGTTGTTATTGTTAAAGACATGATGCTGCTCCCAATGGTCCATTACAACATTTACAAAACTTGCCCCACATGGAGAGCCCATCGCAACCCCTATCTTTTGCAAGTAATAACATCCATTAAACATAAAGAAATTATTGTTCAAAATTAGGTCCAATAATTCCTCTAAACGTTCATTCTCCCTTTCAGAACATACCTATGTCAATGGGTATAACTGTATAAAGATCTTTAACATCAATGTTCAAGAGCATAATGTTATCCTTATACTCCAGACTATTGATGCTATTCAAAAATGACCACAAGTTTCTACAAATGTAGTCAAGGTGGCATAATGCCAGGGTAATCCTATGGGGTAGGCTTGTAAAGTTTCCAGGGCCATTAGGCTAGTACATACCTATGAACCTATGAATGACTTGCAAGGCCTGAGGCAGGTAGCTAGGAAGACACCTGATTCTCAAGGGAAGGGGGAATCTGTATACTGGAACAAAGGGTTTACTGTACAGAGAGTGGACCCCTGAGGGAGGGCTAGAAAGTGAGAGAGTACAGCAGTTGGTAGTGCCTAGAGCGTACCATTTGGCACTTCTAGCCATAGCCCATGATATTCCCTTTGCAGGTCGTATGGGCATAAAACGTACAAAGAGGAGTATCATGCAAAACTTCTATTGACCTGGAATTTCCAGAGATGTAGGTTCATAGGTTCATAGGTTGGTACTAGGCTATCGACCCTAGGGCTTATACAAGTCTAGTCATAACAATTCCCTGGGTATTTCTTCCCACACTATTTACTTCCCTAGAACCCTGTCTAGCAGGGCGACTGGCGTGATTCCTGGGGTGAATTTCCTTTCTCCCATCCAGTCATCAAGGTTCCTTTTGAAGAGGGCCAAAGAGGTGCTCTGCTTGACATGTATGGGCAGTCTATTCCAGAGTCTGAGGAGTATCTGGGTCAGGAACCTATCCCTCCAGCATGTTTTGTTTATTGTGATGACAAGGTTTCGATCCTTGGAGTGTGTGGCTCTGAGGGATTGGATTTATTTAAGTGTAGCATGTCCAACAGCTCTGGGTTTGACATGGCCTTGTATGTTAAGCAGAGATCGCCTCGGAGTAGGCGATATGCGACAGAGTACAGCTGGAGTCTTTTAAGGCGGTCAGCATAGGGCATCTGCGTTAGGCCTGTGATTCCTTTAGTGAGGTATTTCTGAGGCCTTTCCAGTTGTTGCAGAAGGCTTGAGAGGTACATACCAAATGGGGTGTTGAATTCTATAATGGGTCTTATGAGGGATGAGTACAGTGGGACAATGACCTCCTTTTTTCTGGATGAAAAGCCCTTAGTGATGAGGTGTGCCTCACAGAAGGATTTCCTGACTGTTGTGGCAATGTGGTTATCGAATGTGAGACCACTATCCACCTCTGTCCCTAAGTCTCTTATCACACTTTCAGTGTTTAGTGTACTGCCACCTATGTGGTAATACATGGGTACATTTTTTTTTCCCAAAGGGGATAACTATACATTTCTTGGCATTGAGCTTGAGCCCATGGCTCTGGCACCAAGCATCTGTTTCTGTAAGGCCCTTTTGTAGAGTATCGACTTCATTTGGGGATTCAGTAATGGCTTTCAGTTTGCAGTCATCTGGAAACTTTGTTAGCCAGAGTCCCTTAGTGTTGGCCTGTACTTCAGAGAAGTAGATGCCAAACAAGAGAGGTCCCAGGACTGAACCCTGAGGTACTCCACTTGCACTTGTCTGGAGCTGGATTTGGAGTCAGCTACTTTTACAGTGTGGGTTCTGTCAGTAAGCCAGTTGGCAACCCATCGCGTGACATAAGGATTAATGCCCAGCTTAGTAAGTTTATCTATGATTCCAAAGTGGGGGATGGTGTCAAAGGCCTTGGCAAGGTCCAGATAGGCTGTGTAGACTGCCTTACTCTCATCCACAGCTCTGGAGATTGATTCAAAGAAGTCAATCAGGTTCAGGAGACAAGATCAGCCCTTCACAAACCCAAACTGGGTGGGGTTCAGTGTTTTAAGGTTGCCAATGTCTGTGTTTATAAGTTCCATGATAATACGTTCTATGGCCTTGCAGATCAGGCTCATCAGACTGATGGGGTGATAGTTCCTAAAATCCAAGGTGGATCCCCCCTTGTGGAGTGGGATAAATGTAGCTGTGCACCAGTCAGTGGGCATGAAGCCTGAGGTGAGGGTTTGATTAAAAATGACACTTAGATGAGGTGCCAGTTCATTTTGTAGTTTATGTAGTACACAGCGCGGGATGTCATCTGGTCCCATGGATGCTGTATTTTTAGCTTTGGAGAGTGCGCTTTTTACCTGTGGCTATTACCGGAATTTGGCAATCTTCCGGTATTGAGATGGGCCATTTATGGGGTGAGAGGGGAGTGAAGTTGGCACTGAATCGATCTGCCAGGATATTGGCAGTATCCTTGGGATCAGTATATTTAATGCCATGCTATTGTAGCTCAGAGCAGATCTCAGCATTGCCATTTAGATTCTTGACATAGTTATAGAATGCCTTGTGGTTGTCTTTGAAATCTTTGGCAATTTTATTTTCCTTACTAGCTTTGGAGGATTTTATGAGGGATCTCAGCTTCTTACTGAGGCTAGTAAGGGAGTTTTTTGCATCCTGGGATTTTCCTCTTTTCTGCAAGTTTCTTCCTTTTGTTGTAAAGTTTTTTATGGCTGGGGACCACCAGATTGGCTTCCTTTTTTTGGAGGAGAGCATCTTGGTTCTATTTGGGATGGCACAATTCATGCATGAGTGGAAGTGCTCGTACAGTGCCTTAGTGTAGGACTCAGCAATCGAACTTTCAGTTGCCATCTGCATGGGTGTCATGAAGTTTGTAACTTCTGACTTGAGTAGCATGAAGTTGGCTTTAGAGAAGTTTTTTATGGAGGTTTCCTTACTGGGGGTTGGGGGTGGGATGTGGATGTTAAGGGTGATTAGCTTATGGTCTGATCTGACCAACGAGGGGGTGACCATAGGTGTGGAGCATTGATTTCCCATGTTGGTAATGACCAGGTCTAGGATATTGGAGCCCCTGGTGGGAATATGGATTCAGGGCATTGGAATTTATGAATTCCAAGAACCGTTGGGCAAAGGTGTTGGTACACGAGTAGTTTTCCCAGTTAATGGCAGGGTAGTTGAAATCACCCAATATTAGGATGTTTGGTTGTATATTAATATTTTCCAGTATGTTTAGAAATGTGTAGTGAGAATCTTGGGGCATGGTGGGGGATCTGTAGCAAGCTACAATTTGGATTGCAGTCTTACCTAGTATAAGTTGCACCTGGAGAATTTCAGACGCATTGTGTTGGGCAACAAACCTGGTGGTGTGAATATCCTTGGTGAATATGGACACTCCTCCACCTTTAGTTTTTTGATCCTGGTTTGGTGGCTGAAAGGTGTGGTAAGAGTTGTAGCTTGGTATTGCAGGGGTGCTCTCTAGATCCTTGAACCAGGTCTCAGTTACTGCACAGATATTGATGTTCTCCATTTTTAGGAGTGCCTCGAGAGAGTGCATTTTGAGGTTTAGACTTCTAGCATTGAGTAGCATTACCTTCAGAATTTGCATGCTTGCACCTGTTACGGAGGTGGTGGTTTGGTCCTTTGAACTTTGCCTAAAAAAGGCACTATAGGGGTGGCAAAATCTTAGCCAGTAATCTGAATCCCAGGGGCGATAGGTGCAGATTATCTCTAGCAAAGCATCGTGGTCTGTCGATCATGTCGTCCCAGGCAGGCAGATACTGGATCCCCTTTGAATGACAGCAGAAGCTTAGCCAATTGTTGAAGTCAATCATTTTGTCCTTATATTGTGGGTGAAGGCACGATGCTACTCAGGGCTCGGGTCATACCTGCCTGGGCCACATGATCCGAGAGCTCTTCCATGTCTATCTTAATGTCGTCCAGGGAGGTACATCTCAAGTCATTCACTCCAACATGGACAATGACAGAGTCATATTTGTTCAGAAAGGAAAAGTAGAAAATACCACTCACAGGGATGAAGTGCCCCAAATAAAGCACAAAATAGTCACTCCAACAAGAAAACTTCTTGAGGCACACCACGTCAAATAAAAACAAACTGTTTATTAAACTAAAACATTGATGTGAAGAAAAAATGTAAAAACAACCGGGTTTAACATGAACAGTTAGCGCTTTCACATTTATCAAAATGCTTCCTCAGACTGTTAACGAAACACCAAAAATCTAACATTTTAAACTTCAACTCATTAACTCACTAGCCAATCGGCATGTTAACAATTCATTTAAAGATTCATTTTAAAAGGTTCACCACATAGAAAAGTAATAATTTTTATGTGGTGAACCTCTTTAAATGAATCTTTAAATTAATTGTTAACACACTGATTGGCTAGTGAGTTAATGAGTCTGAAAAAGTATTTTGATAAATGTGAAAGCGCTAACTATTCATGTTGAACCCAATTGTTTTTATGTTTTTTCTTCATGTCAATGTTTTAGTTTAATAAAATGTTCATTTTTATTTGCCGTGGTGTGCCTCAAGTTTTCTTGTTGGAGAGTCATATTTGTACTTGTTGTGGAGTGACTTGAGTGCATGAGTTATGTGGTGGATCCTGGCACCCGATAGGCAGCTCACTGTAATTTTCTCCTTGTTCAGCCTCGTGAGTGGGACATCAGTGTGCCTGACTATAGAATCACCTATGACTAAAGTGTTAGGTATGTTGTCTTGCCTTAGGGGCTGTTGCTGGGTGGCACACTGGTGTTGTGAGCTATGTGACAATTTGGTTGTGATTGGTGTTTGTTTGTGTTTCAGCTTTGGAGGTTCTTGTTGCTTGTGTAGGTTACAGTTAAGGGCCTCCGCATATGTGGATTTAGTGTTGCTATGTGTGGGTGTTGGTGTGAGTTTAGAAGGGCTATGTGCTGCTTGAGGTGTAGTGTGGGTGTTAACCTTCTCCTCTTGATGGTCTAGCACAATCTTGGGTGGAGAGAGCTTTGCTTCCAGTTTGGCTATGTAAGTGCATCTCTCACAGGTTGTAGTGTTGGGTGGTAGGAGGAGAAGGTTGTCTGTGTACATGAAGCAATTGCTGCATTACCCCAGTATGCTCAGATTCACCAGGTGGACATGAGAAATCAATGGAAGCTGACTCTTGGACATGCCTGGTTTGGTGCTTTTTTTTGAAAAGTACAGGAGCTGTTTTTCCTTAACTTAACAAGGTACTTTGCAATTATAGGCTGTTTAGTGCCTATGATTAATTTATCCTTATTAATAAGGAGAGGTGTGTGCTTGTATCAGTTTAAGGCTTCCTAGTGCTTTCCAGCAGGTATTAGAGCAAGTGCTAGTCACAGGGATGCTTAAAGGTCATCATCATCTTCTTTTGGCTGTTCCCATTAGGGGTTGCCACAGCGGATCATCTGTTTCCATTTCTTCCTGTCCTCTGCATCATGCTCTTTCACACTAGCCACTTGCATGTCCTCTCTCACCACATCCATAAACCTTATCTTAGGCATTCCTCTTTTCCTCTTACCTGGCAGCTCCATCTTTGGCATCCTTTTCCCAATATACCCAGCATCCCTCCTCAGCACATGTCCAAACTAATGCAATCTCGCCTCTCTTGCTTTGTCTCCAAACTGTCCAACCTGAGCTGACCCTCTAATATACCGATTCCTAATCCTGTCCATCCTAGTCACACCAAGTGCAAATCTTAACATCTTTAACTCTGCCACATCCAGCTCTGACTCCTAACTTTTCGTCAATGCCACCGTCTCCAACCCATATAACAGCTGGTCTCACTTCCCTCTTGTAGACCTTCCCTTTCACTCTTACTGGTATCCGTCTGTCACAAATCACTCCTGACACTCTTCTCCACCCATTCCACCCTTCCTGTACTCTCTTCTTCACCTCTCTTCCACACTCACCATTACTCTGAACTGTTGATCCCAAGTACTTAAACTCATCCACCTTTACCAACTCTACTCCCTGCATCCTCACCATTCCTCTACCCTCCCTCTCATTTACACGCATATATTCTGTTTTAGCCCTGCTGACCTTCATTCCTCTCCTCTCTAAAGCATATCTCCACCTCTCCAGGTTCTCCTCAACCTTGTCCCTACTCTCACTACATATCACAACGTCATCTGCAAACATCATAGTCCACAAGGCCTCCTGTCTGATCTTATCTGTTAACCTTTCCATCACCACTGCAAATAAGAAAGGGCTCAGAGCTGATCCTTGATGTAATCCCACCTCCACCTTAAACATATCTGTCACTCCCACTGCAGTCATCACCAATGTCACACTACCCTCATACATATCCTGCACCACTCTTACATACTTTTCTGCCACTCCTGACTTCCTCATACAATACAACTCCTCTTTAGGCACCCTGTAATATGCTTTCTCTAAGTCCACAAAGACACAATGCAACTCCTTCTGACCTTCTCTGTATTTCTCCAACTACACTCTCAGAGCAAATATTGCATCTATAGTGCTCTTTCCTGGCATTAAACCATACTGCTGATCACTAATCATCACCGCCCTTCTTAACCTAGCTTCCACTACTCTTTCCCATAACTTCAAGCTGTGACTGATCAATTTTATCCCACTGTAGTTACTGCAGCTCTGCACATCACCCTTATTCTTAGGTAACAAAACACTTTTTCTCCACTCCTCAGGCATCCTCTGACTTTCCAAAATGTCATTAAACAATCTGGTTAAAAATTCCACTGCCATTTCTCCTAAGCACCTCCATGCTTCCACTGGTATGTCATCTGGGCCAACAGCCTTTCCATTCTTCATCCTCTTCATAGCTGTCCTTACTTCCTCCTTGCTAATCTGTTTCATTTTCTGATTCACTATACCCACATCATCCAACCTTCTCTCTCTCTCATTCTCTTCATGCATCAGCCCTTCAAAGTACTCTTTCCATCTACTCAACACACTCTCCTCACTTGTGAGTACATTTCCCTCACTGTCCTTTATCACCCTTACCTGCTGCACATCTTTTCCAGCTCTGTCCCTCTGTCTAGCCAATCTGTACAGGTCCTTTTCTCCCTCTTTATTGTCCAATCTCTCATACAAATATCCATATGCCTTTTGCTTAGCCTTCACCACCACTCTCTTCACCATACGCCTCATCTCTCATGTCTACTTTCTTCATCTCTTTGACAATCCCACTTCTTCTTCACCAGCCTCTTCCTCTGGATACTCTCCTGTACTTCCTCATTCCACCACCAGGTCTCCTTGTCCTCCTTCCTCTGTCCAGATGTCACACCAAGCACCATTCTAGCAGTCTTCATTACTAGCGCTGCTGTAGTTACTCAGCTATTCGGTAACTCTTCACTGCCTCCCAGTGCTTGTCTTAACTCTTCCCTGAACTCCACCTCACAATCACCCTTTTTTAACCTCCACCATTTAATTCTTGGCACTGCTTTCACACTCCTCCTCCTCCTTCTCTTGATCGCCAATGTCATCCTACAGACCACCATTCTATGCTGCTTAACTACACTTTACCCTGTCACCACTTTACAGTCTCCAATCTCCTTCAGACTGGCCCTCCTACATAGGTTATAATCCACCTATGTGCATCTTCCTCCACTCTTGTACATCACCCTATGCTCCTCCATCTTCTCAAAATATGTATTCCCCACAGCCATATCCATCCTTTTTGCAAAATCCACAATCAACTGACCTTCTGCATTCCTCTCCTTAACAGCATTCCTACCCGTCACTTCCTCATCCCCTCTGTTCACTTCACCAACATGCGCATTGAAGTCCACTCCAATCACTAGTCTCTCACCCTTGGGTACACTCACCACCACTTCATCCAACTCACTCCAAAATTTTTCTTTCTCATCCATCGCACACCCAACTTGTGGAGCATATGCACTAACAACATTCATCATTACACCATCAGTTTCAAGCTTCATAAACATCACACTATCAATCACTCTCTTCACCTCCAAAATAGTCTTGGCATACTGTTCCTTTAGGATACCCCCTACCCCATTTCTCCTGCCATCCACACTATGATAGAACAATTTGAACCCGCCTCCTATACACCTGGCCTTACTTCCCTTCCATCTGGTCTCTTGCACACACAATATATCAACCTTCCTTCTCTCGTTCATATCAGCTAGCTCTCTCCCTATACCAGTCATACTGCCAACATTCAAAGTTCCTACCCTCACTACTACACTCCTAACCTTCCTCCTCTCTTCCTGCCTTCGGGCATGCCTTCCCCCTCCTCTTCTCCTTCGACCAACAGTAGCCCAATTTCCACCAGCACCCTGTTGGCTAACAGTACTGGTGGCGGTCGTTGTTAACCCATGCCTCGACTGATCCGGTATGGAAATATGAAATGTTCTCCGCATAAGTAATTTGGCAGAGGTTTTACACCAGATGCCCTTCTTGACGCAACCCTCCCCATTTATCCGGGATTGGGACCGGCACAAAAAAATGCACTGGCTTGTGCATCCCCAGTGGCTGGGTTACAGGGATGCTTAAAGGTAAGATGAAAAAAAATGGTTTATCCTAAACACTGCAGTGTGCACTAGAGAAGTTAGATGTGAAAGTAGGTAACTTAAGTTTTACCTTTCTAAAAAGTTAAGTTTTAGTGGAGAGTCACTATTTTTAAAACATCAAGATAGATTGAAACGGGGTGATCAATTTTGTATTCTGGTACTATGGAATACAGTAGAATGGCCAATACATTTAAATAGTTGAAGGGGGGGGGTGAGTTCACAAAATGGTAATTTTGTGTTTACTCACACAAGTAACAGGGTACTGCAGGACCTGTCAGCAGTGCCAAAAGGTAGGCAAGGCAGGAGACAAGGTGAGAGCTCCTTTGATGCCTTTGCCTGTGATTGAGGAGCCATTTCAGAGGGTAGCTATGGATATTGTGGGTCCTCTGAGTACCCTATGTTCAACAGGGAAAAGGTATATCCTAGTGATTGTAGATTATGCTACATGATACACTGAGGCAGTTGCTTTGTCCTCTATTGAGGCAGAGAAGGTGGAAAATGCTTTGCTAGAGATTTTTAGCAGGGTAGGTTTCCCAAAGGAAATACTGTCTGACAGTGGTGCCAATTTTATGTCAGATCTGCTAGCTTGTCTGTGTAAGTCCTGTGGGGTGAAGCACATGAAGACCACCCCTACCATCCCCAGACTAATGATCTTGTTGAGTGGTTAAACTCTACAATCAAGTCCATGCTATGGGCATTTGCAGATCAGTTTAAAAAGGAGTGGGACAAATATTTGCCCTATCTGTTGTTTGCTTACAGAGAGGTTCCCCAGGAATCCACAGGTTTTTCACCCTTTGAGTTGCTGTATAGGCATAGGGTGAGGGGACCTCTAGATTTAATTCAAGATGAGTGAGAAGGTGAGTGTGAGTCTCACAAGGAGTCTGTTGTGGCATATGTCCTGAACCTCAGGACAAGACTCAGGGAACTCATGGGCCTGGACCAGGAGAACTTGGCAGAAGCCCAACAACAGAAAAAGGTGTGGTATGACAGGAATTCTCGAGCTAGAGAGTATGCTGTAGGGCAGCAGGTGATGGTTCTCATTCCTGTCAGACACAACAAGTTGCAAGCAGCTTGGGAGGGACCCTACAAGGTGGTAAGAAAGATAAGTGATGTTAACTACATGGTGGAAGTGCTAGGCAGATGGCAGGGGCACAAATTGTACCATGTTAACATGATGAAACCTTACCATGATAGGGAGGCCCTTGTGCTGAACATTTGCAGTGGGTTGCAGGAGAAGTCTGAGAGAGATCTTGTGACTGATCTCCTCAGTGAAGCTCGGGCTGACACCTCGGTGGAAGGGGTAGCAATGTCCCAGCAGCTATCTCCTACCCAGGTTCGAGAAATCCAAGCAGTGTTGCAGGAGTTTGGGGGCATGTTCATCAGGAAACCAGGGAGCACCCACCTGTACAACACCAGGTGGATACAGGACCCCAAAGGCCTATCAGGCAGGCCCCTTATAGGGTGCCTGAGAGAATCAAACAGACTCTGAGGGAGGAGGTACAGGAGATGTTGGAACTAGGGGTTATTCAAGAGTCCAACAGTCCCTGGGCCTCACCAGTGGTACTGGTGCCAAAGAAGTATGACAGCACCAGGTTCTGCGTGAATTACAGGAAATTAAATAGTCACACAGAGTCAGATGCTTACCCTATGCCTAGGACAGATGAGGCCCTAGAGCAGCTGAGTGGGGATAAGTATCTTACAACCATTGATCTTACCAAGGGTTACTGGCAGGTGCCCTTGACTCCCAGTGCTAGAGAGAAGTCAGCCTTTGTGACTCCTTTTGGCTTGTACAAGTTCACACAGATGTCCTTTGGGATGAACAATGCCCCAGTGACTTTCCAGAGGCTGGTAGATTATATATTAGCAGGAGCAGGACGGTTTGCACTTGCTTACGTGAATGATCTTGCTATCTACAGCCATTCTTGGCAAGAGCACCTTCAGCATGTCAGGGAGGTGCTGGGCAGACTACAGAGGGCAGGGTTGAGCATTAAGCCGAGCAAAGGTCAGGTGGGTATGGCAGGGGTCTCCTACCTAGGACATAGAGTGGGGAGTGGTAACATTAAGCCAGAACCTGCCAAAGTGGAAGCTATTCGGGCATGGCTTGCACCTGTTACCAAAAAGCAGGTGAGGGCATTCTTAGGGACAGCAGGATACTACAGAAAGTTTCTTCCCAATTATAGTACCATAGCTGCTCCCCTTACAGACCTGACAAGGAAGAACAGGCCAAATAAGGCAGTGTGGACCCCAGCATGTGAGCAGGCATTTCAGAAACTTAAGGAAGCTTTGGGAGGACCCTCGGTGTTAGCCAGTCCAGACTATAGCAAATAATTTGTTGTGCAGGTGAATGCTTCAAACTATAGGGTGGGGGCTGTACTTAGCCAGATTTCTTCAGAAGGAGAAGAGCACCCATTGGTTTTCCTCAGTCATAGGCTCCAACCCAGGGAGTAATGCTATGCAGCAGTAGAAAAGGAATGTCTAGCCATAGTGTGAGCACTACAAAAACTTCAGCCTTATCTGTATGGAAGACAATTCACCGTGATGAAAGATCATAACCCTCTAACATGGTTAAACAGAGCCAGTCAGCAAAATGCCAAGTTGCTAATATGGAGTCTGGGTTTGCAAGCATATGATATGTCAGTGCAGCACCACAGTGGGAGTAGCAATGCCAATGCAGATGGGCTGTCAAGACAGGGAATGGGGTGAGGTACACCCAGATAGACCTGACACTCTCAATCGATGTTTCTCAAGGGGCTTGCTTGAGTTCCTGGGGGGTGGAGGTGTAATGATTGGGGAGAGATGGGTGAAGGCAGCCAGCCTAGTCAAATAGAATTTGATATATAATTCTGGCTTTTGTAAATAAATGTAAAATACAGGCATGTTTTCTTGAATGTAAAAGAATATTGTGAAATGTGGAACTGCAAAATATGTGACAACATTGCGGTCTACTGGCCCAGTGAAGCATGTTGTACCCTTTCATGTTAGAATTCGGCTCCAGGGTGGTTGGATGAAGATTTCATGCCCATTGTTTTAAGGCTAAAGTTTGTGACCAGAATTTAGATGTGGAATGTGTTTTATTGCTCTGGTTTCTGCTAGAATGTGTATGTGAAATGCCTTGTATTGTTGTAAGTTTCTGAGGAGGTGTTAGATTGCTAAATAATGCAATTTGTGGCCGGAGAACTCAGGCCACGTGTTAAGATGATGCAATATGAAGACTGGGAAAACCTAAGTGTCAACAATGATATAATTTTGGGAGGGCCTTAGTGACATGTTTGTTAGTAATATTTAAATACTATTTCTCACAAGAGACTAAAAAGCATTTTGATCTGGATATCCAACTTTTCAGCACTCTGCCTTATGCTCAGATGTAAGTTTCTAGTACTGTGATTTCTTGTAGGAATAGTTAAAGCTGGTAAAGATTAATTAGGTATTTTTCTTTGAAATCAGACCTATCCTACTGCATTATTTTAAGTTTCTGAGTGATCTCTGAACTCTTAGACATCTCTGTGGTGTAGTAGTTTTGTCTTGTGTTTTAATTATTTATTATTAAATATTTTAACCCTTCTACCTGTAGCTGATTTGTGTAGAGATAAGCTCTAGAGTACATTGCATATTTACAGAGGTTATGGCAATAGGCTATTCTAAAGTAAGCCTTGACCGTTAGTCATACTACCATTGGATATTAATATTGCACAGTAATAATTGGACACCCTTTTAAGGGCCTTTAGTAGTTGATATTATTAACTGAGTGGTGGCAGTAATTACTACCGTATAGTCTGGGTAAAGGGGCACACTTGGAGAATCTGTGTCATCCTTTCCCAGGAGTGTCTTTGAAGTTGTATAAATACTTATCTCAAAGTGTGTGTGTGCTGTGTCAGCTACTTGGCAGGGACATGAAACACTCGTTGGACAGAGGGGGTACTGGAGGTTTTAGCTTGCCCAGTTAGGCTAAGACCTGGACCCTATAGCTGTGCCAGTGGGGACTCTTATTGGGGATCTGGTGAGCAAGGGAGCAACCAGCCCCAGACTGACTGTGATCTTTGTGTGCATGTAAGGGAAATTGTACTTTACTATGTGTATTAGTTATCCTTTCCTCTTTTAGTAGATGACCTCCCTGGTGTTAGTGGTGAGGATTGAGGCTCCTTGATTGCTGGGCCAGGGCACAGTCGTCACACCATCTTCCAAAGATTAAGGGCACCTTTCATGTGCCCACACAGGTGAGAGCTTCGGAAGAGCTGTAGAAAATCAGTGGTTTGGAGGTGAAGCATGTCAGAGCTTTCCTGCATCAAGGAGTGCTCCTCATACGGCTTTCAAGCATCAGTAGTCAGCTCACATTTCTCCAGTGCTGGACAGGTAATTTCCCTTCAGGGAAAAAAAGCCTTCCATAATTTGTTTTAGGACTAAAGTGTGTGTGTGTGTGTGTGTGTGTGTGTGTGTGTGTGTGTGTGTGTGTGTGTGTGTGTGTGTGTGTGCGGTGTGCGTGTGCGTGCATAAAACTGATTCATAGATTCATAGGTTGGTACTAAGCTATTGGCCCTCGGGCCTACACAAACCTAACCATAACAATTCCCTGGCTTATTCTTCCCACACTTTTTAGTTCCCTGGACCCCTGTCTAGCAGGGCAACTGACGTGATCCCCGGGGGTGAATTTCCTTTCTCCCATCCAATCATCAAGGTTCGTTTTGAAGAGGGCCAAAGAGGTGCTCTGCTTGACATGTACGGGCAGTCTATTCCAGAATCTGGGCAGTCCCTGGTTCAGGAATCTATCCCTCCAGCATGTTTTGTTTATTGTGATGACAACGTTTAGATCCCTGGAGCATGTCGCTCTGAGGGATTGGGATTTCTTTAAGTGTAGCATGTCCAACAGCTCTGGGTTTGACATAGCCATGTATGTTAAGCAGAGATCACCTCTGTGTAGATAATATGCAACAGTGTATAGCTGGAGTTTTTTAAGGAGGTCAGCGTAGAACATCTGCTTTAGACCTGTGATTCTTTTAGTGAAGTATTTCTGCAGCCTTTCCAGTTGTTGCAGATGTCTTGAGAGGTACATAGCAAATGGGGCATTGTATTCTATAATGGGTCTAATGAGGGATGAGTACAGTGGGACAATGACATCCAGAGGCTGAAAAGCCCTTAGTGATGAGGTGTGCCACATAGAAGGATTTCCTGACTGTTGTGGCAATGTGGTTATCGAAGGTGAGACCAATGTCCACCTGTGTCCCTAAGTCTCTTATCACACTTTCGGTGTTTAGTGTACTGCCATCTATGTGGTAATTCACGGGTACATGTTTTTTCCCAAAGGGGATAACTATACGCTTCTTGGCATTGAGCTTGAGCCCATGGCTCTGGCAGCAAGCATCTGTATCTGTAAGGCCCTTTTGTAGAGTATCCACATCATTTTGGGATTCAATATTGGCACCCAGTTTTCAGTCATCTGCGAACTTTGTTAGCCAGAGTCCCTTAGTGTTGGCCCGTACTTCAGAGAAGTAGATGCCAAACAAGAGCGGTCCCAGGACTGAACTCTGATGTACTCCACTTGTCACTTGTCTGGAGCTGGATTTGGAGTCGACTACGTTTACAGTGTGGGGTCTGTCAACAAGCCAATTGGCAACCCATCGAGTGATGTAGGGATTAATGCGCAGCTTAGTAAGTCTATCTATGATTCCAGAGTGGGGGATGGTGTCAAAGGCCTTGGCAAGTTCCAGATAGGCTGTGTGGACTGCCTTACCCTCGTCCACGGTTCTGGAGACTGATTCAAAGAAGTCAATCAGGTTCAGGAGACAAGATCGGCCCTTCACGAACCCAAATTGGGTGGGGTCCAGTGTTTGAAGGTTGCCAATGTCTTTGTTTATAAGTTCCATGATAATATGTTCCATGGCCTTGCAGATCAGGCTCATCAGACTGATGGGGCGGTAGTTCCCGGGATCCAAGATGGATCCTCTCTTATGGAGTGAGATAACTGTAACTCTACACCACTCAGTGAGCACAAAGCCTGAACTGAGGCTATGATTAAACATGACATTTAGGTGACGTGCCAGTTGATTTTGTAGTTCATGTAATACACAGCCTAGGATGTCAGCTGGTCCCATGGATGCTGTATTCTTAGCTTTGGAGAGTGCGTTTTTTTTTTTACCTGTGTGGCTGTTATTACCAGAATTTGGCAATCTTCCGGTATTGAGATGGGTGATTTACTGGGGTGAGAGGGGGATGGAGTTGGCACTGAATTGATCTGCTAGGATATTGGCAATATCCTTGGGATCAGTATATTTAATGCCATTCTGGTGTAGCTCAGAGCAGATCTGAGCATTGCCATTTAGATTCTTGACATAGTTATAGAATGCCTTGTGGTTGTCTTTGGAATATTTGGCAATTTTATTTTCATAACTAACTTTGGAGGATTTTATGAGGGATCTCAGCTTCTTACTGAGGCTGGTAAGGGAGTTTTTTGCATCCTGGGATTTTCCTCTTTTCCTGCAACAGTTGTAAAGTTTGTTTATGGCAGGGGACCACCAGATTGGCTTCCTTTTTATGGAGGAGAGCATCTTGGTTCTATTTGGGATGACACGATTCATGCATGAGTGGATGTGCTCATACAGTGACTTAGTGTAGGAATCAGCAGTCGAACTTTCAGTTCCTGTCTGCATGAATGTCATGAAGTTTGTCACTTCTGACTTGAGTAGCATGAGGTTTTCTTTGGAGAAGTTTTTTATGGAGGTTTCCTTACTGGGGGGTGAGGTTGGGATGTATATGTTAAGGGTGATTAGCTTATGCTCAGACCTGACCAACGAGGGGGTGACCATAGGTGTGGAGCATCGATTTCCCATGTTGGTAATGACCAGGTCTAGGATATTGGAGCCCCTGGTGGCACTATGGATTACTTGATCCAGGGCACTGGAATTTATGAATTCCAAGAAATGTTGAGCAAAGGTGTTGGCACATGAGTAGTTTTCCCAGTTAATGGCAGGGTAGTTGAAATCACCCAGTATTAGGGTGTTTGGTTGTATCTTAATATTTTCCAGTATGTTTAGAAAGGTGCAGTGAGAATCTTGGGGCATAGTGGGGGATCTGTAGCAAGCTACAATTTGGATTGCAGTCTTACCTAGTGTTAGTTGCACCTGGAGAATTTCAGATGCATTGTGTTGGGCAACTAGCCTGGTGGTTTGAATATCCTTGGTGAATATGGACACTCCTCCACCTTTAGTGTTTCAGTCCTGGTTTGGTGGCTGAAAATTGTGGTAAGGGTTGTAGCCTGGTATTGCAGGTGTGCTCTCTGGATCCTTGAACCAGGTCTCAGTTACTGCACAGATATCGGTGTTCCCCATTTTAGGAGTGCCTCAAGAGAGTGCATTTTGAGGTTTAGACTTCTAGCATTGAGTAGCATTACCTTCAGAATTTGCATGCTTGTACCTGTTACGGTGGTAGTTTGGTCCTTTGAACTTTGCCTAAAAAAGGCACTATAGGGGTGGCAAGAGTCTTAGCCAGTAACCTGAATCTCAGGGGCGACAGGTGCAGACCATCTCTGGCAAAGCATTGTGGTCTGTTGATCATGTCATCCCAGGTAGAGAGAGATACTGGATCCTTTTTGAATGACACCAGAAGCTTAGCCAATTGTTGAAGTCAATCATTTTGTCCTTATATTGTGGTATAATTCTGGGCGATGGCAGGATGCTAGTCAGGGCTAGGGTCATACTTGCCTGGGCCACATGATCCGAGAGCTCTTCCATGTCTCTTTTCATGTAGTCAAAGGAGGCATGTCTCAAGTCATTCACTCCAACGTGGACAATGAAAGAGTCATATTTGTACTTGTTGTGGAATGACTTGAGTGCATGCGTTATGTGGTGGATCCTGGCACCCAACAGGCAGCTGACTGCAATTTTCTCCTTGTTCAGCCTGGTGAGTGGGACATCAGTGTGCCTGACTATAGAGTCACCTATGACTAAAGTATTAGGTATGTTGTCTTGCCTTAGGGGATGTTGCTGGGTGGCACACTGTTGTTGTGAACTATGTGACACTTTGGTTGTGATTGTTGTTTGTTTGCATTTCACCTTTGGAGGTTCTTGTTGCTTGGGCAGGTTACAGTCAAGGGCCTCCACATATGTGGATTTAATGTTGCTTTGTGTGGGTGTTGGTGGTGTGGGATTAGAAGGGCTATGTGTTGCTTGAGGTGTAGTGCGGGTGTTAACCTTCTGCTCTTGACTGTCTAGCACAATCTTGGGTGGAGAGAGCTTTGCTTCCAGTTTGGCTATGTAAGTGCATCTTTCACAGGTTGTAGTGTTAGGTGGTAGGAGGACAGGGTTGTCTGTGTACATGAGGCAATTGCTGCATTGCCCCAGTATGCCCAGATTGTTTTATGCAAGGAATGTAATTTTTGACAGATTTAAGTTTCACTTTTCTGTCAGCTGAAACTCAATGGTTCTTACATTACTTTTAGTGTAAATGTTTTTTAAATGTTTACTATACATTTTTCACAACAAACTTTTATAAATTGTCTTTGAGGCCTGTGCTAAGTGTACACACTGCTTCTCATTGTGCTTTAAAGGTGAAACACTTCCTTTTTGATGCTTGCCTTTTTACCAATTGCTGATGCTGTCAGTTTTCGCTAGACTTTAGGCTTTCGCCTCAGCTTTACAATGGAATAACTCTGCAATTACTTTAGTTTTCCTTTCTCTGCCCACACAAAGGAGAAAGCTTACCAGACAGCCTTTGCCCTTTCAGCAGGCTAACTACTTTGTCTCAAACAAAGATGGGTGATTATGCTGTGGCCATTCCTGGTTTATCAGACCATTAATTTTTCCCTGGCTTCCTCTGGTGTACTCCCTTCAGTCCCTAATGACCATAGGTTAGACATGTCTTGTGAAGCTAATTGTGGGCATGAGAGAACCATTCTTGTTAGAAATGAATGAAGAAGCAGAGAATGTTTCTCTGCATAGTCAGACTAGGATGCCAATTCCTTGTGGTGATGTCACTGACACGAGTCTGTCTGCTTCTATAGAGATTCCTGTTAAAAATAAGCTGACATTTATCTTCTCCTGTCTTTGTTGGCTTAGCTCAGGGTTTTGTTCAGGATCTTAACTCTTCTCATTCTGGATTTCCCGGTAAGAGAAAAAATAATTAATTTCAGGTGATTTATTCTAATCCACCAAATCAAATCTCTTTTTTCCCTCCAGTCATTCAGTATTTGCTGACTTGGGGGGGGGGGGGGTAAATAATGCCTATTCCTCTTTCTTTGACATTGAAAGGTTTTAAGAAACTTTCTGGCACCAAAAAAGAAGTATCATGAAGGCCAGTCTTAGAGCTTTCTTTTCTCATTCAGTTTGAGAAAGTTCAAAAGTTCAAAATGCTATCCCTTCACAACCTGTTGCCACTTATTCCCCATTTGAGTTTTTTGGTAATTAAAGATTTAAAATGATGCTGATCACCGTATAGCCTCCTGTTTCAAACATGTTTTAAGTTTTCCTGGGTTTGGATTGCAATACCTGTTCTCCGCATTACCCTTTGAGTTATCCACTGCTCCATAGGTGCTCAGAAAATGATTGCAAGGTATATACATTTTTTCTCATTTAGACACCATGCTTTTCTTTGCGGAGCATTCTTCAAAGAGTCAGGAATCTCTCACTTGAGTATGAAATCTCATTCAAAAACTGGGTTTCCAGAACATTCAAAAGTCTGACTCCTTCCCACAGGATTGAATTTCTAGGGTGTTTCCTTAATATTTAAGTTCAAAGAGCTTTTCTTCCATAGGAAAAATATCTATTCCCAATATTTTACACTCAGTCTACGTATTTAGTAACAGAATTTTTCTGGATACTAGGATTCATGGTTTCTATGAATCTCAGGATCAGACACCACATGAAATAGATTCAGTAGAACCTGCAATCTGTATGGTCCTAACATCACCACCCCTCACCTTCCAAATTCCATTTTGTACATTATTATACTGAGATTTTGGCTATATTAGCAAACAAGCATGTTTCACATCACATTGTACTGAACAAAGTAAGAACAAATGAGGTATTTTAAAAAAGTGTCAGTGTGGTGAATTACTTTCACTTTAACAAAGTTAAGAAGGGAGAGTAGATTGACTGAATGATCTAACAGGGTGGTTCATAACTTCACAAGTTCATAAGTAAGTAGACTAGTTGCCCTTGCTAGCTATTTTAAGTTTAGCCAATTTACCTTTTTGAGCTCAAATTAACCTATTCCATTCTATTACAGATTGACCTTACCAATCAAATGGGTGATAATTATATATTACCTCTAATGAGAATAAATGGATCATACCATAGATAATTTGAAGGAATACATGCATGGTATAAATCATTTAGGAGCTGCATCTATCCTTTTGTAGTACAAGGACCATTCCTGGGGTAAATTTTCTGCTTCCTATTCATAGATCCAAGTTGATTTTGGATATGGACAAGGTGAATTTTGTTTTATGTGGATGTGGTATCCTCTGCGAGTATAACTTTGTTTATGTTGCAGAAAGGTTTTGATAGCTTGAATGACTATTTTGTATTCTATTTGACTAGTTGATCTGCAGTAAACCCATCAGTATTGAGTCAGAGGATACCTTGTATGGCAGACTCAGGCCACCTCTTAGCAGTCTGTTGGATACTGAGCATAGTGACAGGGTTTTGAGTCAGTCCATATAGGACATGTTGTTTAGGCCTTGTCATCTTTTAGTAAGTTATCTCTGTGGGTGTTGCAGTTGTTGCATGTGTCTGGACAGATACATGCCAAAAGGGGCATTATAGTCAATGACTGGCCTATTGAGGGCTGAGTAAAAGGGGACAATAAGATCTCTAGAGCTGGACACAATTCCATTTTATAAGCTGTGCAATATAAAAGGACATTCTTATAACAAATGACACATGTTGGTTAAAATTTAGATCCTTGTCCACATATGTTTCCAAATATCAAAGAACTGGGACAACTCCTAGGGATGTATTGTCAATATGGTAGTTCTATGGAGTAGATGACTTCCCAAAGGATGCAATGATACATTTTTTGGCATTTTGCTTCAGTCCATCATTTTGGCACCAGTTATTTATTTTCCTGCATGATGGTAAAGTTATTTGGGATTCAGTGACTGCTCTTAACTTACAGTGATCTACAAAGTTAGTAAACCAGAGCCATTTAGTATTGTCTTTTACTTCAGAAAGTAGATGTAAAAAAGGGGCGGTCCCTGCACAGAACCCTTGGGGACTCCACTGATGATCAGTCTCTTTCTGGAGGTACCTTCCCCTATTTTAATTTCCTCTGTCCTTTCTGTGAGCTAGTTTTCTACTACACCTCAGTGGGGAATTTTTTCAAAAGCTTTAGCCAGGTTGAGGTATGTGTTGTGTACCATTTTACCTTCTTCCATTGCTTTTGTGACCTTTTAAAAAAATACATCGGGTTGGGTAAGCATGACTTGCCCTTATTTAATCCAAACTGAGACAGTGCCAGTGTTTTCAGGTTCCCTATGTCCTGATTGATTAGTTCTCTGACAAGTCTTTCCATGGCTTTGCATATGAGGCCAGTCAGACTTATTGATCTGTAATTGCTTAGGTCTGTGGAAGGTTCTCCATTTTGGAGGGGAATAACTGTAAGTGTCCTCCATTTACTTGTTATAAAACCTGTATGGAGGCTGATTTTGAATAGTTTTCTTAGTGGCGCAGCTAACTCATGCTTCATGTCATTTAAGATGCATCCAGGGATATTGTCTGACCATCAATGCAGTATTCTTGGCATTTGATAACACTTTTAGGTCTTGGTCTTGTGTGATATCTAGAAGCGAAACAATTTCAAAATTAAACATATGTGCTTATTGTCAATAGCCAATAAAAGGGGAGAGGGAGGGAATTCTGTCATCAAATTATCATAGTCTGTTGTGGCAAACAACAACAGATACAATGGGTTTAAGAACACAACTACAGCAGGGTTGGTGGGAAGGAAAATAATTAGACCCTTAGGTCTGAACTGACCGTCCTGGAATTATAGTCCTTAAATAGCCTGACATACACTCAGTGCATAAGAATGAAACTAAGGTTTAACACTAACAGTTAAACCACTTAAACCACAAAATGCAGCACAACTATGTATTGGAATTTTCTAATATAGGCTTACAGACCTTAGGTAACGCAGATACAGACTGTTAAAATTAATTTAAAACCAGATCAAGAACTGAAAACATTTATCTTTTTTTCTGTGTAATGGAACAATATATTACAATGCAATAGTAATTTAAAAGATCACAGCAACCAGCAGCTTTGGAACATAGTACAGTCATAATACTTATATAATTCTTAGACCCTTAGCTCTGAGCTGACAGACCTGGAACTGCCTTAATGCAAAGACTAGTCCTGAACTAACCTGACATAGACCCAGTACATATGAATTAAACGTTGGGTCTGATGTTGTCATTTTCATTCATTTCTCAACTGATGGGTCTCAGAAACAACTCGGATCTGACTTGGCAGCTTCTACCAGATCCTCGGATTTAAACTCTCAAAGTCCTCCCTTTACCCATAATGCCACATCCGTATAACATACCTCAGATCTTGCTTGCCGCCGCATCACTACAGATGGGGATCCTTTCACTCTTGAGCTATTGGTGATTTCTTTAGTATAAACAGTGAGTTCTTTATCAATTTTTGTCTTCTGATAGTCTGTTTACTATATTTTTTCACCGTCTTCCCTTTTTTACAACAAATTTCCTTTACTAGTCCATCTTTGCTCTTGTTACCAAGAATTTGATATTTCTCTCTTGTACTATTGCTAGTGCTTTGATGTGTCTTTTCCTACCCACTTTTTATGGTATTTCTTGCCTACCATTGTTGGTAGCTTTTCTTTACTCTCCTTCCAAAAAAAAAAATACTACTTTGCTCTTTGTATTTTTCTGTGGCCTTTCCTTTCTTATGTATGCCGGAATGGCAGATAATCCTTCTAACTTCAAAAAATTAATCACCTTTGGGCATAAAATACTTAAATTGGATGCCCACAGGCAATGCATATATTGCTTGGGCACTGCCCATTTAGATTCAGATTGGTCTATATGTGCTGGATTCAACTCTAAAGCACTCACAGACAGACAGACAAAATAAACTTTTCATGAAGGCCATTCTCCCTTCCACTTCATCTTCCTCTGCTTCAGCTGGGACTCAAACCCCCACAAAGATGGCTCACAAAGTGAAGCCTGACTCAGCTCCCAAGGAGAAAGACTCTAGAAAGAGATCTCTTTGGCTTCTTCCTTGGAGCCACCTTCAAAAGTATCAACAACTTCCTATCCCTCTGCTCTGAAATCTAAATTGCCTTGGATCTAGTCACATCTTACCTTACTGCATCTGATAACATCTCAGCTCCCTTCTCCTTTCTTGCAAGAATCTCCATGCAATCATTCCAGACATCCATTTATGATCTCTTCTCTTAGGTCTTACAGGAGTTTGTCTGAGGCTGAAGTGGATAGGATGATGTGGAAATTCCTCAGAGCTCAGATCCAGATAGGGGTAATCCTGGCTTCATCTCCCATTGGATCCATTAATCTGCCTGCTACTAGTCTCCCTTTGGTTTCTCCTTCTCCATTCTGACCTGTTGTTTTGGAGCCCTTGGATTTGAGATTCCTGGGGGTGTCCTCATTAGATCCAAAGACAGTTGGTTCTTCGACTCCATTCACTTCCCTGAGCCTTCTAGCTCTGAGTCTTTCAGAGCTGGAGGACTCTCAGACCTGTAGTGTTGGAACTGGATCAGGGGGACCAGATATGACTCCAGAGTTATCAATGTAGTCTCTGTCCCTTGGAATCTCAGCTCTGGACAGTTCAGCTCTGACTCCATCCTTGGGTGGAGTGCTTACAGGGTTACAGGGGCCAGCAGTTTGGGAGATGTTAGCTCTAGTCTCCCCTAACAGCTCTGCCTTTGAGATGTGGAGAGGGCCTTCTCTTTACCTAGAGAAATGACATCCATGCCCCCCATGGATCAGATCAATCTACCTCCTTCTGGTATTTGCTCTGAGCCTGGTTTATCCATTCCACTGGGACAGTCAGGCCATTCAAGATTTCAGTCAGTCCTTCAGGACTCCTCCAAAACATCTGATACATCACCAGACCATCCCACTGAAGAGGTCACTCAGAAGAGAACATGTAAAAGGAGACACTTAGATTCCCTTTGGAATCTGTCACAGGGGACACTGATTTTGATGAAGAGGAAGGGTCTCCAGATCTCCACCTGAAAATGTCTCTTTTGGAGGCATTTTTGATGTTTCATCTTCTGATATCCCTTCCCAAGAGGAGTTGATGTTCCTGTAGGCTTCCAGGTCTGGCCTGGCTACATCTTGTGTGGCTCCTCATCTGATGAACTGATAGACATCATTTCTCACCAGGCATGGAAGGAACTAGATGCTGTGGAGCCTAATCCTAAGTGACAGGATAAATTTCTACCACCTCCCTAGGATAGGACACACTGGGGAAAGGCAGTCACAGTTAATGCCATGGTTGTAGCAGCAGCCATGATAAAGGAGCTTTCAGAGTAGAGTTCTTCTGTCCATTCCTTTAACAAGGAGTCCAGGGCCTTGAAAAGTTTTGTTAAGTACATTTATGCTTCATCAATCTTTCTTCTATGGTTGTTGAATTATTTGGCACATTTTATGAGATTGCAAAGAGATTTGACTAAAGAGCTTTCCAAATATTTTTCTAGGTCAATGTTTATGGAGAACCAAAATAGAGTTTCCTCACAATTGGCCACCCTTCAATGGATATCCAGTGCATCTGTGAGGCTGATCTCCCATGTAGTGGAAGTTCCTCACAGGCAGTAGGTTCAAGCATAGCCATTAGGAGACATGCTTGGATGCATCTATGTGACTTTGTGGAGCCCTTTAAGTCTTCATTCATCAATTCTCCATTGGATGCATCTTCCTTATTTGGCCCTAAGTAAAGACATGCTCTCCAGATCTGAACAAGAACGAAAGACCTTGTTTGCCATAGGATATGTTTTTTCTACCACTCAAAGAGCCTTTTCCTGGAATCAACAAGGAGGTAGAAAGATGTAGTACTGTAAATCCTAGAGTGCTTTCCAAGATTCATGAGTGGATAGTTCTCCCAGGGGCAAAAAAAGGTAATGCTAATGGAAGATGCCATCCCCATAGCAAAGGTGGCCCGCAGAACCAGGTTTCTGAGATTCCTGCTTGGGCAAGTCCTGCTAGTGCTACTGAAATGTGGCCTGAGTGTTACCCTCTGGATGCAGTCAGAGGGAATTCAACTCTGCACCAAAGGCCCTGGCTTTCCATAACAAAAGATTCCTGATTGCATAGAATTATATCTAGTGATTATATCATAACATTTTTTCTAAATCTTCCCAATAAGAATGAAGAGAATCTCTGATCTTCCTCTCAATCAGAGGGAAGCAGCAGCCTTAGAAATAGAAAAATGGCTAGAAAAAAAGAGTCATCCAGAAGGTCTCTCCCAGACCAGAGAGATCTGGTACCTACTCAAGATTTGTCTTATTTCTAAAGAAGACAGGGGATTCAAGACCCATTCTACATCTCAACAAACTAAACCAATTCATGCAATATTCAAGGTTCTGAATGTTCAAGGTTCACTCCATTATGTTTTTACTAAGAAAATATGATTCCATGTGCTCATTAGATCTTCAGGATGCATACTATCACATCAAAATGAAGAGGTGCTCCAGAAGATATCTGCACTTCCAGCTAGGACCCAGTTATTATCAATTCAGAGCATTGCCCATTGGACTCACTACATCCCCCAGGGTGTTGATCAAATGCATGGTGATGGTAGCAGTTCACTTGAGACTGTTGGGATTCTGAGTGTTTAGATGACTGCCTTCTGCTCCATCCAGGCATCTTCTCCTACAGGCAAGGGCCTGCTTGCTCCAGTTGTGTCTCTATCTAGCTGTCAGTCATTTACAGCACATCACAAGTCACACCTACACAGAGTCTGGTGCTCATAGGTGCTTGTCTGGACATGGTTAATAAAATAGCCTCTCTTTGCCTAAGCCTCCTAGATCACATTCCATGAGGACCATGGCTGAATCATCAGCTTTTTGGTCAAGAGCTTGCATAAATGACATTTATGCAGCTGCCACTAGGTCCACTGCTCACACTTTTATTCATCATTACAAATTGGAAGAGCTTGAGAGTTTGGATCTGAGGATCTGATAGAAGTGGTCTGGTCAGATCATCCAAGACCCATCAATTGAGTATGAATGAAAATGGACAACACAGATGTAATGTTATGGTGAGTACACAACTTTTTTTTTTTTTAATACCAACAGTTAGACCACTTAAATAGCAAAATACAGTGCAACTATTTACAGGAATTACAAATTTAGGATCATAGGCTCATAGGAAGTTACTATGGCCCTAGGACCCTTACAAAACTAGCCAAATTCTACCCTTATTTCCACGATCAGCATTTATTACCCCATCCAGTCATCCAGACTGCATTTGAAGAGGGCCAATAAGGTGCTCTGTTTGACATGAAGTGGGAGTCTGTTTCAAAGGTGTAGTAACCTCTGGGAGACAAAGCTGTCCCTCCAGCAGGTTCTATTAATGTCCCTAAGGTCTTTAGAGAAAATAACCTGTGTACCATTCGACTTACAGATATGTATTTCCAATAAGGCAGGGTCAGAGATTGCCTTGTATGCAAGGCACAGATCACCTCTGAGTAGTCTGTGTGAAAAAGAATAAAGTGACAGTGATTTCAGATGATCCAAATAAGACAGATGCGGAAAACCTTGAATGTTCCTTGTGAGGAATCTTTGTAGTCTCCCCACATAGGTGGCGGAAGTTGTTAAAGACTGGGGGGGGGGTGGAGGGTGACAGGGGCACTTAGTGAACTAAAAAGGGTAATTTTTTTTATAACTATTTGCTACCACAACATAGGTTCACTTGTAGGACATTTTAAGCTTAGCCAATTCCCTTTTGGTGCTTGAATTAACATTTTCTGATTGGTCTTAGCTATCCCCATGGCTGATAATTGTATAATAGCCCTAGTTAGAACAACTGTGATCATACCATAGATAATTTGAGGGGGTCATGTAAGGGATGCAGCATTTAGGGACTGCCTCTATCCATTAGTGGCATGAGGGGAAATTGAAAGAACAATTTACAAATTGCATTTATGTGTGTTTTTGTGTGTGTGTGTGTGTGTGTGTGTGTGTGTGTGTGTGTGTGTGTGTGTGTGTGTGTGTGTGTGTGTAAGAGGAATTTTTCATTCAAAGATTCAGAGCAGGTGTGGCATTCACTATTATAGGTTCATAGGTGGTTACTAGGTTACCAGCCTAAAAGCCATTTAAGCCTAGTCAAATTTAACCCAAATTTACCAGAGTATTACTGACACGTCAGTACCCCAAGGAATTTTATGGTTATGATATAGGTTTGTAAACATCAAGCATTAACAGGCTGACCCTGTCCATTGGGGTCATTGGTGCCAAAATAGGGATAGGACTGAGCTTTACTTCACTTGGATGGGAAGCCTGTTCCAGAAATGAAGTAATCTTTGAGACACATAGATGCCCCTCCAACATGTCCTGTTTATGGAGTAGATGAGGTTTAGGTCCTCAGAACAGGTATTTCTGGTGCTATTTGTGTTGCGGATGTGTGAGATTAGGGGATGGCTTTCAGGCTAGGCATAGATCAATGTGCAGCAGTCTGTAGGAGACCAAGTAAAGGGATAAGGGTTCTGAGACTGTCCACATAGGACTTGTTCTTTACTCCCTGTATTCTTTTTGTAAGGAGCCTTTGTCGTCTCTCAAACTGTTCCATGTGCCTGATCAGGTACACGCTGAAAGGTGCATTTCACTCGATGACTGGTCTGATGAGAACTGAGTGCAGTGGAGCAATGACCTCCTTGGACTTGGATGCCATGCTTTTGCATATAAGGTGTGCAGTACAGATTGATTGCAGTACAGAGTGATTTTTTCAACTCAATAGACAATTACTGGTCAAAGCTTTCTTTTTTTATTGTTTTTACTTTTCGTTCTGTTGTACCTCTTGCATTTTCCATTTATCCCAAGCTTTTTAAATGACAAAATCGATTCTGGATATATATTTAGTGAGCCAACAAACCTCCCTATCAGCATATACTGTCCCGCTACCCAAAGAAATATTAATTTCCACTGTATTATGTCTCTCCCTTCTTTTCCTGCCGAGTGACATGTCCTCATACTTTCCTGCCCCTATAAAGTGCATCATGCAATATCTCCTCTATATCTTCTTTCCTCAGATGAATCCTGGTTCCCTTAATCTTTGTTTATTTATTTGCTGACCACAGCATTTGCCCCTTAACCACAGAAAAATCTTTTCCATTTTAAGTTCACACCTTTTTCTTCCATTCTTCTTACTGTTCAATGCACTTTCCTCTGAAAACGTTCCAATATTCTGATATATTTCTTTAAAATGTTTCCAGACATGCAAAATCTACTCCAGGTATAGCATCAATTCTGCCTGGTACAATGGTATCAAGTCTACCTTATTTTCTGTGTACAATCCTAAAACAAGACATCTGAACATTTTGTTTGCTGCTACTGCTGCATTCTGACCCTGCTCCTAAAAGTCAAGTTTGTCTAATCAGAATTGTTACATTTTCCTTGCTTTATATCTAATACTTCCTCCTATATTCTCCTTTTTCAAATTTTATTACACTTTTTCCAGAATTTCTGCTGTTTCATTTACCCTCTTTTTGGATAACTGTGGAATTGGGTTAATATCTTTGGCATATCCAAGCTTCAACTAACTCAAGTTGTCTCTAGGACAACTGACTCCTTTTAATTTACTGCACAGTCAACACTATGTTCAAAGCCTTGCACACTTACTCCAAAAATGACTGACCTTTTAATTCCTTCTGAACACTTTGTGAGCATTCATGGTTTTTCCCCTTCCCCATTAAACTGAGATGCTACTACAGCTTACATAATAGCGGCGCTGAGTAGAAATCTTTTCTCATGCAGCAGGAATGCAAAACTATAATAGTGTAAGCAGCATTCTAGAAAGGAGTGTCACCTTCTCTTTGTAAATTCAGTATAGAGTCAGAAGCAATTCCTATAGCACCTACCTGTGCAATAACTAACACCTTCACTCTTGCTTGCATTAAGCATGTATGAGCTGATTACCTTCCACTGGCTAAAGAGCTGTAGCCTGCTTTGCATTCTCCTCACCTTAATTCCCCAGCCATCCCTCACTGTATCATTACTGCCATACTAACTGTTCTCTACCCACTTCTCTGCCTCCCCTCCTGTATTAAACACACACACACACACACACACATACACACACACACACACACACACACACACACACACACACACACACACACACGCACACACGCACACACACACACACACACACACACACACACACACACACACACACACACACACACACACACACACACACTCACACACGTAACAATTGAAATAAGCCAATAAGCCTAAATTAGCCCTCCCCAACTGTATTAAGAAACTGGAAACACAGCCTTCTCTCTATAATCAGCTGCACTACAACATGCTGCCAATATCCATTTCATGCTCACAAACACAACCCACACATCTAAAAAAGTATGCATTAATGTTATAGATAATCACTAAAGTAGTAGCCTTACTCACTCTGAAAAAAATAACAGTCCAGACGCCGGCAGCAGCTTACTCACTCTAAAAATAACAGTCCAGACTCCATCCTCCGGCAGCAGGCAATTTCCACAAATAAATCCTGTCTGTTCCTGCTCGCAAAAAATAGCTGGAAACCCGGAAATACGCGCCGCAAGCTCAAGTGATGAGCTGACATCATCGTGGATAGTTGGGAGGCACGAAAAAGGAAAATAATTTGCAATATGGGACAGTTGGGAGGTATGGATGCTCTGCAAAAGTGGGGGGGGGGCTCCCCTCCATCCCCCCTTGCTCTATGGTTCAGGTGCCCATGTCTCTCCAGTTGCTGCAGGTACTTGGATAGGTACATACTTAAAGAGGCATTGCACTCAATTATTGGCCTGATGAGGAAAGAGTACAGGGAGGTTATAACTTTTTTTTTTTCTGGAGGCAATGCCCTTACTTATGAGGTGAGCAGTACTCAATGCCCTTCTTACCACTGTGGAGACATAGTGGTCAAAGGTAAGGTTGCTGTCAACCTGTGTGCCCAGGTCTCATATTACTGAGTGTGTACTTAAGACTTAAAGACATTAGCTGAGGCATATATATTCTGTTAAAGTGAATTTAAAATCAGAACTAGAAATGAAAACGTATATCATTCTGTCTTTATGTAAGTGAACTATTACAATACAACAGTAATTTAAAAGATTACAGCAAACAGCAACTTTGGAATTCTTAGACCCTTAGCTCTGAGCTGAATGGCCTGGAACTACCTTAATGCAAAGACTAGTCCTGAACTGTCCTGACATATACCCAGTGCATAAGAATTAAATGAGGGTTTAATATGGTGCTGCTGTGGTAGCGTTGTCGCCTCATAGCAAGACATTGTCCCGTTCGATTCTCAGCTAGAGCGCCTTCTGTGTGGAGGCATACATGAAAGGGGCATGCCTTTGTTGAAGGTTGTGCGTCATGGCTGGTAACCCGGTATGTAAAAATCCACTACCAATCATTAGCGAACCGGAGTTCAGCTGTGGCGACCCCTAACCGGGAAAAAGCCAAAAGACACAAAATACCAACAGTTAAACTGTGTAGACAGCAAAATACAGTGCAACTATGTACTGGAATAACAAAAATAGACTTTAAGACCTTAACTAAATCAGATACATTCTGTTAAAATAAATTTAAATTCAGATCACAAAGGAAAAATGATTACCTTTATTTATGTAATGAAACTATTACAATACAAGTGTAATTTAAAAGATCACAGCAAACAACAGCTATGGAATTCTTAGATCCTTACTTTTGAGTTTACTGGCACCAGACTAATGCAAAGGCCAGTCCCAAACTAGCGTGACAAACATTCAGTATGCTGTTGTTGTTTGTCTTTCGGCTTTTTCCTGGTAAGGGGTCACCACAGCGGAACTATAAGAATGAAACTAGGGTCCAACAATTAGACAACTTAAACAGGAAAAATGCAGACTAATTATATTATTGGAATGACTAACATAAGCTTAAAGATCTTAGTTAAAGCAGATACAGAGTGTTAAAATGAATGATACAATGTTAAAATGGGTGATGTTCTTTAAAAACAGAAAATATCATAGACTGCATTTTCCTAGGCATTCATTTTATATTGCTTTTAAGAAAACTGAAGACATACTATTGGGTAATCATGCATGCTGACAGCATTTAAAAAAAGTGGATCTCTACAAACTTTTATTTATTTTCTGACAAGAAAAAAAAGGAAAGAAGTACAACCTTAAGAAAAAGTGCATAGGTGAGTACCAGGCTAGTTGCACTTTTGAACTGTTTTAAGCCTAGCCAATTTCCCCTTAATGAGAATCAAACCTTGTACTTTGTTCTTACTTCCTGAGAGGTAAACGTCATACCCATTATGTCAACCCCCACTCCAAAGGTATCATGCAGTCTGAGATTCTTTACTATCAGCTTAATTTTTCCTTTTCAGATCATCCAGGTGCAAACTGGGAATCTGATGTATACTTTACCAATCTTTTCTCTTTGGTGCCACCCTGCAAAACTGTTAGAGGCACCATACTACAAAATAAGCACGTAAATAAATAAATAAAAGGATTAGGTTGTCTCTGCAGTAAAGTTAGTCACTTAACCATGAATGACAGTCAGTGTACCTACAGACATCCATACCCCAAATATCTTATTCTCAATAAAGAAAACGCAAGCTTAGCCACTCCGGTGGCATAGAGGGATACAGCATTGACTATAGCCCAGCCGATTCAGGTCCATTTAGCTGCTTGGACATCTTGGTTGAATGATGATGCTGCAAGGAGGGATGGGCATGCTCTTTCTGGGGAGGGAGGAAGGGTGTTCACTGGTAACACTCTATAAGGGGTGATATAGTCTGAAGAGGGGAGTTTCCCTCATATGTAACTAACAACGATGGGGGTAAGGAAAAGGAAAATGGGAAGAGCCAACAAAAGCACAGCTGGCAAAGTTCCCAGGACTTCCTTCTGTCCCACTACTGGCACCAGCAACAACTGGACTAAGTCTAGGGGTTAGGAGAATGGCTAGTGGAATGAGCATGGACAGGTACTGGGGGCTAAGCCAATAAAATGAGGTCCAAGGACAACAAAAATAAAAGGGTTTAATAAAAAAAAATGCAAGCTTATTAAAAATCTCAAAAAAACACCTAATAAATACAAGTAAATCACAAGACAAATCAGGATTGCTAATTCCTGTGTATTATTCAGAAATACAGGGATTTTTTTGCTCAGGTGGTCTAACTACTTTTACAATCTATTGAACTGCCAACCTTAACATTATTATAATCTTTAAAAATAAGAAGTATTTTTAACTCTCTGACTCTGTCAGAACAGAAAACATTTCTGCTAGACAGATGAGGAATGTCTGAAGTTTGAAAATGCTGCCAGTTGGCAACATGTTTAGCATACTTAAATGATCTATGAAACAAAAGAAGTGCATGCAAATTACTTTTAGCATACTTAGATGATCTATGAAACAACAGAAGTGCATGCAAATTACTTTTAGCATAGTTAGATGATCTATGAAACAAAATAAGTGCATGCAAATTATTAAACTCTACCTGTTTATGGAACAACTTTTCATTGGCTGTTGTAATTCCACTCTAGAAATTTCCCTGCATGCATCATATTTAACACAGCCACACTGAAGATGTTCTAATAACCACCCAAGAATATCACTCACCATTTGAGAGCCAGAATTGCATGCACTGCAATGAAGTATATTGCTACACTCTTTTGACATCTCTGGGCATTTGTTTGTTCATAGGTTCATAGGTTGGTACTAGGCTATCGACCCTAGGGCCTATGCAAGCCTAGCCATAACAATTCCCTGGATATTTCTTCCCACAATATTTACTTCTCTGGACCCCTGTCTAGCAGGGTGACTGACATGATCCCCAGGGTGAATTTCCTATCTCCTATCCAATCATCAAGGTTTCTTTTGAAGAGGGCCAATGAGGTGCTCTGCTAGACATGTATGGGAAGTCTATTCCAGAGTATGGGGAGTCGCTTGGTCAGGAACCTATCCCTCCAGCATGTTTTGTTCATTGTGATGACAAGGTTTAGATCCCTGGAGCATGTGGCTCTGAGGGATTGGGATTTCTTTAAGTGGAGCATGTCCAACAGCTCAGGGTTTGACATGGCCTTGTATGTTAAGCAGAGATCACCTCTGAGTAGACAACATGCCACATAGTATAGCTGGAGTTTTTTTAGATGGTCAGCATATGGCATCTGCTTTAGGCCTGTGATTCTTTTAATGAGGTATTTCTGTGGCATTTCCAGCTGTTGCAGATGTCTTGTGACGTACATACCAAACAGGGCATTATATTCTATAATGGGTCTAATGAAGGATGAGTACAGTGGGACAATGACCTCCTTTTTTCTGGATGAAAAGCCCTTAGTGATGAGATGTGCCACATAGAAGGATTTCCTGACTGTTGTGATTTTGTTATCGAAAGTGAGACCACTGTCCACCTGTGTCCCTAAGTCTCTCATCACACTTTCGATGTTTAGTGTCCTGCCACCTATGTGGTAATTCATGGGTGCATGTTTTTTTCCAAAGGGGATAACTATACATTTCTTGGCATTAAGCTTGAGCCCATGGCTCTGGCACCAGGCATCTGTTTCTGTAAGGCCCTTTTGTAGAATATCCACATAATTTGGGGATTCAATAATGGCTCGCATTTTGCAGTCATCTGCAAACTTTGTTAGCCAGAGTCCCCTTAGTGTTGGGCTGTACTTCAGAGAAGTAGATGCCAAACAAGACTGGTCCCAGGACTGAACCCTGAGGTACTCCACTTGTCACTTGTTTGGAGCTGGATTTGGAGTTGGCTACTTTTACAGTCTGGGTTCTGTCAGTAAGCCAGTTGGCAAACCCATCAAGTGATGTAGGGATTTATGCCCACCTTAGTAAGTTTATCTATGATTCCAGACTGGGGGATGATGTTGAAGGTCTTGGCGAGATCCAGATAGGCTGTGTGGACCACCTTACCCTCATCCACAGCTCTGGAGACTGATTCGAAGAAGTCAATCAGATTCAGGAAACACGATTGGCCCTTCACAAACCCAAACTGGGTGGGGTCCAGTGTTTGAAGGTTGCCAGGGTCTTTGTTTATAAGTTCCATGATAATGCATTCCATGCCCTTGCAGATCAAGCTTGTCAGACTGATGGGATGGTAGTTCCCAGGATCTAAGGTGGATCCCCCCTTGTGGAGCGGGATAACTGTAGCTGTGCACAACTCAGTGGGCACTAAGCCTGAGGTAAGGCTTTGAATAAACATGACACTTAGGTAAGATGTCAGTTCATTTTGTAGTTCATGTAGTACACAGCCTGGGATGTCATCTGGTCCCATGGATGCTGTATCCTTAGCTTTGGAGAGTGCGGTTTCTACCTGTGTGGCCGTGATTATCAGAATTTGACAATCTTTTGGTATTGAGATGGGCCCTTTAAGGAGTGAGAGGGGGGTGAAGTTGGCATTAAATCGATATGCCAAGATATTGGCAATATCCTTGGGATCAGTATATTTAATGCCATTCTGTTGAAGCTCAGAGCAGATCTGAGCATTGCCATTTAGATTCTTGACATAACTATAGAATGCCTTGTGGTTGTCTTTGGAATCTTTGGCAATTTTATTTTCGTAACTAGCTTTTGAAGATTTTATGAGGGATCTCAGCTTCTTACTGAGGCTAGTGAGGGAGTTTTTTACATCCTGGGATTTTCCTCTTTTCTGCAACAGTTTCTTCCTTCTGTTGTATAGTTTGTTTATAGCAGGCGACCACCAGATTGGCTTCCTTTTTTTGGAGAAGAGCATCTTAGTTCTATTTGGGATGGCAGGATTCATGCATGAGTGGATGTGCTCGTAGAGTGCCTTAGTGTAGGATTCTGCAGTCGAACTTCCAGATCCCATCTGCGTGGGAGTTGTGAAGTTTGTCACTTCTGACTTCAGTAGCATGAAGTTGGTTTGGAGAAGTTTTTTAAGGAGGTTTCTTTACTGGGGGGTGGGTGTGGGATGTGGATGTCAGAGGTAATTTGCTTATGTTCAGATCTGACCAATGAGAGGGTGACCACTGGTGTGGAGCATCTATCTCCCATGTATGTAATGACCAGGTCGAGGATATTGGAGCTCCTGGTGGGACAATGGTTTAGTTGATCCAGGGTGTTGGAATTTATGAATTCCAAGAACCGTTGGGAAAAGGAGCTGGTACCCGAGTAGTTTTCCCAATTAATGGCAGGGTAGTTGAAATCACCCAGTATTAGAGTGTTTGGTTGTATCTTAATATTTTCCAGTATGTTTAGAAAGGTGTAGTGAGGATCTTGGGGCATGGTGGGGGATCTGTAGCAAGCTACAGTTTGGATTGCAGTCTTACCTAGTGTTAGTTGCACCTGGAGAATTTCAGATGCATTGTGTTGGGCAACTAGCCTGGAGGTGTGAATATCCTTGGTGAATATGGACACTCCTCCACCTTTAGTGTTTCAGTCTTGGTTTTGTGGCCAAAAAGTGTGGTAAGAATTGTAGCTTGGTATTACAGGGCTGCTCTCTGGAGCCTTGAACCAGGTCTCAGTTACTGCACAGATATCGCTGTTCTCCATTTTTAGGAGTGCCTCGAGAGAGTGCATTTTGAGGTTTAGACTTCTAGCATTGAGCAGCATTACCTTTAGATTTTGCATGTCTGTATCTGTTACAGTAGTGGTTTTATCCTTTGAACCTTGCCTAAAAAAGGCACTATAGGGGTGGCAAGAGCTTTAGCCAGTAACCTGAATCCCAGGGGTGACAGGTGCAGACCATCTCTGGCAAAGCATTGTGGTTTGTCGATCATGTCTTCCCAGGTAGACAAATACTGGATCCCCTTTGAATGACACCAGAAGCTTAGCCAATTATTGAAGTCAATCATTTTGTCCTTATACTGTGGTATCATTCTGGGTGAAGGCAGGATGCTACTCAGGGCTAGGGTCATACCTGCCTGGGTCACATGATCCAAGAGCTCTTCCATGTCTCTTTTCTTGTAGTCCAGGGAGGTACGTCTCAAGTTATTCACTCCAGCATGGACAATGACAGTCATATTTGCACTTTTTGTGGAGTGACTTGAGTGCATGTGTTATGTGGCGGATCCTGGCACCCGACAGGCAGCTGACTGTAATTTTCTCCTTGTTCATCCTGGTGAGTGGGACATCAGTATGCCTGACAATAGAGTCACCTATGACTAAAGTGTTGGGTACATTGTCTCGCCTTAGGGGCTGTTGTTTGGTGGCACACTGGTGTTGTGAGCTATCTGTCACTTTGGTTGTGACTGGTCTTTGTTTGCGTTTTGGCTTCGGAGGTCCTTGTTGCTTAGGCAGGTTAATGTTAACAGCCTCCACATATGCGGGTTTAGTGTTGCTATGTGTGGATGTTAATGGTGTAAGTTTTGAAGGGTTATGAGTTGCTTGAGGTGTAATGCAGGTGTTAACCTTCTCCTCTTGACTGTCTAGCACAATCTTGGCTGGAGAGAGCTTTGCTTCCAGTTTGGCAATTTAAGTGCATCTCTCACAGGTTGTAGTGTTGGTTGGTAGGAGGAGAGGATTGTCTGTGTACATGAAGTAGTTGCCGCACTGCCCCCAGTATGCTCAGATTCACCAAAGGACAGGAGAAATCACCGGAAGCTGACCCTTGGATATGCCTGTTTAGGTGCTTTTTTGTAAAGTTTAAGAGCTGTTTTCCCTTACCTTTGCAAGGTATTTTGCAATTATAGGCTGTTTAGTGCCTATGATTAATTTCTCCTTATTGACAAGGAGAGCCGAGTGTTTGAATCAGTTTCAGGCTTCCTAGTGCCTTCTTGTAAAGTTTAAGAGCTGTTTTCCCTTACCTTTGCAAGGTACTTTGCAATTATAGGCCGTTTAGTGCCTATGATTAATTTCTCCTTATTGACAAGGAGAGCTGAGTGCTTGAATCAGTTTCAGGCTTCCTATTGCTTTCCAGCAGATTCTAGAGCAAGTGCTAGTCACAGGGGTTCAGATTTTAGTGTTGCTACTGAGAAACCAGCTAGTTCTAAGGGAAAATTTGAAGAACAGACTTTCTGGCACCCGGAATACTTTAACTGTAGCCTTGCAGTGCTGCATGATGTGAAAAATGTGCAAACACACATGTTTTTAAGCCAGAAAGTTGAAAGGGATAGAAATCAACCCAGAAAGACTAATAAAATTGCAATTTCAGAGCTGGAAACCACTCCTCTAGCGTAGGACTTCCCTCTACCACAGCAAGGTCTAGATAGCTCTGAGCACAGAAAATAAAGTCCTGAGACAAGCAAAGCCTGGGATATGGACTGGCTAGAAAAGATGGTAAACGAGCAAATAAGATAATATTTTTTTTTTGTTGAAACAAGCTAAACAATGCAATAATACAGTAAATAAACACAGAAAAGGCTATCACACTTGAGTGTGTAGTCCTAAACAGCAAATGCAATTAAAACTCTACAAAATTAGCAATCTAAAACTTTTTAAATGAAGCAAGGCAAGTGCGCAACTGAAAAACGATTTAAGAGGCAGTAACACAGCAGAATAAGTAGCTAGTCTACATATAAAGAGAAGTCTATATATACAGAAAAGCAGCTAAAACCCATAAACACTTCAGATGCAGTGCAACCTAGAGTACTTAAGTTGTAGCAATATTAAGGCAATTACAGTTATAATAAATGCTCTAAAATATACTCTATATTTCCAAAATGTTTGAGAAGCACAATCAGAACCAAGGAGATTCAGGCATTTTTTTTTTTTTTTTTTGAAAGGGAAAAAGGAGAAACAGAAGGCCTTATCAAATGTTCTCTCTGTATTAGGTAGAATGAGCTAATGACACTAGACTGGGAGGAGTGTCCCAGATCAGATTTACAGTAGGGGTGGGCAACTGCAAAGCCACCAAGTATCCAAGTATAACAGCAAGACACCAACATGGAGGGAGGGTGGGGACAATACTAAAGCTATTAGCCTACAGACAGTAAGCACTACAGAAAGCCACAAAATGAAAGTTTTTAAACAGATAAAGCAGCAATGAGACTCTACAGAATCTGCAAACAAATCAGTTGCCCATGCAGATTAGTTAATAGCAATAAAAATACACTCAAAAACTGTGCAGCAGGCAATAAAAAGTGCTATATATAAATTGCTAGAAACAATAATCAGTATAAATAATCGAAAAAAAACAGGATACTTATATATCTCAGCTAAGAGTTGTAGTCAACACCTCTCCTCCACTCTGCTCAGTGTGTATAGACAGAAACCTTCTCAAAGTTAGGGCTTAAATACCAGAAGATACAACCTTAGACAACTTTTTTTTTTTTTTTTTTTACAAAAACACAAAAGAACCAGCTCCCACTAGCCCATAGCTCTCAACCTTCCATGTCCAAAATGAGGAACAATAGCCCTCATAATGTGGAACAAATGGGCAAAATGTGGAACACATACTAATGGCTTACTAACAACTTCAACTAGGAAGGGCATAGGATGGTTAAAATATGCTGGTTTTACTTATAAAGCTGTTCTTTTAATGAATTAATATGATCCATTTCTATTTACGATGGATTTCACTTAAAAAAGTACTAGTACTGAATGTGTGACAGTCTTTCACAGTGGAACTTTGAGGGAACTTCGAGGAACATGAATTTTTTAAGACCCCAAATGAGGTACGTTCTTCGTAATGAGGTACACTTGAGAGGTATGCACTAGCCAGAAGCCAATTAACACAATCTAGCCAAAGTAAAGAAAGGCTTTGGCTAATTCAAAATGGCCTGTTCATGTGCTTTGAACAATCACTGTATAAACAAACAAGCCCAGAGCCAGCAATTCTGTAGGAATTCAGTGTAGGAAAAAAATACATTAATTTCAAATGTACAACCAATTGGTTACACCATCTGTTTGTACAAGTCCAATTTATGTGTTCAGTTATTAACCTAAGAGCCCGATGAGTAAGAAAACAAACATTCAACAAATGTAACTGACAAGACTGAGGTTTCTCTAAGTTCCTTTCATCAAAGTATGTGTTACCTTTGCATGTTACCCCAGGTAATGTAATGAAACTGAGGCATGGACTTAACATACCAAAAAAAAATCTTCAAAATAAAACAATAATCTCAGTGGAGTGTTTCTTCTCCTTAAAGGTTTTTTGTCCTGGATTATGGATATATAAATATGGGGAGGGTTATACAACCAGAACCATCATTCTTACTTTTAAGAGAAAAGATTTGTTTAGATGGCCATCACATGCATAGAGTTTGCAGTCAATAATTCATCAGGAAGCCTTTGCCCCAATATCTGGGTAAAGTTCTCAAAGTATGTGATCATGTATTTAATTCCATTTTAATTTACTTACCTCTTTATACGGTAAGTGAATTGACCTTTCTCAGAGTATTTTAAGCAAGACTTGGAGCACAGAGGCAAGGGTAAGTATGAGATATACACAAGCAATTAAGTACAACCCGTTAACAGTCTGTAATGGGATTTAAATAAATATCATTTCATTTAGATAACTATTTATTTATCTGTTACTAACCACGTAAGCAATCTGATCCATCATCCCTTTCAGCAATGAATAGGGAGCAAGGGCAATGATTAATAAAATATATATGGATACTTTTTGTGTATCCAATTATACAGCATGCCTTTGAGAGGTTAAAAATAAATAAAAATACTGCAATAAAAGTAGCACATGCACTTGGAGAATAGACAAACTGCATCACAAACAATAACTGCAAGTTAGAACTGAACCCACTAAACTGGAGCTGTGAGGCAATCCTTTTGTCATTAAGCTGCGGTGTCACATTTGGTCTTTCATTACTCACAGTACTGAGATATTTACACAAACTGATTGATAATAATGAAGAGTATCTGCTCCATTAATGAAGAGCATTTGCTTCCTTTGTGATCGTTGTGAAAATGTCAGTCATAATACCTTGCAGATAATCTTATATGTAGACAGTTTCTATAGTGTGCTTTCTGCTGTGCATTATCTTCAAAATCACTCAGCAGTATTGCATTTTCTCAGTAGTTACTAGACATTGCTTGTTAGAGAATAAGCTTAGGATATGTTAATGTGGAAATATGCTACAGTAATTAAGTCAGGTTCATATAGCCGATCCTGTTTACATAGTCAACGTTACAGATCTTTTCTTTTTTTTTCTTCTTCAGCTGCAGGTTTGCTTCTGGTATCACTAACATATAAATGCATTGTCAGGGCATTACTTTTAAAGTGTTGAAATCTTTATTCTTTTGTCGTGCAGCATGTGTAGTTAGAATACGTTGTAATTATCAGTTAAGACACCTAGCAGTAGCCATAGCTTTATTATTGACCTTCTTGCCTCTGTGATACGAATGGACAAAATATACAAACGTTAGCAGCACACACGGCAGCAATTCTACGTTGCCATTTCCAAGCATAGTAAATATACTGTAGTTAGACCCCTCCATATATTATCTACTGTGAAATAGCTGTCCTGTATTTAACAATTTACATTTATTTACCATCACTAAACATCATTAAACAGATTAGATCTGCTGTAGTATTTTTAATTATGTCACATTCACTGATTATTGAAGAGAAAATATTAGAAGTTTACAGCAACTGTCTGTTTGGTAAAAACGAAATTTAAGTATTTTATAGCCATTGTTCAGTTGGCCATTTTGATAGCTAAACATAGGTTTGCCTGTTTTGTTGACATAATACACATCTATAGTGGAAACAATTAGATCACTTGCACATTTTTCAAAGTAGTTTTATCAATAATCAGTTTGTTTCCTCGTGACTGTAGATGTTAATATGTCTCAGAGATATAAACACAGAGAAAACACACTCACAGGTGTGTATTCTTTGCCTCTGCATTTAAGACTGTGTTAAATATTTCATTAAAACATACCACAGACACAATTTGACAGCAAAATAAAGCAGATATTTGCAAAAAAGCCTTTGAAATAAAATTACAGTGAACATGTAAGTTATAATTACAGAAACAGATCTCATCTTCCTGTAATTCCATGAAGTTGTATTTCTGTGTGTATTAACATTGTGGCAAGTGTAGTGTGAATAGATTGAAAAGTAATTCATCATTTTCTATATTTTAAAGTTGTAGTACAGTTTATTCATGTTTCTTGAATAATAAACTAGTAAACACAATCAGAATAAACACAGAGACATCACTGGGCATTCTTCAGAGAACAGATGACTACAGATAACATCATTAGTGATAACATAATTTAAACTATATCAGTGATACTAATATTACAATGATTGGATATCTGCAGCACATATAACTAACTATCATGATATATAAGGAGCAGATAATGATTTCAATAAAACCACTGGAATGTTTAACTCTGTACACCAGCTGCTGATCTTTTACATTCAAATTTTCCTAACAGAAATTTCATAGACAGTCTAAGGCCATTTAGTTTTATAAATATTTATAGCTTGCCAGTACCTTCAGGTTACACTTCCCTTTTTCAGAAGGGTCATACCAGACAGTCCAAGAGTAAATTTATTAATACACATTCCAAGCACAAAATAAGAAATTCACCACAAGGTAGAAGGTGATCAACACCAGAAAGGAAGCCAATGATACCACATGAAAGTAAAAAAGAAATTGCAGTTTACTGAAGCTTTAGTATTTCACCAGTAGATTTTCATCTACTTAGATAAAACAGACTTCATCAGAAAGAACCCCCTAGGGTACAATCAGAATTTAAATATCATCACACCAATGACAGCACAAGGGTATTTAACAAAGACCAATGAATTTAAAAAGAAATTAGTGTAAAAGTTAGAACTACTTAAATATTTAAATAAATTTAAATTCATGAAATTAAGAACCATGTAATGCTGGGCATTCATACTGAACATTAAAACCAAATTTAAATTTTATATTTTATATCCAAATATGATAACTATTAATGTTCCATAAAATGTCTAAATTCTATATAAAACACCTTTGTTATAGTATCTTACATACAGACCTATAATTTCAAAGCTTTCTGATTCAATACCAGTGTTAAAGAAATAGAGTCATTTAACCCTGGTGGATGGGTTGGATCAAGTCTCAACTGCCTTGTTAACTTTTTTACCTCATTTTGTTTGTTTCTCAGAATACTGGACCAGTACAATCTTGAAAACAATATTCACCAAAAAAAAATTATGAGACAATTGTCAAGCTGGGTAAAAGCCCATATACTAGGGCTTAAACTGTGCAGTTTAACACAGGTTCTAGCATTGGGAAAATATTCTTTAACATACATTGGTGCATGTTAACTAGTGAGAACAAGCTGAAAAATATTTTGTAACCTAAACCTGCCTTCATTTTCAAGAGTGCAAGTAATATTAAGAATGTAGTTGAGATGAATAAAAATAGCATTTGGTGTGAAAAATTACAAAGAGGTACCTGTAAGTGCGGTGCATGTGGTCAATGCAAATATATTTTAGAATCCAGTTGTATTCAATTGATAAATATTTTAAAATCCTTAGTATACTCACAGGTGGGAAATTGTTCCAGTATGGGGTTGGTCTGTATGGCATTATGCTCTACTTGCCCTGCATTTTACATAGGGAAAACAGAATGACAAATAAAAAAAGCATATTTATGGACATAGCTATGACATATGTTGAGATGTAATATGAACAATGCTCTGTACACACATTCCCTGGTATGCTTGGGATTCAAAGCTTTTTCATTTATCATTTTAGATAAAATTCCTTGTAACCCTAGCGGAGGTACTTGGAAACATAACATTAAGCTAAGAGAGTTAATGTGGCAGTTGAGACTTGATGCAATCCTTCCACTGGGATTAAATGACTCTATTTTTTTCGCACTGATATTGAAGCGGATAGGTTTGAAATGTTTAGGTTTTAATATACAATACTATAAAACAAAGGTGTTTTATATAGAATTTAGACATTTGATGGCACACTAATAGCCATCATATTTGGAAATAAAATATAACATTTAAATATGGTTATAATGTCAGGCTATGGATGTCCAGCATTGCATTGTTCTTAATTTCATGAATTTTACTTTATTTAAATATTTAATTGGTTCCAACGTTTATACTAATTTCTTTTTTAAATTCATTGGTCTGTGTTACTCTCATGCTGTCATTGGTGTGATGAGATAAAAATTCTGATTGTACCCTAGTGAGTTCATTCTGATGAAATCTGTTTTTTTCCATTTTTTCTAAGTGAATGAAAAGCTACTTGTGAAGTTTAAAAGCTTAAATAAACTACGATTTTATACTTTTTGTCATACCATTTGTTTCCTTTCTGGAGTTGACCACCTGCTACCTTGTGGTGGATTTCTTATTTTGTGTTTGGAATTTGTCTTGGTTTTGGATATCCACCTTTTTGTTTAAATTTATTAATACCCATCTAGTCATTTAGGTTATGTTTAAAGAAAGATACTGAGTTGCTGGGCAAGACATGCAGGGGAAAATTATTCCAGAGGAACAGGAAATGATATGTTATAAACCTACAAACCAAAACTGTACTATAAACCACAAACTAAACCACAGTTGCAAGCATGATAAATGCCTCCAGGAACAGAGCTGAAATATGACAAAAACAAACTTGAAATATTAAAGTCACAGACCACTGGTGGAGCAAAAATATCCTTTTATTTTCACAAATATAAGATTTTGTCCCGTAAGTAACAGAACTTCATCAGATAATGCATTTTTAAAAAAACATTCCTTTTTAAAACCCTTTTGACCAAACAAATACATCAATTAATACACACCCTCATAAAATAACCAATAAAAACATTAGTTTAATCATACAGCATAAGCTGTATACATCAATCCCTCATCCAGTCAACATTCAACAACATTATCAAATCAGAGTACTGATCGTCATGCAACCAAATAAATTGGTCCACTAATTTTCTTAAACATATCACCCATTTAAAAATATATGCAAAATGTATGTTATATGAAAACCTGAATATGCACACAGTTAAATTTCACACTCAGTTCAAAATGTAATTGAATTTATTTGGAAAAATTGTGCTTAAAATTAAATGGTAAATGAATAAGTCAATTAATATGAACACATTTCTGACAATTCTAGTCAGAAATCACTGCTGTTACACGAATATTGTTGTGTTTATATGTAAAATCTATATTAACCCAGCACTATAAATCAAGTCTTCCATGTGCCAATACAGTGCTTATCTTATTACAATATCACAACTTCAAAACAACTTTCGTTGTTCATCAAATGTAGGACTAACCCATCTATACATTTCTACACCAAAACACAACAAGCGATTGACTTTTAATTTCATATACATCATCGCTAGTTATATATATATATATATATATATATATATATATATATATATATATATATATATATATATATATATATATATATATATATAAAACATATAAACATCTTTGCATCAAAAAAAATCTTCATTCTTCATTATCTAAAAAATAAATAAATGAAGTGGGCATATTAGTTTTCTAATTCACTTAAAAGTGAATTACTAGTTGACCAATTAGATTGTTTAAAAACATGCAGTCACCAATAACTATAAAGAGGCGAATATAGCTAAAATACTTTAACCATACATTTGATGTTTTCATTTAGCCAATAGAATTTCATATAGACACACGATACCCTATCACATTAACTTCAACCAAAAACTATGAATATAGGATACACAAAACTGGATTGTGCATGCCTCCCCTGGGATTCACTACTAAATGGCCCAAATTTGACCAGTTATCTGGCATATTTAATCTTAAAAGCCTATAACTTAATGATATGTACCAAAATTGAGGCGTATATGCCTCCTCGAAGCTCCATTTTCAACAGGTTAATATTTGGCTAATCACATAATAGATTTAGACAACCAATAATTTGCGGTTGGCATAGCCCTATGCGCAAAACATTACATAGGCAATATTCTTCCTATCTAATCGGGTAAAAAAACAGGGATCATTAATATATTTGCTATTACGTTCAAAAAATTCCTAGTCAACCCAATAACAATATATAACACATTATATTTACCAATAACTCCAAACTGAAAAGGACAGTCACCGAAACTGTGGTATGTAAGCCTCCTTAAAAGTACGTTTTTTATTGCTTCCTATTTAACCAATCACATGACGAATTTAAATTTAACCTCAAATGACTAAGAAGTTACATAGCCCTGCATAATACACAGAATGAATTATACACTACCTACCAGATTGTGTAAAAATCGAGATCATGGGCATCTTTATTATTTCATTCATTTAGTATTAAATTAGACTGCATTCTAAACATAAACAACTTTCTATTAGGGCTCTGCACTTCTTCATACTCAATTATTGGGTAGTTAATATTTCGCCAATTTTTCAACAAGTTTAAATCTATTATTAATAACACGTGTATCTATGCATACTCGCCGATCCAAATAAGAACTAAATCACCTAACTGATCGCACTTACAATATAAATATAAATAATCATTAAATGTTAGCCAACAAGAAACCAATTGAAATATGGTAACCATGCTATTGGATATACAATTGTATCAAATATAATAGTACAATTGCTTATTGCCACACGTCTCCCAATAATTATGAATGTACCAATAACATCATATGTTGCAACTCATTAACCAATAGCACTCCAGAAAATATAGTAACTGAAGATAACATCTATCATAACTTTAATATAGCAATGGTTCTACGTAAATTTCATAGTCACTGTTAGAAAAAGGGGGGGGGAGGAAAAAGATAACTTACTTCAAAAAAAAAAAAAAAAGTGTGTGTGTGTGTGTGTGTGTGTGTGTGTGTGTGTGTGTGTGTGTGTGTACATATATATATATATATATATATATATATATATATATATATATATATATATATATACACATACACACATCCATTCTTTCCTAACCTTGTCCCAGTCTTTCCTTACATTTGTCCTTCTATGTGTTCCTTTGCTTTAAACTCCCCCTTTTTTACTGTTGTATATACCCACCTCCTTGTCATTTACCACAATATGCTCCTCTAGTCATGATCGGAGCAGTTTTCTTTAACAGATTACTTGTTTAGTTACTTGTCATCATGATAGTTATTTTTTTTTTACATTGTTAATTATCTTTGGCCTGTGTTATGTACTTTCAACTTTGAGTGTTACACACTGTGTGGCCAAGTAAACAGTGTTTCTCAATGTCAGGACAGAACTTACAGTGGATATAAAAAGTGCACACACCCCTGTTAATATGCCAGGTTTTGTGATATAAAAAATGAGACCACAATAAATCATTTCAAAATGTTCCCACCTTTAAGGTAACCTATAACTTGTACAATTCAATTGAAAAACAAACAAATCTTAGGGGGAAAATATAAAAAATAAAAAATGTACAATAAGCTGGTTGCATAAGTGTGCACACCCTTTAACTAATACTTTGTTGAAGTACAATTTGATTTAATTACAGCATTCAGTCTTCTTAGGAAGGAGTATATCAGCATGGCACATCTTGACTTGGCAATATTTGCCCACTCTTCCTTGCAAAAGCACTCCAAATCTGTCAGATTGTGAGGGCATCTCTTGTGCACAGCCCTCTTTAGGTCACCCCACAGATTTTCTATTGGATTTAGGCCTGGGCTCTGGCTGAGACATTCCAAAACTTTACTTTTCTTCTGGTGAAGCTATTCTTTTGTTGATTTGGATGTATGCTTGGGGGCCATTGCTGTGTTGAAAGGTGAAATTTCTCTTCATCTTCAGCTTTATAGCAGATGCCTAAAGGTTTTGGGCCAAATGTGACTGGTATTTGGAACTGTTAATAATTCCCTCCATCTTGACTAAAGCCCCAGTTCCAGCTGAAGAAAAGCAACCCAAAGCATGATACTGCCACTACCATGCTTCAACATGGGGATGGTGTTGTTTTGGTAATGCGAAGTGTTTTTGCGCCAAATGTACCTTGTGTGGAATTTTGGCCAACAAGTTCAACCTTGGTCTCATCAGACCATAAGACATTTTCTCACATGCTTTTGGGACACTTGATGTATTGTTTTGCAAATTATAGCTGGGTCTGGATGTTTTTCTGTGTAAGAAAAGGCTTCCGTCTTGCAACCCTACCCCATAGCCCAGAAGTGGAGAATATGGGAGATTGTTGTCACATGTAGTACACAATTAGTACTTACCAGAAATTCCTGCAGCTCCTTCAGTGTTGCTGTAGGTCTCTTGGCAGCCTCCCTGACCAGTTTTCGTCTTGCCTTTTCATCAATTTTGGAGGTACGTCCAGTTCTTTGCAATGTCACTGTTGTCTCATATTTTCTCCAGTTTTTGATGACTGTCTTCGCTGTGTTCCATGGTATATCCAATGCTGTGGACATTTTTTTGAACCCTTCTCCTGACTGATACCTTTCAACCATGAGATCCCTTTGATGCTTTGCAAGTTCTCTGTGAACCATAGCTTTTTCTGCTGCAGGCAACTGAGTAAATGTCAGGAAAATCCTACTAGGACAGGTGAACTTCATTTGGGGTTAATCAGAGTCTCTTTAATTGATGGCAGGTGTGTACCCAAGAAGACTGAATGCTGGTATTCAATCAAAAGGTGCTTCAACAAAGAATTAGTTTAAGGGTGTGCACACTTATGCAACCAGCTTATTGTATGTTTTTTATTTTTTATATTTTTCCCCCAACAGATTTGTTTGTTTTTCAATTGAATTGTGCAGGCTATAGGTCACATTAAAGGTGGGAACATTTTGAAATTATTTATTGTGGTCTCATTTTTTTATATCACTAAAACCTGGCATTTTAACAGGGGTGTGTACACTTTTTATATACACTGTATATTTAACTCTACCATCGCTAGTGAAACACTGAATAATTGTCTGTGTTTTATAAAACTTTAGTTGGGATTAGGAAAGGTTTCGGAGAAGTCTTGGCTTGGCAGTTTTCCCCCATCTCACTATGCCTTTCCAATTCTCGGACTGTATTATCATAGAACTTTTCTTATCATGGGGGCCTCAGTACAGAGCAAGACTTGTGGGCATAAATGCAGAACAGTGCTGCAGTATAGGACAGTGACTAATCATAATTAGCCATGCTCCCCACCCAATCCCAATAAAGGTCAAGATATCACAGTTTGCTCAGGAAATTTCACTGTTAGAGGAAAAACTAAATACCATAAAAACACAGCAGCCACCCATTTTCACCTTTGGGGTGCTGACAGTGCAGGTATGATCAGTGATGACATGGGGGTAGAGACGTGATAGTGTGAGTATATGTGTGTGGACATGTGTATGCATGTCTATAGGAATATGAACAAAGCACCATGAATGTATGCATGTGCGTGTGTGTGTGTGTGTGTGTGTGTGTGTGTGTGTGTGTGTGTGTGTGTGTGTGTGTGTGTGTGTGTGTGTGAGTGTGTGTGTGTGTGTGTGTGTGAGTGTGTATGTGTGAGACTGTGTGTGCGAGTGTGTGTGTCAGTGTGTGTGTGTTGTCGAGTGTGTGTGTGTGTGTGTGTGTGTGCGAGTGTGCGAGTGTGTGTGTGTGTGTGTGTGTGTGTGTGTGTGTGTGTGTGTGTGTGTGTGTGTTTGTGTAAGGGTTGTTTTGTCAATATGATGCGATGATGCTTGGGCAGCTAGGGAGAACACTTTCGCAGTCAGGTCTGGCAGCACTGCTGTGGGCTAGTGTGTGATCCAGAGATATTTGAATGATCCAGTAACGATATATTTCACCTTTTGACTGCAGCTCTCTCTGTATCATAATTTCACACCATGTGGTTTTGTCTTACATGTATTAGGCAACTGCTATGAGTGGGGAGCCTTTTTGTGAATCTTAAGGTTTGACTTATTTTATTGCTGCCAAAAGCTGAAGTACTGTGTTTATCATAAATTGGATTTTAGTCATGTATATGGAACCATTTGTTTTTGAAAGCCTCGGTAGTCTGCCTAAAAGTATCTTTTTCCAAACTGTAGCATTTGTAAAAGGCTTACAAAAAGGTTAAATGCTTCCATCAGGAAATAAGTGTGCCTATTTACTTTGTCATTTTTAGTGAATAAAGGCCTATTCCAATAAGATTTTTACTTTAGTATTTGACATTTTTGTAATTGTTGAGTAACTTCAGATTTTGACATTTTTTAATTGATGAGTAACTTTAGATCAATCTTATAATTTTTGATGTGGCATCTCTTGTTGCTGGATGTTCTAATTTGGTAGATATGTTAATTCTACTACCACTGCGAAATTTTTATATGAAAACATTTGATGGGTATTAATGAATCATAAAACATTCTTTGAAATAGCAAATACCCCTCATTTTAATAGTAATCACCCTCATCTTTATCAGCTCTTAATACATTTTAAAATGTTATACATGATATTTCATGTGTTTGATAGAACCTGATCCCTCTAAATTCTAAAAAAAAAAACAATTTGGAACATAATGAGTCCACAAGTTCTTTTTATAACTTAAACCTTCACTAATTCACTAGTGCCCCTTAGAAGTAGTGATGGTGACTCACAAATTCTTCCAGACAACATCCAGAACTGAAGGCAGGTTCCACAAATCAAGAATAAAATAGCAATCAAAATAACCATGATCCATTTTTTTGGAGGGGAAACTCTGTAAAGAAAACTTTAGGGGACTAAAATTAATATTGAAAACAGCCTTGACATCTAGGAATAAGGACCAATTTATAAACCAATTATCTATCTCTGTTCTAACTTACAGTTTTGGTGTGATTGACTGGTGCAAAATGTTTTGCATTAGTTGAACAAGAAAACAAGAAACATATTTCACACATCAAATGGCATATACAAATCAATTTATACGAAGATTCTATATTCCATACTCTGAAGGAGATATGGGCCTTCTCAAAAATGATTACATGCAGAAATCTGCAGTTATCAGACTTCATAGATATCTTATGATATCATCATAACCAAATATAATGAACATTTTAAAACATGGTGAGAAGAAGTGTTAGATAACTTCTCTGGTTATTTTAGTAGAAGCATCCTGGTGTCAAGAGGGAATGGAAATGAAACCAGAAATAGACAAAAATGAGGCTGCAACTGAATGTACCAAAAAACAAAAGAATAAAAGACAAAAGCAGCATTGATCATTGAAATTGCTACACTTAGTGATTACTACATGTTATGTACAAAGAGACATAAAGTCATAAAAAAATCAGGATTTGCAGGCAGAAATGAGATTAATATGGAAGAAAAATACCCAGACAATTCCAGTAGTAGTAGGAGCAATGGGTATTATAAAAAAATAATGTACCGTCATAGTTAGATATGCTACCTGTACATGTAACTTTTCATGAATTGCTGAAAGAGTCACTTCTGGGCACATTGTGGGTGCTGCAAAGAGAACCTTTGGCTAACATCAAAGACTGAAACAATAGCAATTTCATGAACTTTAATTATACCTTTACTTAGGACGGGGTTCCCTTTCCATCATGGTACTAGAAACCCAAAAGATATGGAGAAATGAAACGGGAAATATGTATCTCTTTCTTTGCTGAAAAATAAACATCAGTGTATGGTCATTGTCAGAGTGTTAATACATTTTGTAAAAGTATGAAATGTTCCAGTTATGACGTGACTTCCCTACCTCTATCTTGTCAAAAAGAAAAGAGGAAACATGGTATAGGAGGAGATATTGATAGCCCTAATTAAAACATAGAGAGCCACATGGCTATCTTGTAAGCTGTCTCAAATGACATACTATCAGAAGGAGACCTTAATTTGTCTCTTAATGTCATCCATATTCTCAATGTCAAGAGCAGTAGGGAATCCCTGACTTAACCCAGAGTATCCTAAACTGGACATTCAAATTTTCAAGAAATTCAAAATCTCCTGCCAGGGGAAATAGGCAGGAAGAAACTTTTTCCTATTTTCCAGGATATAGATTAGGAGATGCTAAATAAGTTATGGCTGTAACTTAGGCGATACTAAAAAAATATTTTAATGTTACACAGTAACATGTCAGTTTAGCTACTTCCCCCTGGCACCACCCACGCAACCTGATGAGTCTAACTACATCATCTCTGAAACTTTTCAAAACTATTTCAACAACTATTATTTCCAGTAAGCCCAGTCCATATCCTAACAGATCCTTATCAGTTCTATAGCACACATTTCAGCCAACACAGCATCAGCCTCCCACTTAATCAGAAAATTATCGTTTCAAATCCAACAATCAGTATCCATTGGAATAAATGTAATACTCTCAAAACGCAAAAGGATTGTGGCCAACTTACTTGCTATGCCTCAAAAAGTATTAACAAAAAGAAGCTTTAGTAAAAGGTGTAGCAACTGTGGAAAAAAAGATTTTTTTCATAATTTTCCAGAAAATGTAAACCATCAACTGAAACTGACAATTTTACACCAATAATTATTGTTAACACTCTGGAAATGGAAAGGAGTAAGAGTGCTTTAAGGAGGTCAGGTTAACTTAGGGAAGACATGACACCTCAGTTTACTTGGTAAGGAAACACTGTAGTCCCTCAAGCCAGGCCACATACCTAGCGAGGTACATACCAATGGAGGGCATTATATTTTATTATTTGTCTGATATGGGAGGAGTGGGGAAGTGATGACTTCCTTGGAACTAGAAGATACACCCCTGGTGATTAGTCTGCCTATATAAAAAGATTTCTTAAGAACAGTGGTCACATGGTGGTCAAGGAATAGTTCATTGTCAATGAAGGTGCGGAGTCCTTAATGACTAAGTTGATTTTTAAGGCAGTGCCATCTATGTCATAGGAACAGCAGTGTACAGCATTCCAAAGGAAACAATGCTGCATTTCTTGGCATTAATTTGAAACTGTGGTCCAAATATCTTTTGCTAGCATGGGTTAAACTCTTCAAGAAAAATATATAGGTCATATTGGGTATTTAGGACAGCTCCAAGTTTGCAGCCATAGGCAAGCTTTGCCAAACTCAGGCCTTTAGTGCCTGCTTTTATGTCAAAGAACTAGATACAAAAGAGAAGTGGTCCCTTGAGTGATCTCTGAGGGACATTCCTGGTATCTACTTTTTAAGCTGAGAGTGTGTCTGTAACAATAACAGAAAGGAATCTGTCAGTGTGTCAGTTTGGTAGCCAATGGGTAACATAGGTGTTTACATTTAATTGGAATAGCTTATCAATGACGTTTAATTATCAAATCATAGTGAATGCTTTGCCTAAATCCAGGAATGCCATGTGAACCAATTTATTTGAATGTAATGCCTTTGTGATTGTTCAAAAAATCCCACCAGGTTTAAGAGGCAGAATCAGACTTTAGCAAACCCTAATTGGTGAGACTGCAGGGACTGAATGTTGCCTATGTCATTGTTTACTTGAATCCAGTGCCTTAGTGAAATAAATCCAACCAGGTTTAAGAGGCAGGATCTGCCTTTACCAAACCCAAATTTGGGTCTAAGGTTTGAAGGCTACCTATGTCCTTGTTTTTGAGGCCCATACTGGTGTGCTCCATTACTTAAAAGATAAAGCTGGTGTGGTTGACAGGGTTATAGTTGACCAGGTGAGTCATGGGTCCCCCTTTGTGGATCGGGATGAATACAGCAATTATCATTACTTCTAGAAAGATTCCAGTGGCGAGGCTGAGACTGAGTAGACATAATAAAAAGTCAGACCGGCAGAGTTTGATGCTGAAAAGGTGACAAGTGGGCACATTAGGCTTAGGATTTGCTTAGAGATGACTTGGGGAGGTAGTTCATGTATACTAACATGCCATGAGAAATTTAGCAGTGATAGAGGGATAAAGTTTGAGCTGAATTTTTCTGCTAATGTGTCGACAGTGTCCTGAGGGATTATGTGGTGTTATTGTGAGGATTGCTGTTTACTATTTCTTAGGTTTGTGTCATAGCTGAAGAAAGCGTTATGGTTATCCTTGAAATGGGTGGAGATTCACATTTTATACTTGATCTTACAGGATTTGATTTTGTTTTCTAAGATCTTTGCTTATTATATTAAGTTCTTCTCTAACTGATGAGATATTACATTGGCTTTTACAGTATGAGCTTCTTCCTCTTATTGTATAGTCTGCTGACACTAGGGTACCACCAGGTATTACCTTGTTTGTAAGTATAGTATTATATTTTTGTCTTATGGGGGCAGATGCTTTGGTCCTTACTTGGTGGTGGGAAGGAATTTACCTGTGAAAATTACAGCATGTGAAGCAGGGTCATCTAAGTGAGGAGGGCCTTTAAATTTCATCAGGTCATCAATTAGCTGGAGCAGATTTACATCGGCATTAAAAGGTGATTCAAGTCTCATACCTAAAGTAAACATTACTGCATGATAACTATTTTTGGAGCTATCTGAAGACACAGATGTCTCTCAGGGCTTAGCCCTGAGTCCAAATGATTCATTCTAGATATTAACCAGAGCCAATTACACTGTCTGGAAGTAGCGGCCTACAATGCAGATGATACTGCCCTCCTGTGCAGATGTATATCATTAATGAAATTACAACTCAAGCTTCAGGAAGGTTTTTTCCAAGTTTGATCATTTTTTTATTCATTTATTTACTATTTATTTTGTTACCTGAGGAAAATCAATTGATCCAATATATAAGATAAAAGTTCACATAAGTGTGGACATAACGCAGATTATTTTGCAGTAAGAAACAGCCACTCTTATCCCATAGGGCCCTTTTGGTCTTCTTGTATAATTTAAAATTCTGGTTCTTCATTAAAAGATCCACTATCTTAGCCACACCTAAAAATTCTTAGCAGGCAGTCTGCCATCTAGTAAAAATATCCTTCACATTCTACTGTACCAGTCTGTTAACCTAATGGAAGTTCTTAATCATTGCCACAGTAAAATTATCTATGTCTTCTGTTTTTGTTTCTTTCTATACTAACTTTTGTAAAGTGTATGCAGTCATTAACATTTGCAGTTTTGTCTTGTAGTGATTAGTAGTGTATTTTATTGTTTGACATCTTGTAAGATTTATTAACTAAGAAACCTTTCTCCCACTAGCCTTCATTGAAAGATCAGACTGCTATGTCCCAGTCAGACTTTTCATGTTAACAATTGCTAATTAATAAATAAATAAATATTTATTTTTTGCAAAAAATACAAATACATATAGTACCACAGTGCAGTCAGATATATCTTATGCTGGATATGTGTTAAGATGATATTAAGCTTGACTGAGTAGCCAATATTTACAGAAGAAAAAAATATCAATCTCTTAAACAGTTTCAGTTATTTTTAATAACAAGGTTTGATTTCAGTTACTTTCTAAAACCAAGCAGCTTGTGAGTATGTTATACTTTCCAAGTTAAAGTCTTCTAGTTGGTAAGGGGTATCTTACTAAATACTCTGTCAGCTGCTACTAATATATATAATGGTCACTGAAGCTATGAGCCATCCTGACTTAGTGGATTACAGTAGTAACATTTTTCAAATAACTTGTTTCTAAGTGGTGGGCAATAGCTGTTATTTAGCAGTGCAGAAGTTAAATTTCCTAAATGAAAGATGGTTCTGGTTTCAATGGGCAGCCAATTATATTTTTGTATGATGACACAATGATGTTGTCTGTTATGCTTTGTATATATTAGACCACCTGCTCACAATGGTTATGGAGTTCCTACTTCATATTTAATCCAAACAAAATCAAGTGAAACACCAGTTTTCCTGAAATTGTTAAGGGGTACATTCTCATTAAAAAGAAAAAAAAAAAAACTTTTGATTATTAGAAAATTCATCATATAAGGACACCAAGACAATCTTTGATGTTAACAGTAATTGGTCTATGTTGTTGTTGTTGTTCTTTCAGCTTTTCCCGGTTAGGGGTCACCACAGTGGAACTCCGGTCCGCTAATGATTGGCAGGATATTTTTACGGTGCCGAAGTGCCAGCTCGATGCCCAACCTTCAACGAAGGCACGCCCATTTACGCATGTCTTTTGAACGCCACTCGACTGCGGGGAGGACATGCAGTAATTGGTCTATAGTTTTAGATATAGTAGAAACATTAGTAATTCACTGGACATTTTACTTCAAGAAACATTTCTTTCCTTCTTAAAAGTTAAGGAAAGCCATGTTATTCAGAAATAGTTTGTTGTCAAATATTGCCTGGCTTGAGACTTCTTTTTTCATAATTCCTTCATTCCCTTTATTTTCCTTTATTTATATGAATATTTTGAAACGTCTGGATAAATGTTGAATAAAGAAAAAAATAAAAATATTCCTTGGTAATTTTTTTTTCACCAATTCCACAGATCTCTCATTCAGTATAGTGGTAATCCCATTGAGTATGTTAGTTCTATTATCTGTCTCATGGCAAACCTCCAGTTTGCTAATAAACGGCACATAATTATTACTCTGCTACTCTTTTGCAAATTATTCCACAGGAATGCTGCCCCTTCCATAGTAATAAGAAAAAAACAGCATAAACTACACAAATGTGCCAAATTCATTCTTGTGGTAGCCTCTGAAACATAACATTATGGTCTCTTCAAAGAACTCCAGTAGGTATTCTTCAGTTATAACAGCTGACTGCAAAACTTGCTGCTCTTACAAAACCCTGGGCCTGTTCAGTTATGAGGTCTGTACTCCCCCCATGAATCTGCATATGGTTAGTAACAATATTAAGAAAATGAGGGCTAACAACCACCCTGACAACACTGCCTTTCCTAACTGTATTAGCAACCCCTAGAAACAAGTATGCAAAGACCACATAAAAAACCCACTCGGGGCACAAAACGTAAAAGAACACCACAACAGTAGAACCACAGAGGACGCTTCACAAAGTATGCAAAGACACTTGGTTAAGCAAATTCAAGTTCATCAGTAAATTCAAAATAAAACTGTGTTTTTAATCCTTGGGCACCAAGCTTATACGCTTAATGCAGTTATCTCTATGCATATAACCATCCCTTTTATAGCTCCCCCATACTGTGACCAACCCCTGTTACCAAAATTTCCCTACATTTACAAGTTTCCCCAATGCAAACCTGATGCTTCCACCCATTAATTTATTTTCTTCATAGAGAGACTCTCTGCCCTTACATGCAAAGAATATTGTTTCTGTTGTTGAAGTGATAGCCTGTTTTTCGTTAGATTCTGCTTGACCATCTGAAAATATACTTTACATATTTACTGTCTGAATGCATGCTACACAATCAAAAGTTGTTTATTTTATATATTGTCACTGAGATGCATTACAGTACTTTATCTTATACTTATCCTCATGACATGACTGTCTTCAATTAGTTAACATTTAGGCATTATTTATTCTTTTATGCATCTTACTGTAATTATTGCAGTTCTTAAGCATGCTAGTATGACTGTATTATTTTATGTACCTTATTGTAATCATTGTAAATGGTCTGCACCTTAATTTGCATGTGAAGCCTTTCTCAATGGGTTTTCAACAAAACATAGATAAGTTTGTTTGTGTCTTTCGGCTTTTCCCGGTTAGGGGTTGCCACAAAGGAACTCTGGTCCGCTAATGATTGGCAGTAGAGTTTTACGTGCTGGCTTGCCGGGCCTAATGCACAACCTTCAATGAAGGAACGCCCGTTTATGCATGCCGCCACATAGAAGACGCTGTAACTGAGAATCGAACGGGCAACATCTAACTGTGAGGAGACAATGCTAAAATAACTAAATATAAGCAGAATGAAATATAAGCAGATATGTGTGAATGTATAATATCAGTATGGTTCAGCATTAGCAGAGGACTAAGTAGGGTATTATTGACTAGAAAAGTGCCAGTCATGGCTGAAGTCAGTATTCCAAAAGAGTGAACATATATTCATACAGGCACGGGTGCACACTTGTTCAAGCATGGGTGCACACTTGTTCAAGTAAAAACAAAGACACACACATCACACACATTTACAAATACTTACAAAGTATATACTCTACAAGACAGACATCTCCAAATCACAGAATATCAATTCTCCCATTTGTGATATCAAGGAAAAAACACATTTGCAGAAAAAATACCAAGTCAGTAGCAATCTTCAAGCTATGAAAACATTCAAAAAAGATGACCATAATGTAGCATGTCACTGTTACAGCCCATGCATGCAGATTGGTGTATCTTTTCTAAGGAAGAGAAGATAAAAAAGAAGTCTTTATGTATGTATGTCCAGCTGTCCATTCATCCACAACCCCTTTTCCCATTTTTACAAATGGAGTCAGGGTGTCACTCAAATCCACCTACTGCATGTCTTTGAAATGTAGGAGAAAAGCAGAGAACCCTGACGATATCCAAGGGAACGCAGGGAAGACAAGCAAACTCCACACAGAAAGCACCCCTGCCAAGAACTGAACCAGAGAACCTCTTGCTGCGAGGCAACAATGTTAGTTGCTGTGACACTGTGCCACCCTATATTTATGCCATATATGTATAGCTAATTCTGTGTATGTATGTATGACATCATGAAGATAGAACCAGCAATCATGACAGATGAAGGAGTAGTTAGCCTGTTAATGTAGTCTTACTGCTCTTTGGAATACATAGGTGATGTAATGGTGTTCTACAATAAGATGATTACTTGCTGTCTGCATCAGCACTATAATAATTATTTATTGTTAAAAATATGATAGCTGATAATAACAGTCATGCTATAAAATATCTGGCTTGACTAATTATGCCACCAAAATTACAACAGTCGCTGTCTGTAGTACACATGCACAATGTAGTTCTATGGATGTGATGCCATGTCCCAGTCAACAGCCATTTTTAGATATGTATTATGGAACGCACATGATTTATCCAGGTCTATATTAAAACATTGACTTTTTAAAATGTCGAATGTTCTAATATCGACCCCTATTCAGCGAACGCTGACAACATCAAACATGCAGAATAAAGAATTTTTTCCAAGGGAAAAAATTCCCTGTTCCGACACACATACACACAACACAAACACACCAAACAAACAGCAATCCATGCACACACGCACATAAAATCCTACATCTAACCCCACACTAAACTGTACATACACCACTAGCTATCCACTTACCTTAACCCAAACCCTAACCCTAAGGTCCGTCACTATCGCACACCCTAACTCACCTACCCCGCACCCTAACCATCATGTCCACACAATCGTACACTTACCTGATCCTGACCCATAACCTTCAACCACAGTGCTGAACATAGCAAAGCCACAAGAACGGCCAACCAAATTCCTTCCCTAGGAAGAAATTCGGTGTTACGCAGCTTCGCTATTTTCAGCATTCACTGAATAGGGGTCGATATTAGAGCATTTGAAGTTGTGAAACTTCAACGTTCTAATATAGTCCCGATTTACCCAAATAATAAAATCCCATATGTGGCATAGCTATGCTGCTTTGACCACTTGCTGCTTTAACCACTGATTACCAATGAACATAACTAAACATAGCTCCTATCTCCCCAAAACATGTTAATTGGTAACACTACATCATGTATGTATGTGTATGTATATATACAGTATATATATATATATATATATATATATATATATATATATATATATATACACACACACACACACACACACACACACACACACACACACACACACACACACACACACACACACACACACACATATATGGTTCTACTTTGTTTCACTGAATCTCACTTCACTGAATTTCATTTCACTGAACTGAACTCAGTATCTATGGCACTGTGTAGAGTACTGTAAGGCAAGTAAAAGGTATATGCCCTTTTCCCCACTGTAGTGCAATCCCGGAGTTAGTATACATATTTAGTGGGGCTGTGGGGGACACCCCCCTCACATTGGGGGGTGTAGGGGGTGTTGCCCCACACCTTGTTTGTTTTATATTGTATTTTGCCAAAAACTTCAAAACAATACATTTTAAACAATAGACATGCATAGTTGCAACACCAATGACTAACTCTCTCCAGAAGATAATATGTACTCAGACTGATTGGGGGGGGGCTAAGACCCCCTCACCTCACAATGTATGGGACTCTGCCCCCCACACCTCCCTAACTACATATACTAACTCCAGGATAACACTGAAGTGGGGAAAAGGGCATATACTTTTTACTTGCTTTACTGTACTCTCCACAGTGCCATATATACTAACTGCAGTTCCGTGAAATGAGATTCAGTGAAATGAGTTTTCAGTAATTTGAGTTTTCAGCAAAGTGGTCGGGGTGAAATGAAATTCAGAAAAAAGCAAAATTCACTGACCAGAAGAGCAAAATAGCAGCAAAGGAAGAGAACCACAGGTGTTAAATCCAGTAAAATACCGTTTAATGGTAAGCGCTTTAATCAGGTTTAAAATCACCAAACTTCTTCAGACACCATTTAACAAACATACCCAACCATTTATAGCAGTGTCATAACTACCAGCAGCCAATGACATCAAGTAAACACCCCCACACTATTCATTTAAAAATTCAGAAACCTACAAGTTTGAAAATACATGTTCTTTAAAGAGACATTCACATCACTATTAATGTTGCATTACATCCATCTACCATTTGAATTTATCTGTCATACACTTTTAATTTAAGCAAATTAGAAATGGACACAATGTCATTTAATCCTGATGGAGAACTAGCACTCAAATAAATCTGCCACCATACCTCTTTCTCTGAGAAACGTCCACGGTTCCCCACGGGCTTCACTTTGTATCTGTTGTAATACCACAAATTTGAAAGTATGTTGGGGAAATACCTTTAAGTGTCTATATAAAGCATTGGTTTCCTTTTGTGCAGTTTCATAAAAATGGTAATAAATTCTTTGTGACAATTTACGTTGAGTTTTGCCCACATAGTATCCATTACATTGTGTGCATAGGGTAATATAAACAACTGCTTGAGAATAGCAACTGTATTTGCCCTTTATTTTTATAGTGTTATCCAATACCTTGATGCTAGACCCAATAAAAATATATTGGCATTGATGGCACATACCACATGGTGCCATTTGACAAGACAGTGTCCTGGTACCAGTACATTGTCTTTCCAAAAAATGTTTTATGTTACTACCCCTTCAATATACTACATTAGGGGTTGGTCCAAAGGTGTCCAGCATATCTAAGTCCCCTTTTATAATACTCCAATTTTTGTTCAAAATGTCAGTGACTATATAGCTGTCTTCACAAAATGTAGTAACAAAGGGAAAAAAGGAATTATCACTAGTAAAAGTTAAACTCCTTTCTTTGCCATAGCTAGATTCATATATACATGGACTATTATTGGTCATTAACTCATGTGATGAGTCAACCTGTGCAACAGGTTGATTGGGGGGGGGGTGATATTAAACTTGACCCTTGTATTAAAGGTACACTTTGTTGTGTCTTTTGGCTTTTCCCGGTTAGGGGTCGCCACAGTGGAACTCCGGTCCGCTAATGATTGGCAGTAGATTTTTACTTGCCGAGTTGCAGGCCCTGACGCACAACCTTCAATGAAGGTACGCCCATTCATGCATTATATCTCCACACAGAAAATACTCTAGCTGAGAATTGAACAGGACAACGTCTTACTGTGAGGCAACAACGCTACTGCAGCACCACCACCACAGTTCTTGTATTAGAGGTACATAACATCCATTATTTTGCTTCCTTATAACTTCATCTCTTATACTACGAATCAATGGTAAGGGATACCCCCTGTCCAAAAACATCTGCCCCACTACATCACATTCACTCAAAAAAAAATCATTAAATTCAGAAACCATTCAAGTTGCTCTTAGAAGTTGCCCCTTAATGATACCACATTTAACATGGTTGATGATGAATAGTGTAGTGTAAATAACAGAAAATGTGGGCTTTCTATATATTTTTGGATTTAATTCCTGCACTTTCCATCTTGGATAATTCAACATCCAAATACACTATGACACAGTGACATGGTGTCCATTTCTCATTTGCTTAAATTAAAAGTGTATGACAGAATTACATTCTTTATCACTACAAACGTGGTGTAATGTATAAATTCAAATGGTAGATGGATGTAATGCAACATTAATAGTGATGTGAATGTCTCTTTAAAGAACATGTATTTTCAAACTTCTAGATTCCTGATTTTAAATGAATCATGTGAGGGTGTTTACTTGATGTCACTGGCTGCTGGTAGTTATGACACTGCTATAAATGGTTGGGTATGTTTGTTAAATGGTGTCTGAAGAAGTTTGGTGATTTTAAACCTGATGAAAGCGCTTACCAGTAAATGGTATTTTACTGGATTTAGCACCTGTGGTTCTCTTCCTTTGCTGCTATTTTGCTTTTCTGAAATGAAATTCAGTGAAATGAGATTCAATGAAACAAAGTAGACCCATATATAAAATCTATTTCACTGAAAACACAATTCACTGAAGCACATTTCACTGAAAGTTATATATGGCATTTTCCCCACTGTAGTGCAACCCTGGAGTTAGTATATATAGTAAGGGGGGGTTTGGGGGCCGCCCCCCACATTGGTGGGGGGCATAGCTCCCCATCTATTTTAAATATTTTGAAATATATACATGGATATGTGCAATTCCAATAAGTTACTCTTTTCTGAACATAATATATATCCAAATTATGTGGGGGGCTATGCCCGCCCACACTCCCCAATACGAGGGGCAGTACCCCCCACACACCCCCTTACTATATATACTAACTCCAGGGTTGCACTACAGTGGGGCAAAGGCCATATATATAATTTTCAGTGAAATGTGTTTCAGTGTATTGTGTTTTCAGTAAACTGAGCTTTCAGTGATTTGTGCACAGTCGTTTGACTTTCAGTAAAATGTGCTTTCAGTGAATAGTCCTAGACCCATATAGATAGATATATCTATATATCTATATCTATATATATATATATATATATATATATATATATATATATATATATATATATATATATATATATGTATACATACACACACACACACACACACACACACACACACACATATATATATATATATATATATATATATATATATATATATATATATATGTGTATGTATACACACACATACAATACATAAGTGAACACTTTTTACTATGGTAAAAAAAAAAATGCAGACACACGGTTAAGTGAATGTTAAATGTAGTTTCTGCTGATAGCTTTTTGTGTTGGATCGTATTGCAGTGTGTTAAGTCAATTTGCTCTTACCCCGTTGTTGTGCTATCTTGGAGTTAGTTTATATAATTAGCAGGACTGTTGTTTCAAATCACAAACATATGTATATTCATTTTTAGCATATCGAGCAATGGACCCAATCTATAAAATGATTGTAGTGCCAGGACTTTCACTTTGCTTTTTCTTGACTTTGAACTCAGTGCAGTACATTTTTTGCTGGATTTATGTACATATTTCCTAATTTATTGGAGTGACAGGTACTTATACATTATTATTTGGTACTTTTCCGTTAAACCCCTACCACTTCCTGCTGCTGTCCTTTGGCATTATTTCCTCGCCAGCTTGGATTGCTTTCTTTCCTACAGAACTGACAAAGATAATCTAAAAAGAAATACTCAAAGAAGGTATTTATCTGTATTTCATGTTTAATGTATGTAACACATTTAATCAATGGAACAGGGATCAGAGCAGTAGTTGATAAACATTGCACTGTCCAAAGCAATTACCGTAACACTAAGCAGCAGGCATAAAACTAACGATGGCATTTAGCATAGCAGAGAACACCTCTCCTTTGGCATGCATGTGACACCACATGAATTCAATTAAATAAGACTGTAAATTTTGCCACTCAGTGCCTTTTTGATGTTTATTGCACCATAGCCATTTGTGGTTGGAGTCAAATTTTAATTTCATGTGGTGCTTATTGGAACACAATCTTTGTTTGTGAAGAATACCTCTTTTTTTTTAAGAAATGGGATAGCCACTTCTTCATCTCTTGGCAAATCCCAAAACGTAACATCCATAGCATTCATAATTTTCACAGCTGTGATTACATGACAGAAAATCACAGCTATGATTACATGACACGTATTTAATAGTTCTAAACACAATTATAAACAGGAACCCCAAAAAAAGCTGGAACTGCTATGGGTGAAATATGCCAAAACAAAACCAGCTGCAAGTGGTAGGGGTTTAGTGGTGGACTTCAGCTATGGTATTTTAAAACCAGCGACAAGTGGTAGGGGTTTAATGGTGGACTTGAGCTATTTATTTCCTTAGTGGGAATGTAAGAACTCCAAGGTGACCTACAACTTTCCGATTCTTGGGCTGGGTGTTGAAGTGTAGCGGCGTACTTAGGGTGCTGTAGACAAGCTCTGAAGGACCTTGCAGTATATTCTCAGGTGTTCCATTTACCACGGCTGTGCAGGTGTGCCACAATGACACTATGGTACTTTACATAAAAGGCAACATAGGTAACTTGTTTCTTAGGCATAAAGATTTACATAGTACAAACAAACTTCTTTTATACACATTGCTACTGCAGTTAAGTCAGTATTCCCAGGTTTATTTTATTCATCTCTTTCAGAATAAATATCAACAGCATCCATCCATCTATACTACGTTTCTTCTTACAAGTGAAATGGTCTAAGTAAAATTCGTTACTCAAATACTGCCAAAACATAGCAGTGCGAAGTGGTAGGGGTTTAATGGAAAAGTACCTATTATTTTTATATGTTGTGTTTATTGTTTTTCTTCCTTTTGGTGGTATGGCAGAGTGTTTATTTCTGTGAATATCTTTCATTGATGTTCTACTGATGATTTCATGAATGGACACTTATCAGGATGTTTGACTGTTTTGGTTCGCTTATATGGAGTTCAACATACTGGGACTCAACCACCAGTTTGGAAGACATATATAGCATTATATTTGTGACCAGAAATGGATGTGAGCAGGACGATTGCACTTTATCAGTTAGCAATTAGTAAACTAAATCAAATTTTATATTCCTGTACAGAGAAGATAGATAACAGGCAGCACTTTAACTATAAAGTAGACCAACTATTAAATTATATTACCCATGACAAAGAACTGTGCAGTTTATAGACAGTGTAAAATTAACAAGAAAAAAAATGCACAGGATTTACAGTGTGAAGCAGCAACATAAGACCTCCAGGAACAAAACCTGCAAACCAAAACTCATAACATCTTCCTGGAAAACAGGATTTGAAACACTATTTATGTAACACAGCAAATCATACTTATGACATGGGTCTCCTTAATTTCATGGTCAATGTATATATAACTTCTCTTACAATGTGCTACTCCAGTTTTTCTACTTTATGTTCTATGCTTTATAACTGCCATTTGATAAAAGAAAAGTTTCAGACAGCAGTGAGATTGAACACTGTTCCTTAGTTTTCTAAATTATAGACTGGTATGAAATATATACATAACTGGCAAGCACAGTCATTTCAAATTATACATGATAAGGAATGTATATGGAAAATGTGAGCAATTAGTGTATGTTTTTTGCAAGATGAGCTTGATACTATAACACAACTAAAACAATATATATAAATAAATAAATACATTTCATCTTCAACTTCTGTTTCCCAAAGTCACCAAACATTTACTTAAAGAAAGAAAACTGGATTATCTATGAAACTGAATAAAAGTATTGATGAGGAACCAAAAAGCTGACTATAAATGCCTATAATTTCATAAGGCTGTAAACTCTGAATGAAAGGGTTTTTTTTTTTTTTTTTTTTTTTTTTTTGCAATAGTGGCAGGCCTCTCTGCATCCTACAAATTTATACATACCAACTTCACGACTGCATAAATATACAGAAATAGAAAAAAAATATCTCAAAAGGAAAGAATCAATGCTGTGCACACAGAAATTAGGCAGTGCTTTCCCCTGGAAAAAATAGCAATTGTTATTTTGTTTCTCTTCATGTTGCAACTCAGGAGCAACTCAGGAGCCCGTTTGACGGTGACTGCCTATTGCTATCCCAGCAAACCATATCAAACAGGCTAAGTATTAGTTTCTTCACCTTTTTTCTTAAATTTTCTACTGTGAATTCACTTTGAAGAAGACCAGTACATAAAAATTCCATCAAAACTCAAAGTGTTACTTGCTTCATGAAAGCAATGCATTGTGAAAGTAAATTGTCTCACATGTCCACAGTGTAGAATTATATCCTAGCTGTTCAGTAACCACTATGTATGTCAAATAATGGCTGAATGTACAAACATGGTATTTAAAAAAAATAAGAAAAAAATCACTTAGAAAATAAAACCATTGTAAAGTTTAGGAGGAAATGACATACTTAAACCTTCTCTTCTTTTATGTCAATGCCCTTGCCAATGATTTCACAGCAAAAATAAAATAATCAAAGTTAAAAAAAGTGATTACTGTCACAATGTAGGTAAAATACAAGTTGAGGTATTATTCAATGTAGACTCATCATTTCTTTTGATGTAAAACAAGTACTGACTTAATAGACTATGTATATGTAAGACTATAAGATGTGTATGCCTCATGCATGCAAATGAATGAGGAAGCTGTCCTCCATCTCTTCAAAATGGCATCATGAGGCACAACAAAAAAATAAGTTGCCAAATATAATACTATTATTTGAAAAATGAAATGTTTTCATTGTATAATAGCAGTAACTCATATTCAGGGGAGGGTTACACAGAATTTTCCCTAAAATGTCTTTGTTTAATTACCTGGGTTAACCTTAATGTTCTTACCACACCAGACATTGGAACATTCAATATTATTTCTTAAATAATTAACACGCCCACCTACATAGTGATATTTGTTGCACAGCTACATAGACAGCTACATTTTCTTTGACAATTAGAATAACTGGATGGATACTGTGCATTGAGATGTGTAGCATGAGGAAGCTTTAAAAGATTTTTGTTTAGCATTTTGGTACATATCACCATGAAAATTATTTGTTGGTACATTTTGTTTATAGTTTTGGTATCTTTTTTAGAAGAGTATTTCCCAAAAGGTGTTTTTCTAGTAAATTGAATTGATAGTGCTTTTTCCCCCAGGGTGTCAGAAACTCAGGAAGAGAGTAGAATAGATTTAGAGGGCATTTCCCTCTTTCTCCTAGCATCATGTTAGAGTTAGTATATATAAGTATAGAGTTGTTTTGGTGTCCCCATGCAAAAATAGATGAATGAGTGAATGACTGAATGAATGAATAAATAAATAAATACATACATACAAATAAAAACAATGTGCAGTTTTGCATATATTTATTTATTAGAGTTCACAGTTAGGCAAGATTGCATAGCTGGAAAATAAACACGTAACTAAATCTGAATACGAAACATCGGACGTAGTACATTATGTGGTTCTCTCTGGTTCCCAAGCTCTACAACTCTCATAGTTATCTTCCTATGAGCCTATCTAAGCTCTCAACAATTTCTATAGCTTCTCTCTAAGCTCTCAACAACTCCTACAGCTACCCTCACACAGCCCAACCTTGTAAATATTGTAAATAGCATTCTACTGTTGATGTGTGGATGTAAAGTGTATTTACATTTTCTTAAAAGGTTTGTATGTTAACTGTTTCCATACCTAACACATATCGGTTTTCCTCAAATGAAACTGTATGATCCCTACCTTCAAGCTTAATGAATTTGTTAACTATGCATGATATTGAATGCATTTATGATTAACTATTCTACATAATATTATCTTTAATATTAACTATCAGTTGTATCTAAATTGTATAATGCATCTTGGAGCTTTTCTCCCCGGGCCTCCACTGAAAATGTGTCAGTTCAGCCCAGTGAACTTCCCCGGTAATCAAACTGCAAATAAATAAATAATAAATAAATAAATGTGGTTCTGTCTGGAAATGAATTTAATCGAAATTTCAGCGTTCATTTAAAGGAACAGCAATCATGAACAAAAAAAAAAAAGAAATGCTCAAAACTGTACCAAAACCATTCCAAAGTTATGCAATTGATATTACACATATAAGAAATGCCATTACAAATGATGCAGCACATCTATGTCATCTGCAGTCCTTGATAATGTCTCAAAAAATGAGTTTTATGAAAATAAATGAAATACAAAGGCTATGATGCTACTATACAGCATGTTCAACATGCAGTAAATGACTCTGAGTCTAGATTGGATGACATAGAGAACAGAGCTACATGCAATAATTTGACAGTTCTGGGGTTACCAGAGTGTGTGAAGAGAAATTGTTTTATAAACTGTATACTACACAGTTCAACATAGACTAGGGTTAGACAAAATTGCAATAGGTGAGCAGGTGTACACAATAACTCCAAGCATGCCTGATGATAAATATCTAAGCCAATTCATATTTAAATGTCTCAGCAAAGCAAGTAAGAAAAATATGCTGAAGGCAACATTTTTGGGAAGTGATCTAAAGCCTGAAGGAGCCAAAGTGAGACTTCCACCTAATTACAGTATCCCACTGATGTTATATAGTCCTATCTTGCCATAATTCTTGCTGGAGAATCATCTCCGACTCAGCCGATACTAAAGCTCGAGAGCTTTTACTGGCTCGAGGCTAACCCCTATCCCATGGTGCATCATGGCAATTCCCCAGATCCTGTTTGCCATGAAAGCTTCAAGATTGTCTCCTTACTGGCTCTTTGGCTAAGTAGTATATATTTTTTCAACAATATTTGATATTTTTGTCTAATTTTCTTTTATTATTCTATATTAAGAGTTTTACCTATTACCTGTGTGATTGTTGAGAGAGTTTGCTCCCCTGTCCCCCTTTCTTGAAGATTGTATGGCCCATTTTAGTTCAAGGGCCGTATTTGCTCATGTAAATTAGAGGACCTTCCTCTCTGAGTGTGAGTCCTTCTTTCCTATATAAAAAAAAAAAAAAAAATATATATATATATATATATATATATATATATATATATATAATTCTTCTTCCTTTGATAGTGGTACTTTGCCTTGTTGTTATTGGAGTGTATTGTTATCTTTATTACCAGGAAAATGTCTAAAGATAAAGACAGTGATCATAAAGAAACTGCCCTTCTGGGTTTAAAACATGTGACAAGTGTTGTCAAAAAATGTCTTTAACTGACAGTCACACCAGCTGTGTGTACTGTCTTGGAGAGACTCATTTACAAGAACCCTGTACTTTCTGTCATACCTTTAGTTTTAGGGTACTTAATGAAAGAAAAAGAAAACTGATAGACACAGGGGTCTTTATGATTAGTTCCTTCCAGGAACAGCTGGATCTTGGTCAGACAGTTCCCAAAACTCTGAACAGAAAATCTCCATCGGTTCCAGCTTCAGAACCATCAAAGAAGTCTAAAGCAATGGAGCCAAGGAGTTCTGGCTCCTATTCTGCTTCTTCTGTCTCGGTGCCATCTGTTTCTTTGGTGCTGAGGCAACCTTCTATATCGAGACACTAACCTGTTTTGGATCCCATTTCACCAACCTTGAGATCTCCTATTTTGGAAAGGAGGAAATCTCCTTCTATCTCCACCCACTCCTCCAGGACACTTTCTGATGAGGATATCAAGTGGGTGGTGAAGAGGCTGCTCTGGGACCCTGGGACATTAGCTCTTCCAGATCCAAAAGCTTTGGAGCCATCCCTTCTTCAGGCTACTACTCCTCCTCTGACTGCTTTGCTCTCGGAGTCGAACACTTCGGGTCCTTCTGTGCTGGATCCTTTGGTTCCGAGAATTCTTCCTGCTTCCTACAAACCAATAACTCTATCCTCATTGGCTCAGTCTGGAGCCGAAGGGTCTGGGAGCCGATGCTATCTGGACGACTCTGAGAGGAGTAGTCACCCCGGTTTTTCTTCAGACCTGACACTCCCCTCGATGCTTTGGCTCAACAGAGCTCGGTTCCTACTACTGCTTCAGAACCTGTCCCTCCTACTTGGAGCTGACCTTCCATTTCCTCGGAGCGGAGGTCTTCTTTGGAGCAGGGCAGTAAGGCCTTTGAAGCAGTAGAGAAAGATTTGTCCAGTGCCAAAGCCCTGCTTTTGGAATTTATGATCCTCCAACAGCTGGTAGCAACCTCTTGTCCCCCACCTGCCCCTCAGCTTAGGGAATCAGAGACGCAAGGAGCCCCATTGGAGGTGTCCCCTCATCCGAGACCTCCCCAGATTATCCCACTGGAGAGGTCCCTCGGAAGAGACTTTGTAAGAGGAAGCTTATCAACTCACATGAGTCTGTCATGTCAGACACTGATTTGGATGAGTCAGAAGGGTCCCCAAGATCCCCCTCTGAGGATGTCTCTTTTGCAGACACTCTTGAAATCCTCAGACAGAGGGGTGATTGGAAGACCTCTAACCCTACTGAAGATGAAACAGTATACCTTGAGCCTTTTGATTCCCGACCTTCCTTCTCCTGGGTGCCACCGCCATATGATCAACTTTTGGGGGTCATATCCCAGTAAGCTTGGACCTCCCTGGACACAGTAGATCATGTCCCGAGGAGGCCAAACAAATTTATGACCACTCAAGAAGACAAATCTTTTCTTTCTAAGGGAGTTCCTGTAGATGCTATGGTGGTAGCAGTGGCCACAAAAAAGGAGTTGTTAGAGACATCTTCAAATATCCATCCTCCTAATAAAGAGTCTAGGAGGATGGATAGGTATGGAAAGCGTACCTTCTCTTCAGTGGCATTTACCTTACGATCTCTGAATTACCTGTCCCATTTTACTAGACTTCAAAGGGATCTCCTGAAAGAATTGGGAGATACCCTTCAGGGTTTAGTAGTTTTGGGATCCATGGACATGGTATCTGTGCAGCTCTCTACCCTTACATCTGTCGCTAACTCCTCCATGAGGCTGATTTCATATGCAGCTGACAGAGCGAGCAGGGCAGCCGCAGCAGGAATTTCTCTTAGGAGACATTCTTGGATGCATCTATGTAACTTTACAGAATCCTTTAAGTCTTCCTTTACCAGTGTCCCCTTTGATGGTTCAACTCTTTTTGGACCTCAGGTAAAAGAGACTTTGACCAGGTGTGAGCAGGAAGGGAAAACCTTATCTGCTTTTGGAGTCCATTTCTCCCTTTCTTCTAGACCCTATCCCAAGGTTCAAACAGGAGGGCAAATGTGGTTCCGTAAATCCCAAAAAGGTTTCCCTCAGGCACAAGGTCAACCGTCCCCTAGAGGCAGAGGGGAAGGATATAATGGAAGACTGCGTGCTTGCAGCAGAGGGGGTCTGCAACATCAGGGAGATAGAGATGCTTTCTCTGATAGTCCCTTCCATCGCTCCTGAGGGGTTGCCCGACTGTTCATCTCTGGAGGCAGTCGGGGGTTGTCTCTCACTGTACCCAAGCGCCTGGCTACAAATTTCCCAAGATCGTTTGGTACAAAATATAATTTCCAGAGGTTACCTCATTCCCTTTGTTTCTGATCACCCGGTAAATCGGTCTTTACTAGATGTACCACTCATTCAATTAGACTGTGCAACATCAGAGGTCATCTTGTTGCTTCAAAAAAGAGTCATCCAAGACGTCCCCACAGAACAAATAGGATCTGGATCTTACTCATGATTCTTTTTAGTTCCAAAAAAGACTGGAGATCAATTCTAGATCTCAGCAAACTCAACAAGTCTGGAAAAGAAATCGAAGTTCCATATGATCACTCTGCAGTCAGTTTTTCCCTTTATTGGGAAAGACAATTGAATGTGCTCCATAGGTCTTCAGGATGCGTACTACCATATCAAAATGGACAGGCACTCCAGAAGGCATCTACGCTTTTGGCTGTGAGCTAGCCATTTTCAATTTTGAACACTGCCCTTTGGCCTCACTACAGCCCCCAGAGTGTTCACCAAATGCATGGCAGTGGTAACAGCTCACCTGAGATGTCAAGGATTCCAGGTGTTTTTGTACCTAGATGACTGGCTCCTCACTTCTACCACCAAGCACCAACTAATCTGAGCCATGGACAAGACTCTATCCTTGTGCACCAGATTAGGGATTACAATAAATCTAAAAAAAAAATCCACCTTATCTCCATCGCAGTGCATTATCTTCTTAGGCTCAGACATAGAATTAGCCACCATGACAGCAAAACTTGACACTTGAAAGGATAGAATCGTTGCACAACCAAGTCAGATTCTTGCTGAAAAAGACACAGTACAGGCCAGGATAGTCCTTCAGGTTCTAGGGACTATGGCTTCCACCATTCTCTTAGTTCCCATAGCCCATCTACACATAAGAGTACTTCACTGGCTACTATTTGCCCAGTGGTCAATGCAAGATCTCCCCTTGTCTCACCAAATACTCATCACAAACTCCTGCAAGAAAGATCTAACATGGTGGTTACATTTGGATCAGCTTCATCTAGCTCGTCCACTTGCTCCCCCTCAACAAAATGCAGTCTTGACCACAGACACTTCCCAGATAGGGTGGGGGGGGCATTATCTGGGAATGACTGTCCAAGGTATCTGGCAGGATCATGAGAACCACTTGCACATAAATGTTCTGGAGATGAGAGCGGTGCTATATGCGTTGCAAGCACTTCACAGTTCTCTTCCCACCAGAACAATTGCGATTCAATCAGACAACATGTCTGTAGTGTGGTACATAAACAAGCAAGGGGAAACCAAACCTTACCCATTTTGTCGAGAGGCTCTAAGAGTATGGAAATGGGTGATGTACACTCAATGCTTTCTGGCAGCAATGCACATTCCGGGGAAGTCTAATGTGATAGCAGACAAAATGAGTCAAGCAATTCTGATGCTTCATGAGTGGTCCCTGAATACTGAAGTTGAGGAAGAGATTTTCTGAAAATGGGGCCAGCCTTGCTGCGACCTATTCACCACGTACATGAACACCAAATGCAGCAACTACTTTGCCCTCATTCCCCATCTGGGGATGTCACCCAGGGATGCTCTGGTCCACAATTGGTCTCCAAGACTCCTTTATGCTTTTCCACCCTTTCCACTCATACCAAAAGTGATTCAGAAAGCAAAACTGTTGAAGAGTACCCTGATCCTCTTTGTTCCTTACTGACCTTGCCAAGTCTGGTTCCCCTTCCTGTGGCCCTATCCCTTGGAGGAACCATGGATTCTGGAACCATCTCCAGACCTCCTGATTCATCAATCAGGACAGTTCCATCCTACCTTCCAAACCCTGAAATTCACAGCATGGCTGCTCCAGTTCCAAGAATAGCCAGGTGTATTTCCCTTTTTCCTACAGTTAAACACATCCTGATTTCTTCACACAACCCTTCCACCAGGAAATTATATTCTAGTAAATGGAAAAGATTTTCCATTTGGGCAGCTAATTAAGGCATAGACCCCTACTCAGCTCCCATAGAGTCTATCTTGTCCTTCCTTCCATCTATTTTTCAAAAAGGAGCTGCAGCTGCTACCATTAGAGTTCAGTTAGCTGCCATCTCTAATTATCATTTTGGGAACATGGGAAATCCAATTATGTCCCACTATTTATGCAAAACCTTTTTGAAAGAAGTCCTCCTTCTCAGACCTCCATTCGGGCAACCCCTGGAGCGCTGGGACTTGAACCTATTTCTGACCTCATTGATTTCTCCACCTTTTGAACCGTCTTCTTCATCTGACTTGAAATTGTTGTCTTGGAAGACATTGGTCTTAGTTGTTATAACATCTGCTAGGAGGGTTTCACAATTACAAGTCTCCGCCATTCGACCTCCTTATATTATATTCCACAAGGATAGTCTCCCTTAGAACTAATCCTACCTTTCTCCCTAAGGTATGTTCAGAACATAATCTAAACAAAACTATTGAATTACCAGTATTCTTCCCAAATTACAGTAACACATCAGAATACAGACTACACCAATTGGAGGTCCACAGAATTCTCTGATTTTATCTGCACAGGACTAAAGATTTTTGGAAATCAGACCAATTGTTTGTTTCCTTTTCAGACAAAAACAAAGGCTTGCCCATCTCAAAGGTCACTTTGTCTAAATGGCTTTCAGACTGCATCTCATTTGCTTACAAAGCTGCTAGGAAACAACTAAAGTAAAAGGCCATTCAACCAGGACAATATCAACTTCATATGCCTTAAGATTAAAACTCCCAATTGATACCATTTGGTCCACTGTGCTGAAGAGTCTATTTGCCTGAGCCACCCGAGATAAAGGTGCTAGGGACGCTGTCCCATCCTGCAAGAATTACAATGAAATAGGACTATATAACATAAAGAAGTTACACACTTACCATAACGTTCCATGTTTGTAGTCCATCTCACCTACATTCTTGCATCCCACCCTCCTTCCTGTATCCTGGAGGAACTGGTGGACTTTATATTATGCTGTCTGACCTTGTTGTAGTTGTCTGTCCACATGGCATGGATAGTAATACAAAGTATTCTGTTTTGTATGTGCATAGTTATTGATAGTTTGTTACTATTATTTATGTAGTTACTTTCTTGCAAAGAAGATCTGGGGAATTACCATGATGCACCATGGGATAGGGGTTAGCCTCATGCCACTAAAAGCTCTCGAGCTTTAATATCGGCTGAGTCGGGGCCAAGAATCAGCTCAGAACCCATCCAGCAATAATGTAGGTGAGATGGACTACAAACTTGGAACGTTATGGTAAGTACATAACTTCTTTTTTCTAAAGACAAAGGATCTTCTAAGAAATATGGTATTGTATTTTGCCTGTGGAGTTTTGGATGTTGAAAATTTCAAGAATGTCATCCTATATGACCAGCCATGAGGTGTGATTGTACTGGATGTAAATTTAGAAACTATATCCTTTAACCTAGAGAGTTTCTCTGTATTCATAAGTGAATCACATATCTTTGAATTTATTACTGCTGAATACCTGAGTTATTTGGCTTCTGCTACATACCTACAATCAACTGCATTGTTAGCTGAGTTAAGTACAAACTTGCAGTGTTAAAGATTGTACTGCATTTCATTTTTCTGTCTATTTAATTGTTTCATTGAATATTGTATCTGTGTCTCTCTGTAGTTATTTATTTTTCTATTTAATTGTTTCATAGAACACTGTGGCCTCTCTCTGTCTCTTCAGTTAGTTTCCTGCCCGCCCTCTCTGTTCTTGTTTTGGTATTAATATTGGTGGCTTTGGAATTGCCTGACCCTCCTATAAATTTGTGTTTCAACACTCCTCCTGGGTCTATCTCATTTGCTCACTCAACCGAGTACAGTGAGATCATATTTTGACTTCAGACACTACTACCAGTCCCATCTGTTCAGCTCTATCCCAGCTCTATTCCAGTCTAGTGTCATTAGCTCACTCTACCTAATAGAGAGAAAACATTTGTGAAGGACAAGCCACTTAGGTCCTTAATTTTGAATTATCTTCTGTTTCTCCTTTCTCCCTTTCCACTTTCCAAAAAAAAAAAAAATTTTTCTAAACGTGTTTCCTGCCTTTCCTGTAACTAGTCTATTCCAGATAATTATTTGCTGCAACCAGGGCTGTTTGTAAGCTTCGGAGCCCCCAAAGCTTTTCTGTGTTGGAGGGAAGCTTTCTAGCTTATCAGTTAGGTATCCTATCTACCACAAGAGTGGTTTCTGGCCCAGAAATTGAAGCTTATTGGCCGTTTGGGCAGTTTTCCATCTCTTTCAACATTCTGGTTTAAAAGCCTGTGTTTGCGCTTATTTCCCACTTTTCCTGTAACTAGTCTAGTCCAGAAACAGATTTGCTGAATCCAGGACTGTTTGTAAGCTTCTGATCCCCCCAAGCCTTTCTGTGTTGGAGGGAAACCTTCTAGCTTATCAGTGGGAGTGGTCAGCACTAGGTAGCCTATCTACCACAAGAGTAGTTTCTGGCCCAGAAATTGAAGTTTATTGGCCGTTTGGCATTTTTTTCCATCTCTTTCAACTACTGGTTTAAAAGCCCACATTTGCACATGTTTCCCAACTTCCCTGTAACTAGTCTAGTCCAGATACAGATTTGCTATATCAAGGATTGTTTGTAAGCTTTTTAGCCCCCCAAGCCTTCTTTGTTGGAGGGAAGCATTCTAGTTTATCAGTGGGAGTGATAAGCCTGTTTGTAAGTTTCTGAGCCCCCCCAAGCCTTTCTTTGTTGGAGGGAAGCATTCCAGTTTATCAGTGGGAGTGATAAGCACTAGGTAGCCTATCTACCACAAGATCCAGGTACAGATTCTTAGTTTTAACACTTGAATTTGCTTATTCGTGCTCAGCACTTGTTCAGAACCTGTTAGCACTAAATAAGCTACAAATTACTACAGCACTCAACCTTCCTCTTTACCTAGAGGAAAACAGTTTTGGTACTTACTTTCCTCACTTGCTTAGAGTAAAATGGCTGTTATACTTACTTTCCTCACTTGTCTAGAGGAAAGTAGTTTTTTATTCAGGCATGTAGAAGGGTCAGCTTCCAGTGTTCTCTCCTGTCTATCTGATGAATCTGGGCATCTTGGGGCAATGTAGCAATTGCCTCATGTACACAGGCAACCCTCTCCTCCTACCACCCAACACCACAACCTGTGAGAGATGCACTTATCTAGCCAAACTGGAGGTTAACGTCTCACCAGCCAAGACTGAACTTGACAGTCAAGAGGAGAAGATAAGCACTTGCACCACACCACACTCATCACATAGTCCCACTAAACCTACACCACCAAAATCCACACATAGAAAAACAAAAACATTTGCGGAGGCTCTCAATAATAATCTGCTCAAGCAACAAAGACCTCCAAAGCAGAAAAGCAAGCAACCTCCACCCTGCAACACACCCAAATGACACATAGCCCACAATCTCAGTGTGCCACTCAACCACAGCCCATAAGGCAAAACAATGTACCCAACACACTAGTCATAGGTGACTCTGTAGTCAGGTACACTGATGTCCCACTCACCAGGCTAAGCAAGGAGAAGGTTACTGTCAGCTGCCTGGCAGGTGCCAGGATCTGCCACATAACCCATGCACTTAGGTCACTCCACAACAAGTGCAAATATGACTCTGTCATTGTCCATGTTGGTGTGAATGACCTGAGACGTACCTTCCTGGACTACAAGAAACGAGATATGGAAGAGCTCTCTGATCTTGTAGCCCAAACAGGTATGACCCTAGCCCTGAGTAGCATCCTGCCATTGCCCAGAATGATACCACAGTACAAGGACAAAAATGATTGACTTCAACAATTGGCTAAGCGTCTAGTATCATTCTAAGGGGATCCAGTATCTGCCTGGGACGACATGGTCAACAGACCACAATACTTTGCCAGAGATGGCCTACACCTGTCACCCCTGGGATTCTGGATACTGACTAAGGCACCTGTTGCCCCTATAGTGCCTTTTTTAGGCAAGGTTCAAATGACAAATTCACCACCATAAAAGGAACAGGCAAGCAAAAACTGAGGGTAATGCTACTCAATGCTAGAAGTCTAAACCTCAAAATGCACTCACTCGAGGAACTCCTTAAAATAGAGAACATCGATATCTGTGCAGTGACTGAGACCTGGTTTAAGGGTCCAGAGAGCACCCCTGCATTACCAGGCTATAACTCATACCAATCTTTTCAGCCACCTAACCTGGACCGGAACACCAAAGGTGGAGGTGTGTCCATATTCATAAATTCCAATGCCCTGTATCAACTTATCCACACCCCCACCAGGGGCAACAATATCCTAGACCTAGTCATTACCAACATGAGTGACTGGTGTTCCACACCAGAAGTCATCTCCTTGTTGGTCAGATCTGACCATAAGCTAATCACCCTAGATATCCACATCCCAACCCCACCCCCCTATTAAGGAAATCACAGTAAAAAAATTCTCCAAAGCCAACTTCTTGCTTCTTAAGACAGAAGTGGCGAACTTCATGACAACCATGCAGATGGACAATACAGTTATGACTGCTGAATCCTTTACAAATGCACCCTATAAGCACTTACACGAGTGTATAGATCATGCTATCCCAAACAGAACCAAGACACTATCCTCCAAAAAAAGGAAGCCAATCTGGTGGTCCCCTGCCATAAACAAATTCTACAACAGAAGGAAGAAACTGTTGCAAAAGAGAGTAAATTCCCACGAGTGGAGGAGTTCTCTGGTCAGCCTCAGTAAGAAGTTGAGATCCCTCATAAGATCCTCCAAAGTTAGCTATGAAAACAAAATCTCCACAGATTCTAAGGTCAGCCATAGATCATGCTATCCCAAACAGAACCAAGACACTATCCTCCAAAAAAAGGAAGCCAATCTGGTGGTCCCCTGCCATAAACAAATTCTGCAACAGAAGGAAGAAACTTGTCACCACAATAAACAGAACATGCTGGAGGGATAGATTCCTATCCCCGAGACTTCCCATACTCTGGAACAGGCTACCCATCTATGTCAAGCAAAGTTCTTCATTAGCACTCTTCAAGAAAAATCTTGATGAGTGGACGGGAAATAGAAAATACACCCCGGGGATCACTTCTGTGTCTCTACTCGACAATGGCACAGGAAAATAACTTTCTTGGGTGGCATAAGCCAGGGAACCTTGTTGGCTAGGCTTACATAGGCCCTTGGGCCGATAGCCTAGTACCTACCTATGAACCACAAATCATTCTGTAGCTATGTCAAGAATCTCAATGGCAACCCCGAGATCTGCTCTGAGTTACAGCACAACGGCATGAAAATTACAGAACCAACTGATATTGCCAATGTCCTGGCAGATAGGTTCAGTGCTAACTTTACCCCCTATCACCCCCTAAAGGGCCTATATCTATATAGGAAGAATGCAGAGTCCCTGTAATCACAACTACGCAGGTAACAGCTGCACTCTCTAAAGCCAAAAACACAGCAGCCACTGGACCGGACAACACCCCAGGCTGCATTTTACATGAATTTTAGAAAGAACTGGCTGCCCACCTAAGCACCATGTTCAATCATAGTCTCACATTAGGCTTTGTGCCCACTGAATGGTGCACAACAACAGTTATCCCACTCCACAAAGGGGGAGCCACCACTGATCCCGGGAACTATCACCCTATTAGCCTGATGAGCCTGGTCTGTAAGGCCATGGAATGTATCATCATGGAACTCATAAACAAAGACGTTGGTAACCTCCAAACTCTGGACTCCACCCAGTTCAGGTTTGTGAAAGGCAGATCATGCCTCCTGAACCTGATCGACTTCTTTGAGGCAGTCACTAAAGCTGTAGAAGAAGGTAAGGTGGTTCACACAGCCTATCTTGACCTCATCAAGGCTTTTGACATCATCCCCCACTCTGGAATTATAGCTAAACTCACTAAACTAGGTATAAATCTCTATGTCACAAGATGGGTTGCCAAATGGCTCACTGACAGAACCCACACTGTAAAAGTTGCAGACTCCAAATTTGACTTCAATCCAGTGACAAGTGTAGTACCACAGGTTTCAGTCCTGGAACCTCTCCTGTTTGGTATCTACTTCTCTGAAGTACAGGCTAACACAGAAGACCTTTGGCTAATGAAGTTCGCAGATGACTGCAAACTAGGAGCCATAGTTGTGTCCCTATATGATGTGGACATCCTACAGAAGGGCCTCACTGAGACAGATGCCTGGTGTCAGAGCCATGGCCTCAAGCTCAATGCCAAAAAGTGCATTGTCATCCCCTTTGGTAGAACTGCCACATAGGCAGCAGTCTACTTAATGCCGAATGTGTGATAAGAGACCTGGGGACCCAGGTGGACAGAAGTCTCTCCTTTGATAATCATATCACCACAGTAGTCAGGAAATCCTTCTACGTGGCACACCTCATCACAAAAGGGTTCTCATCTAGGAAAAAATATGTCATTGTTCCCCTCTACTCGACACTCATTAGACCCATTATAGAGTACAGCACCCCTTTTGGAATGTACCACACAAGATATCTGCAGCAGCTGGAAAGGCCACAAAAGAACCTCATAAAGAGGATCATTGACCTCAAACAGATGCCCTACACTGACCGTCTCAAAAAACTCTTAATGACCAAATGTAATCATTAATTAATTATGTGTTTTCATTGGTTCTGATGTAATTGACCCAGATATATATATATATATATATATATATATATATATATATATATATATATATATATATACTGGGTAGTGAGAATTTAGTGAGTGTTTGTTATCCACTGAAGAAGGCTATGTGAAGCCGAAACTGGTATGGATTTTTTTGATGTTTAGGTTCCATTAAATTTTGGGACTGTTCACCATCCATTATTGCTGGCTTTTTTCATTCTGGATTTTTGGAGCTTTTGGCCGGGCAAGGGTTCTACTTGCATCTGTATTTTTGTACCTTGAATTGTTTATGATCCCAATCGAGAAATTACTACTCCATTTCAGGACTTTCATAAAGCACTAAAACTGTAAATGGAAGGCATCAGTGGAAGACATCAATGGTTTGTTGATTGTTGGAAACTTTAGCGTGGTGGTGGATCTCATTATAGACTGAATACCAGAGGGCAGGTCTAGAATTAAGAAAACGACATCAATGTTAACATGGCAAACCCAGAGTTAGTAGCTGGGTGGAGAACACTATACTCATCTGATATGAAATTATACTTATATAGCTACAAATTCTGAAATAGGTAGTTGGCCAGATTTTTGGCTGGTCTCATCCTCTCTTAAGAATGTAGGGAAAATGGATGTCCTTCCAACCATATACTCAGATCATGCAGCACTAGCGTTTAACCTTTTGGTCAGCAGAAGAAACATGCCACCAGTAATGTGGAGACTGGATTCCTTACTACTGAAATCTCTGCAGTCTACAGAAATAATAGGGGGAAGGATAACTATTTATGAGACTCCCATTATTTGGGTGGAAATCACTAGGCCTCATCTGAGGTTATTTCCAGGTAAATGTAAAGGAATTAGTAAAGGAGTTGTAAAGGCAGAAAAGAAATGAGAGAATGACTAAAGTAAAGGAGTTGGAAGGTCATATAATGCTGATAGAAAAATAATATACAAGTGGAGAATGCAATGATAAGGAAAAGGTGAACTAAATAAATGGGGAGATGCTTTGAAATATACATTATCAATTTTAAGATTAAAAACATAAAAAACATATAAAAGTATTTATTAGACAAGAGGGATTGCATCACTTAAATTTATATCCCATAGACTTTGGGAAAGAGCAAAAGAAATGGTGTCTTTTCTCTGTGACTGTAGGAGTGCAACAGTATCCAAGACAGTAAATTAGTGATGCTTTATAAAGGAATATGGCAATAAATATATTTGGGAGGAGGGGCAAAATGAAAAAGAACATAGGGCTATGTTTATCACCTTAGGTTTACCAAAGCTGGCAGGGATGCAGAGAAGTTAAACAGGGAAATGTCAAAAGGAGAGGGTCTGTCAGGCATAGATGAAGCCACAATGTTAGATGGGTTGATAGCTGAATTTTACAAATAGTTTAACAAAGGTACTTTTGGCACCACTGTTGGATTTTAATAAAGAATTCTTAACAAAAAGGAACTTTTTGGGTGACTTTAATATTGTTAAAGTACTTACATTCACAAAACCAAATAAGGACAAGTCCTTGCTGAGCAACTACAAGGCTTTATCCTTGTTATAACTAGATATGAAAATCTATGCTAAAGTCTTAGAAAATAAAATTTTTATTTATTGTCTTGATATCTCACAACAACAACAGGGTTTCATTAAAAACAGAGCAGGTAGTCCTGAACTGAAGATAGTCTGGTCGAATGTATACATTAACTTGTAGTTTATTGGCCATTTTGGGTCAATTCCTGGCTCTTTTCAACCCCCTGCTATAAAGCCCGCTTTTGCGTGCTTTTTTACTTGTAAAAGACTCAGCACAGCTCCGTGGTGTCCTCCAGAGTTCTACAAGCAGCAGAGAGTGAAAGAGTGACTTTCCTGGATTTATAAGTATTTTTTCTGGCTTTTGCTTAAAGTACTGCATCTCGACTGCATTTCACTTAAAAAACAGCTCTGCATATTGTTTTTACTGTTCTTTTGTTGAATTTATACTGTTAGCACTTTAAAAAGTTGATTTTGTTTAATTTAATTGTTAGGCTAACACACTAAAGTGCGCTAGCCGTTTTATAGCATTTACTGTTTGTTACTGTATCTTTTTCTCCCTTCTCTGTGAAAAAAGAAAAAAAAAAAATCCTTGTTTTCCCGTTTTTCTGAACTAGAATAGTCCAGTCTTCAGATTTTGCTGATCTCTGGGCTTTGTCTTAGTTCCTGTGCTATCCATACCCTTATTTGGATAAGAGGAAGCTTCTTTGTTCACCAGTGGTAGTGGGGAGCACTGAACAACCTATTTGTCCCTAGAGGATTGGTTCCAGTCCAGCAACTTGTAGTTTATTGGCCATTTTGGGTCAATTCCTGGCTCTTTTCAACCCCCTGCTATAAAGCCCGCTTTTGCGCGCTTTTTTACTTGTAACAGACTCAGCACAGCTCCTTGTGGTGTCCTGCAGAGTTCTACAAGCAGCAGAGAGTGAAAGAGTGACTTTCCTGGATTTATAAGTATTTTTTCTGGCTTTCGCTTAAAGTACTGCATCTTGACTGCATTTCGCTTAAAAAACAGCTCTGCATATTGTTTTTACTGTTCTTGTGTTGAATTTATACTGTTAGCACTTTAAAAAGTTGTTTTTGTTTAATTTAATTGTTAGGCTAACACACTAAAGTGCGCTAGCCATTTTATAGCATTTACTGTTTGTTACTGTATCTTTTTCTCCCTTCTCTGTGAAAAAAAAAACAAAAAAAATATCCTTATTTTCCCACTTTTCTAAACTAGAATAGTCCAGTCTTCAGATTTTGCTGATCTCTGGGCTTTGTCTTAGTTCCTGTGCTATCCATACCCTTATTTGGATAAGAGGAAGCTTCTTTGTTCACCAGTGGGAGTGGGGAGCACTGAGCAACCTATTTGTCCCTAGAGGATTGGTTCCAGCCCAGCAACTTGTAGTTTATTGGCCATTTTGGGTCAATTCCTGGCTCTTTTCAACCCCCTGCTATAAAGCCCGCTTTTTCGCAATTTTTTACTTGTAACAGACTCAGCACAGCTCCTCGTGGTGTCCTGCAGAGTTCTACAAGAAGCAGAGAGTGAAAGAGTGACTTTCCTGGATTTATAAGTATTTTTTCTGGCTTTAAGCTAAAGTACTGCATCTCGACTGCATTTCGCTTAAAAACAGCTCTGCATATTGTTTTTACTGTTCTTGTGTTGAATTTATACTGTTAGCACTTTAAAAAGTTATTTTTTGTTTAATTTAATTGTTAGGCTAACACACTAAAGTGCGCTAGCCATTTTATAGCATTTACTGTTTGTTACTGTATCTTTTTCTCCCTTCTCTGTGAAAAAAAAAAAAAACAAAAAAATATCCTTGTTTTCCCGCTTTTCTGAACTAGAATAGTCCAGTCTTCAGATTTTGCTGATCTCTGGTCTTTGTCTTGGTTCCTGTGCTATTCATACCCTTATTTGGATAAGAGGAAGCTTCTTTGTTCACCAGTGGGAGTGGGGAGCACTGAGCAACCTATTTGTCCCTAGAGGATTGGTTCCAGCCCAGCAACTTGTAGTTTATTGGCCATTTTGGGTCAATTCCTGGCTGTTTTCAACCCCCTGCTATAAAGCCTGCTTTTGCGCGCTTTAGTGTGTTTTAGCGCGAAGTTGCTCATAGAGCAGCATCGGGCAGTGCCGGTTAATCAAGTTTAAACTATTTCTGGCTCCGTAAAGTCTGCTCTTCAATTTTTCCCTTAGAACTGTTCTACTTGGAATCTATACAGCCTATACTCTATCTGAAAAGCTCAGCACTTGCTCCTAAAGCATTTCTTTATACAAGTAAAGCACTCTTAAACAAAAGAAAGTACTTCTTTCACCTAAATTCCCTTGAGTACCCATTTCCCTATAGGTCCTTTCTGACTCAGTTACACAGCAATCTTTTTCACTATTTCTAGCATGTCGAAGGGTCAGTTGCTAGCGTCCTCTCCTGTTCAGCTGGTGAATCTGGGAATCTTGAGGCAATGTTACAATTGCCTCATGTACACAGACAACCCTCTCCTCCTTCCAACAAATACAAATATATGCGGGAGATGCAACTATATAGCCAAACTGGAGGCTGAGCTCTCTCAATTCAGTACTGGCAAGACCAGTCAGGAGGAGAAGGTAACCACGCACACCACAAACCCAGTCTCACATAGAACTATCACAACTGCAAACCAAACACATAAACACACAAAACATACTCGAGGCTGATTAAAATCTACCAAAACAACAGAGGCCTCCAAAGCAGACACCCAAGCAACCGCCACCTCAAGACATAGCACATGCAACACATAGTTCACAAAGTCAGTGTGCTAAACAGTCACAGCCCTTAAGGCCAAACAACATGCCAGACACACTTGTAATAGGTGACTCCATAGTCAGACACACTGACGTACCGCTCACCAGACTGAACAAGGAGAGGGTCACAGTAAGCTGCCTGTCGGGAGCTAGAATCCACCACATAACACAAGCACTCAGGTCACTCCACAGCAAGTACAAATATGACTCAGTCATTGTACATGCCGGTGTGAACGACCTGAGACGTACCTCCCTGGACTACATGAAAAGAGACATAGAGGAGCTCTCTGATTATGTAGCCCAGACCGGTATGACCCTGACCCTTAGCAGCATCTTACCCTCACCAAGAATGATGCCACAGTACAAAGACAAAATGATCAGTTTTAACAATTGGCTTAATTACTGGTGTCATTCTAAGGGGATCCAATGTCTGTCTGCTTGGGATGACATGCTTGACAAGCCACACTGCTTCGCAAGGGACGGCTTGCACCTGTCACCCCTGGGCTTCCGGATATTGGCCAAGGCTCTTGCCACCCCTTAGTGCCTTTTTTAGTCAAGGTTCAAAGGACAAACCTACCTCCCTAGAAAACACAAGTGGAAAAAAACTAAGGGTAATGCTGCTCAATGCCAGAAGTCTAAACCTCAAGATGCACGCCCTCGAAGCCCTCCTCAGTATGGAGAACATCGATGTCTGTGCAGTGACTGAAACCTGGTTCAAGGCTCCTGAGAGCACCCCAGCACTATCAGGTTTTACCTCATATCATGCTTTCCGGCCCCAAAACTTGGACCGAACCACAAAAGGAGGGGGAGTATCCATATTCATCAAAGATAACCACACCTCCAGGTTAGTGGCAACGCACGAAGCATCAGAGACCATCCAGGTGCAACTAACCATAGGCAAAACAGCCTTACAGTTTGTAGCATGCTACAGACCACCCTCTCAAACTCAGGAACCCCACACAGCCTTCCTGAAGACACTGGAGAGTATGAATGTCTCTCCAAATACCATCATATTGGGAGACTTCAACTACCCAAACATAGACTGGGAACATTACTCAAGCCCCAACACCCTAGCCCAAAGGTTCCTAGAATTCATAAACTCTAATGCAATGCAACTGGTCACCATTCCCACAAGAGGAGACAATATACTAGACCTGATCATCACAAACATGGGGACAAAATGCTCCACACCGGAAGTATATCCCTCTTTGGTAAGATCAGACCATAAATTAATCTCACTGGAAATCCACATCCCGCACCCACCCCCTGCACAAAAGACCACAGTGAAGAACTTCTCAAAAGCCAATTTCACACTTCTTAAGACTGAAGTGGTATCCTTCAAGGCCCCTGGGCCAGTGGAAACCACAACCCACACTGCTGAATCCTTTGCTAATGCCTTCTACGGGCACCTTCAAGAATGCATGGATCATGCAATCCCAAATAAAACCAAGACCCATTCCCCCAAAGGCAGGCGCCCGGTCTGATGGACCCCAGCTATAAACAAACTCTACAACAGGAGAAGGAAGCTACTACATGACAGAGCAAAATCCCTAAAAGGGAAGGCATTTCTGATCAGTACTAGCAAAAAACTACGATCACTCATAAAATCATCCAAGGCCAACTTTGAGAGAAAAATCGCAAAAGATACAAAAGACAATCACAAGGCCTTCTTTAGCTATGTTAGAAACCTGGGTGGAAACTCCCAGATATGCTCAGAGTTAGTCCAAAATGACACAAAATACACTGAACCCACTGACATTGCCAACTTTCTGGCAGACAGGTTCAGTGCAAATTTCTCCTCCCCCTCCCCTCCAAAAGGAGAAAAAACTATCCCAGCAGAGTGTAGCCTCCCTAACATCTCAGATGCCCAGGTGAGAGCTGCCCTCTCTAAAGCTAAAAACACAGCATCAATGGGACCGGACGGTGTCCGGGGCTGTGTGCTACATGAACTCCAAGAGGAACTAAACCCACACATAAGGCTGCTGTTTGATCTTAGCCTTACTACAGGATATGTACCCAAAGAGTGGCGTACGGCGACAGTGGTACCACTTCACAAAGGCGGTGCTTCTACGGACCCTGGAAATTACCACCCCATAAGCTTGACGAGCCTGGTCTGCAAAGCTATGGAGAGGATCATTATGGAACTCATAAACAAAGACACTGGGGACCTACAGACATTGGATCCTACCCAATTTGGCTTTGTCAAAGGCAGATCCTGCCTTTTGAACTTGATCGACTTTTTTGAAACAGTCACTAAGGCCATTGATGAGGGTAAGGCAGTTCACACAGCCTACCTTGACCTTGCAAAGCCTTTGACACAATACCCCACTCGGGCATCATAGACAAACTCACCAGCTTAAATGTAAACCCATATGTCACAAGATGGGTTTCAAACTGGCTCAAGGACAGAACCCACAGGGTCAGAGTTGCTGGAGCTATGTCAGACTCTAAGCCAGTCACAAGCGGTGTCCCACAGGGCTCAGTCCTGGGACCCCTCTTGTTCGGCATTTATTTTTCCGAGGTACAGGCAAACATAGGAGGATTGTGGCTGACAAAGTTCGCAGATGACTGCAAACTGGGGGCCATAATTGATACTCCAGCGGACACAAACATCCTTCAGAGAGGCCTCATAGAAAGAGATAATTGGTGCCAGAGCCATGGCCTTAAGCTGAACGCCAAAAATGTATAGTCATACCCTTTGGGAAAAACAAGGTACCCACAAATTGCCACATAGGTGGTAATCCATTAAGTACGGAAGAGGTAATCAGGGATCTTGGGACCCAGGTTGACAGTAACCTTTCATTTGACACTCACATTGCCAAAGTGGTTAGGAAGACCTTCTATATTGCCCACCTTATCATGAAGGGTTTCACATCTAGATCAAAAGAGGTCATTGTGCCCCTGTACTCTTCTCTTATCAGGCCAATGATTGAGTACAATGCCCCATTTGGGATGTATCTTACCCGACACCTGCAGCAGTTGGAAAGACCCCAAAAGTTCCTCACCAAGAGAATAAAGGGTCTTAAACATATGTCATATGCTGCCCGACTGAAAAAACTCCAGCTCTATTCAGTTGAATACTGCCTACTCAGAGGTGATCTGTGCCTGACGTACAAAGCCATGTCCAATCCGGAATTAATGGACATGCTCCACCTCAGTAAATCCAAATCCACCAGAGCCACGAGAGCAAGAGACTTAAACCTCAACACAGAAATAAATAGGACGTGCTGGAGGGACAGATTCATAACCCAGAGGCTCCCTACACTCTGGAACAGAATCCCAATCCATGTTAGGCAGAGCCCCTCACTAACACTATTCAAGAGGAGTCTTGACGAGTGGATGGGAGATCGTAGGTTTACCCCGGGGGTCATCTCTGTGTCACTACTAGACAGAGGCACAGTAAACTAAACCCTAAATGGGTGTAGTATTCTCATCCTAAGGGGTGGTGAAAGCCACACACACTCTGGCTAGGCTTATAAATGCCCCAGGGCAGATAGCCTAGTACAAACCTATGAACCTATGAACTAAAGAATTAAAACACAGAGACAGTACTAATTGACTTCAAAAAGGCATTTAATTTGGCAAAGTGGACATTTATTTGGAATATACTGGATATCAAGAAGTTCCCATAAAAATTAATTACAGAATATTTTATAGTAATCCAAATGCAATAGTTGCAACAAACGGATGTTTATCCAACACAATCAATTTAACTAGCAGCATGATGCAAGGGTATCCTTCTTCCCTTTGCCTTTCATGTTGATTGCTCATTTTTTATATATTATTTAAACACTAAGTACTATATTGAGATACCAACATGGTACAGCAACCCACAGATCTTGACATAGTTTGTAAACAATTGTGTACTGTGGATAATGAATCTAGAACTTAATAATAATGTACCACTATCAACTATAAAAGAGTTACAAAGTGTCTCCAGACTACTTATCAGTAAAGGAAAAACAGAAATCTTCTCATTATACAACAATTCTCAGAATATGTTGGGGAGACTGGGGAGAGTTAGGAAAAGGTTAGTTATAAATTACAGGTACCAATGACTTATGACAGCTGCCACTGCAACATTATTAGAAGTCAGTGCAAAGCTCTTTTATGAGAAGCTGAGAAACAAGATGCAGGGATGGAAAAATTAAAAAAAAAAGTTTCCTTTCTTCACAAGGGTATAAATTATAAAGATGTTTTCTCTTTCCAAAATACTCTTTCTATCAAGATGTCTGCCACATTTTCATAAATGTATATATTTAAATAAATTCTAAAAGCTATTATCAGGTGTTTATGGGATGGATCTTACCCAAGATTATACAGAAGAAATATTTTCCTAGCCCAGAAAAGTGGATGCACAGACCTACTGGATTTTAAATGATGCCATGAGGCAGCAGAAAAATGTCAATATATTACAGATAATTTACATCCAAGACTGCCATGGGTAAGTTTTGAAAGCATTTTTCTACAGAAAAAGTGGAAACAGTTTACTAAGCCTCAAGATACAAAACTATGGCAAACTAGGGAATGGAAAAATTTGGTTCAGATCAGACTATAGAACTAGAAGGAAGACAATATTATGGAAGCATACTGATGTAGTATATGTGTGGGGGGGGGGTCCAAAATGTCAAATTGATAGATGCCCCATTTTTCAGCATTAATGGGCAACGGAGGGAAGGTAGCTCTTGATGGATATGGTGGACATTAATGAAAAACTGTTAATTTAGTATAATGTACTAAAACCAGAAGTATCTAGATTGTGAATATAGTAGTAACAATTAGAGATCTTTTACAGTCTTTTATAGTTCAGGGAATGGTCTATAATGATCCAGTGAAATAATATCTCACAAAGTGATCTGTCTTTACAAAATTTTAGTGGGAGACTGAGTGTAAGTCAATTCTGTAAAGACCAAGGTTATATACAAAGTAAGTGCTTGAATGAAGTTACTCAAATGAAACTAACCCCAGGATTCACTATTATCCCATGCAGGAATAAGTTATTCCTGCATGGAAATGACTGTTTAAGAGCAGTGCAGCAGTGCAGCATGCATAGTAATGAAGGTGCGCTGCCTCTGCTCCTAAGCAAACATGGAATGTGGACGAGTGCAGGGGGTGTGTCTGAGAGCCGAGCTCTCACAATACTCATACCCCTGCACTCAAAAAATGCTGTTCAGCAATTACAATGAGATTGAATGTTCATAGGAGGTTGCATACCTCCCAAATGTACATATCATCACAAAATGTCCAGATTTGTTGCCCATATATTTGGTCTCTACCCCATTTGTCCTGGGAAATCATGGGATGATGTCAGGATTGAAGCCATTAAATAATGGCATACATTTGAGTCTCAGACACCAAATCCATCAGAAAACATATATTAAAACAAATCCTGCTACTCTAGCAACTTTCCCAAGTTTATAAGAGCAATATTTAAAATATGACCATAGTTGTACCTCATTTTGTCAAGCTTTGTCCAGATAGTTTGCTTGAAGAGATTGAGAGGTATGGGGATTGTTAGGATGTCTGCCAAATGTGCAGATACATGCAGAAATCCACAGCAATAAGTGAAACTTGTCCCTTCCTAGGGAAAAAAACAGTAGAGATTTTTTTTTATCAAACAGATTAAATTTAACCGTAACTGTGCGGGTTTGCACATTGCTTAGCTACGCATACTGTAGCTTAAATAGCAAAAGAAGATAAATATCAAGATACATTCAATTGAAGTAGTACTGCAATGAACTGGAGTACTGCATTAAATGCAGATGTGAGGTGTCATTGTAATAATGTGATAAAATCCACAGATAAACACAAGTGCCCCATACAGCATACGTATACATGAATCAGGGATACTAAATGAAGGTATAATGTTTAATGAATGATAAATCCATAGAGTCTCCAAATCTATGACTTTTCTAAGCCCCATGTTTCATTTCTTTCTAAATTAGTGTGGGGGTAAGTGGGAATAAGCACTTTTAAGCAGTAATAAGCAGGTTTAATCCTGTTTGTGCAGGGGTAAGCAATGTGCACACAGGTTAAGCAATCTTGAAGCTAACTCTCTGTAAGGATATTTAACCAGAAGTTAGCATTGCTTACCATCGCGCAAACCTGCATAAACCTGCTTACAACTGCTTAAAAGTGCCTTAATCACTCTGTATCCAACAGCCTCTGTTCTGCCCAGCAACAAAATAAACAGGCCTTGCAGGACTTGAACCCAAGACCCTGGACACTATAGTCAAAGTAGTTAACCAGTAAGCCATCACAGCTGTACATAAAATGGAGGTATATCCAAACTGATCCTCACTAAAGCAAAATCACAATTTGCATGTGAAAGGAATCTATAAACAGTTTTATGCTATATAACCTACTACATAACATATATATATATATATATATATATATATATATATATATATATATATAAACTGGAGTACTGCATGAAGTCCAGATGTGAGGTGCCATTGTAATAAAGTGGTGAAATCCCCCAATAAACACAAGGACCCCATACAGTGTATGTACACATGAATCATGGATACCAGACAGATATATAGCATGTAATGAATGATGAATCAATGCCAAACAGCACATAGTGTGCAGATTTAAAAATAAGCAACACTAAGCATTCCACACACCTGCTTACTAGGTGTAAGCAATGTGTAGCCCAGCTAAATCAATTTGCCCATTGGTATACCCCTTTAAACAATGCCAAACTTAGGTAAGCAGGTTTGCCCATAGCATAGCATTTTCAAAACCATCCAATCATGGCAAAGTGTGAGAAATCGGCCCTATTTAATCCCCACAGGTGGGAATACATCTCATAACTGGTTGCAGCTTCCTCCTGTAGGCACTATGGCCAGTGTCAGAGAATTATTGCACTTGGTATCCAGGAGTCCAAAGTCATGGCAGGACTCCTTGTAAAAGACCATGAACAGAGACTGCTGCAAGGCCAGTATCAGGGTTCCCAATATAAAGAGGAAGCCTGGGACTCTCGCCCGTGACCTCATCAGTGCCACTGGCATCCCTCGAACTGGTGAGCAGGTCAGGCATCAGTATGCCAACCTGAAATGGAGGAAGAGGGATCTCTTGGATCAGTGGATCCAAGAAGCTAGGCATATTGGTGATGTCTCAGCTGTATATAAGTACTCATCCTGCTACTTGTTTATTAATTGCCAGCTCATGTATATTATGGATATGTATGGCTAAATATTCCTCTTATGTCTTTGACAGTGGCAGCAGAGTGAGCTGTGAATCAGGAAGCCCATGTCTGTCAGCTGCAGATGCTGCATCATGAGGCAGGTTAGTAATAATCTTGCATGTACTGTCATAAGAAATAAATCTAAAAGTAGAAGAAAGTTAATTGCCAGTATAAAGCATGTATTGTGTATGGCATATACTGAATAAACCAGACAATATGGCAGGAAGAGTCTCATATAGGTTGTATGTAAATGAAAGGGTAACAGTCTGGCAATAAAGGTCTAACTCCTGGACTGCTTGTGTTTACTCTGGTTTCATGCGGTAATGTAGTGTTCCATTCTCTTAATAGTACTGTCATATTAAGCACTGTTACCCACATCATGCCTCATAAATAAAATGTGTAGGAATGTCTGTATACGACTGTTGTAATTACAAGGTCATATTGTACAACTGAGAGAGACATAGACAGACAGAAAACAGTGAAAAGATAGACAACATAATCCAAACAGCACACTCAACTGAGACATGAACTGTTGTCTTTTTAGCACACACAGCCATGGTTCGAATCCTGGGAGTGGTAGTAAGCTGTATGCATAATCATACTCCTCAACTGTACAGATATTGTCAGAAAGTTCAGATAATTGGTGTCATTCTCCTGCCTGACAACCTGTCCTCCTGGCAAATCAGTGGGATCATCCCAGAAGTGTAGGCTGCAAATAATGGCATACAACTGATTGTCAGACATCATAACTGTCAGAAATATATCTATAAGAACAAAGCTGTCACTCTAACAACTCATCAAAATGTTATGAGAGTAATATGCAAAGTATGTCCCATCTCCACCCCCATGTTGTGAAGCTATGACCAGAGTGTGAGCAGTAATAGAGTGAGACAGTTGTGCATAATAATAACATGGAATCTGGTAATATGTGTGGAAACATTCAGGTAGTGTTAACAAACATTCACTCTACAGGTCTGTCAGACACGAAAACTGTGCCTAGAAATAAAAGATTGAAATCATGGACTGGTACTGTTTAGTCTGGTATTATATGGCATTGTTAGTGTTGCAGTTTCTCTGAATAATAAGCTATTACTCATCACTGTCATCCACACTGTGCTACAAAATAAAACTGTCTAGGAAACCCTGTATAAGAGTGTTGTAATTACAAGGTCAGATTGTAAAACCACGGGAGACTTATAAACAGAAATCAGAGAAGAGATACACAGCAATTTCTATATAGCACACTCAACTGTGATGTACACTGTGTTATTTTTAGCAGACACAGCCATGGTTTGAATCCTGGGAGTGGTAATAAGCTGTATGCAGAATCATACACCTCACCTGTATAGATTTGTCCAGAATGTCCAGATAATTGGCCCATATTTGCTGCCTGTTACCCTGTCTCCCTGGAAAATCAGTGTGATGATCTCTGACATTTAGACAGCATTTAATGACATATAACTGACTGTCAGACCTGTAAATATTCAGAAAATGTATATGAAAACAAACCTGTCCTTGTAGCAACTCAGCAAAGGTTTATGAAGGCAATAGTCAAAATATGTCCCAGTTTCACCTGCATATTGTCAAGACTTGCCCAGAGTGTGAGCAACACGAAATTGAGAGGTATGTGAATAACATCAACCTGGAATCTGGGAATATGCGTAGAAACAGTCAGGTAGTGTTAACATGCAATACCTCTACAGGTATACCAGGTAAGAGGTGTATACTGCAGGTAAAACACAGTTCATGTATATAGTTGTCTACAACCATACTACTGTCTAAACTAAGGGCATAGCATAGTGTAATAATGCCTGTGAGGTAAAGATTACAGTACTGACTAAGAATGTATTGAAAACTACAGGGATATGCAAGTTAATTGACATTTTTCTCCTCCCCCCACACCATATCTGCAACAATAATCTAAATATACAACTAGATGGGTATGTGTACAATTAAATCTACTGTTGGGACATATGTCCTATTGTTTGATAAATACTGAAATTTGTTTCTGTGCATGTGCCATGTTGAAATATTCCCACATTGGTGGAATGCTGCCATCAAGGTACCTGCATGCTGTCGTAATGGCCACTGTCGTTCCATATATACATGTGTTCTGTTTGCTATGCAACTGTTCAATATCTGGTGGTTTGGGATAATAGGAATATATATGCAATGCATGCTGTTATACCTAATCCTGGAATGTGTTGATTATTACTAACCCACATATGTTTTAAAATTGAAACACCATAGCACATTTGGGAAGGCTGATCCCAGCGGACCCACCTCTCCCACCTCATCGGGCCGTAACACTGGGCACCAGCACATCTAGGGCACCACCCCGGGACCTCCTCGTCCACTGGTTCTGCACCACCTTTGGATGGAACCACCTCAAGGGATGGGGCTTGCCCCCCCCGGAGCGGGCGCAGACAGGAAACTGTCACCCATCATCAGGTCATACACTGACACTGTAAGCTGTCTTGTCTGTCATCCTACCCAACCTACCACCCCAAATATATCTACTATCCCTCCCCAATATCCCACTCTCACCTTAAAAAAAAGGCCAATCTGTTCCCCCCAAAAAATCTCACCCCATACATAGCTCTACGTTTCACACACATGTCCTCTGCACACATGTAATCTGGTCTAATTGGCTTCACAACATATTATTGTT